>NC_056508.1:49360144-49360398 GCF_014905685.2 Nematolebias whitei
AACTTGGAGGATGCAGCAGGAGACGAGGGAAACTTGGAGGATGCAGCTGCTGTCGGAGAGGCCTGGGGAGATGCTGCTGCTGACGAAGAGGCCTGGGGAGATGCTGCTGCTGTCGGAGAGGCCTGGGGAGATGCTGCTGCTGTCGGAGAGGACTGGGGAGATGCTGCTGCTGTCGGAGAGGCCTGGGGATTTGCTGCTGCTGTCGTGGAGGCCTGTGGCTCTGCAGCAGACGACGGAGAGGCCTGTGGCTCTGC
>NC_056508.1:49360408-49360833 GCF_014905685.2 Nematolebias whitei
GCTCTGCAGCAGACGACGGAGAGGCCTGTGGCTCTGCAGCAGACGACAGAGAGGCCTGTGGCTCTGCAGCAGACGACATGGAGGACCATGGAGGCGAATTCTCAGTGGTAGTGGAGAGCGCCGACCCCTCTGGAGACTTGGAGAGCGCCGACCCCTCTGGAGACTTGGAGAGCACCGACCCCTCTGGAGACTTGGAGAGCGCTGACCCCTCTGGAGACTTGGAGAGCGCCGACCCCTCTGGAAACTTGGAGAGCTGAGGAGCGTCTGCCGGGACCCCCTCGAAATAGGAGAGCTGAGGAGCGTCTGCCGGGACCCCCTCGGAATAGGAGGGATGAGGAGCGTCTGCTGGGACCCCCTCTGAATAGGAGGGATGAGGAGCGTCTGCCGGGACCCCCTCAGAATAGGAGGGATGAGGAGCGTCTGCC
>NC_056508.1:49360843-49380122 GCF_014905685.2 Nematolebias whitei
CGTCTGCCGGGACCCCCTCAGAATAGGAGGGATGAGGAGCGTCTGCCAGGACCCCCTCGGAATAGGAGAGCTGAGGAGCGTCTGCCAGGACCCCCTCGGAATAGGAGAGATGAGGACCCACCTCAGGGGCTGCGTGCAGCATGGAGTCTACCTCAGGGATGGCTGCGTGCAGCGTGGAGTCCACCTCAGGGATGGCTGAAACAGGAGTCTTTATTGTCTGTAACTCAGTTAATAAAAAATCATATTCGGGGAGCAAAGAAAGACCAGGGATAGAAAGTAAAAAATCCTCTATCTGGGACAAAACGAAATCAAAGGAGGACGGGTTTCTTTTAGCTGAATTAAATAGTTCAAAAATGGTCTGATTAACAAGAAAAATATCTTTAGGGGAAAATGAATGAAAAAAGAGAATGTCTGTATGAGTGGGTGTGGTGACGGGTGCCGCCCCCACCGGAAACCTGGAAGGTGAGGCGGCGGGACACGCCCCCACAGAGTCACAATAAATACGCTCCGGAGGTACGGCCAGGCTGGGTCGAACAGCCGTGGCGCGGAGTGGCGGTGAGAGGCCGGATTCTGCCCCCACCAGGAACCTGGAAGGTGAGGCGACGGAACCCGCCCCTGTAACGTCAACCGGACCGGACTCACCGAACCGAACAGGAGTGGACCGGAGCTCCCGCGGGACGCTGGATCTCGCCCCCACCGGAAACCTGGGAGGTGAGGCGGCGGACCCCGCTCCCACAAAAACAACGGAACCAGCTCTAAAGTTCTGCTCGGCCGACGAGACCGGGCCGGTCGCCGCAGACTGCCTCCGGAACCGTCTTCTGCCACTACGGCGGCGGTGGGACGGTGGAAGGACAGGGACGGAGTGGAGCTCGTCCATGATGGCACGAGGAGGGAAAAAGAAAAAAAGGTGAGTGTTGCTGAGTGAGAACCCTGCCCGCTGGGTTCTGTTCTGGTCGGGTCGTACTGTCAGGTTTTGAGGTCAGGAGCGAACCCAGAGTGCAGAACAGGGACTCAACTCGGCAGAAATACAAAAATAGGATTTTAATGATAAATAAAAGTACAAAATAAACAAGCTGACGGGGCAGCAAAACTTACATGAACATAGGAAGGAGGCACGGGGGACTCAGGAGACACGAGAGACACGGGGAACTCAAGGAACCAGGAAGACTCAGGGAAAGACTCAGGAGACCCAACGAAGATGACCCGACGAAGAACAAGACAGAACGGACGACTTAAATACAGGGACAAGACGAGACGTGATAACAAACAGCTGGGACGAGACACAGGTGGCACTAATAGCACTAATGAGGGAGCACAAGGGAAACAGACACAAACTGGGCCACAGAAAAGTACCATCCTTACACTATTCTTGCTTCATCAAAAGCTCTAAAAAGTTTGAGCCAGAATAGCCTTGTGGAGGAGGTTCTCGACGCACAACAAAATATATAAGCAGTCATGGAGAGATTTGTTTTTTCAAAAGTTCGGCATTTAATTTCCTTGTTGAATTTAAAAAAAGAAAAAAATATATATTCTCCAAGTTGACTTCTTACAAATCTCAAAAATTAAACAATTTGTGTGTGGTAACGAAAATTGTTTCACGCCTCTCTCCTTCACTGCAAAAAACAACAATCCCCTCGTAGCAGCTGAATTCCCTGTTTTAATGACTGCCTCCGCTGATCCCACTAGGGGGAGCCATAAACAACTAAATAAGAAGAAACATAATAGTTCTTCTGCAATCTGTAATATTTAACATAGTTTTAAATCAATATTCATCATTTAGCAAATAATTAATTCATTCAATACTTAAAGGGCTCCGACAGCTCTAATAAAAATAACTAATGACCTTCTTCTTGCTGCTGACTCTGCTCTTCTTTCTATCCTCATTTTACTGGATCTAAGTTCTGCCTTCGACACAATCTGTCGTTCTATCCTCCTCAACAGACTAACCTCCATTGGCATCTCGGGTACTCCGTTAGACTGGTTCAAATCGTATCTCTCTGACCGCACTCAATTCATTCAACTTAAATGCTTTTGTTCCCAGTCTTCCCCCGTCTCCACGGGTGTCCCCCAAGGCTCTGTCCTCGGACCCCTCCTCTTCATCATTTACGTCCTTCCTCTAGGTAACATCTTTTGTAAATTTGGTGTCCATTTTCACCGTTATGCTGATGACACACAGCTCTACTTGTCAACAAAACCAAACTCCACCCACCCACCCTCCATCCTCACCGACTGTCTCAATGAGCTAAATCACTGGTTTTCTAACAATTTCCTACAACTAAACAGTAACAAAACAGAAATCATTCTTGTCGGTACCAAAAACTCTATTTCAAAATCAGAAAATCTTCTCATCCCCCTTAACAACTCTCTGCTATCCCCCTCACCTCAGGTCAAGAGTCTTGGTGTCATCCTCGACACCACTCTCTCCTTCACTTCACACATCAACAATGTTACACAGTCTGCCTATTTTCATCTCCTAAATATTAACCGTCTCCGCCCTTCTCTCACACCCCGCACCACAGCCATCCTTGTTCACAGTCTTGTGACTTCCCGGATTGACTACTGCAACTCCCTTCTTTATGGCCTCCCCAACAAATCTCTCCAGAAGCTGCAATTGGTCCAGAACTCAGCTGCCCGTGTCATCACTCAAACCTCCTCCTATAACCACATCACTCCAGTCCTGCAGCAGCTCCACTGGCTCCCGGTTAAATCACGCATCGTCTTCAAAATTCTTCTTCTCACTTTCAAAGCTATCCACAACCTTGCCCCTCCGTACCTATCTGACCTCCTACACATCTCCATCCCCTCTCGCTCTCTCAGATCCTCCTCTTCACTACACCTCCATGTACCCTCTGCCCGCCTCTCCACCATGGGGAGCAGGGCCTTCACCTGCTCTGCTCCTCATCTCTGGAACTCTCTACCCCCTGACTTACGAAACACCACCTCTCTTTCTCTATTCAAGACTGCTCTGAAAACACATCTCTTTAGACTCGCTTATCCTTAACTTTGCTGTATGTATTTTATATTCTTTATGTAATTTATTCCTATTGATTTTTGTTCTTACTGTAAAATGTCCTTGGGTGTCCTGAAAGGCGTTTTTTAAATAAAATTATTATTATTATTATTATTATTATTATTATTATTATTATTATTATTATTATTATTATTATAAACTTTAGGCAAATCTCCAAGTTACCCTTTATATCCAAAATTTTGGAAAAAATTGTTTACACGCAGCTGAAGGCATTTTTGGATTAATTAAAAATTTTGGAGATCTTCCAGTCTGGTTTTAAAATGTACCACAGCACTGAATCTGCTCTTTTAAGGGTTTTTAATGACATATTTTTAGCACTGGATTCTGGAAACTGTGTTTTACTTGTGCTTTTAGATTTAACAGCTGCTTTCGACACAGTCAACCATGACATTCTCATCTCCAGACTGGAGCGGTGGGTGGGCATCACTGGCTCAGCTCTGCAGTGGTTTAGGTCTTACCTTTCTGATAGAAGTTTTAGTGGGATGATGGATAATTTTACCTCTGCTTCTGCTGCCCTCCTCTGGGGGGTACCCCAGGGCTCTATTCTTGGTCTTCTCCTGTTTTCTCTTTACCTTCTGCCACTGGGTTCTATTTTCAGAAACATGGTGTGCAGTTTCATTTATATGCAGATGACTGTCAAGTCTATTTCCCTTTGAAACAAAATGGCTCCACTCAGTCTCTCCTGGACTGTCTTGATGACATTAGAGGATGGATGGCACTTAATTTCCTCCATTTTAATGAAAAGAAGACTGAGGTTATGGAGGAGATGGTCCTCGAGAGTACCTCGTTGGTCATTAAGGTTAGACTTTTGGTCACATGATGACAGAGTGGGTGGAGTTATGGTTGGGTATTTGAAACCATGAGCAAGAGTCATTGTACACCTGAGGACATTCTCTCTGTGTCACAAACACCTGCCTCGTGAGGGGCGGGGCGCAGGGAGCCACGAGCGCCCAGCTCTGTCAAAGGGAAATGTTAGTCAGTGGCAGGAAGCTCCTCAAAATAAAATATACATTTTGAAAATTATGAAAAAAATACATAAATAAGATGCTCCTGCATATAAACTGCAGGATACAAAGTGTGAGGAAAAAAGTAGCAGCTTACGGTACAGCGTTTTTTTATTTATTTTTAAACCCTCTTTTTTTGTTTTTTACGTCCAATAAACATTGAAAAAACCCTAAGGTTTCCAGAGGTTGTTCTGTGTAAATGGGGATCTAAAAAAAGGGTACAAACAGAACAGCTGGACTTTATTTGTAACTGATGACATTTCGCTTCTCATCCGAGGAGCTTTCTCAATTCAAAGTGTCATGTTCTACGTCTCTCAGAGAAGGTCCACATCCTGTCCTCAGAGACACTCTAACTAAACTCTTCCACCCCCTCTTTGCTAATTACTCCCTTTCCTGGAAAGATAGACTTTGCGTCTCCAAAAAGTCTATATCAAAGGAACAGGATCTACCTTCTACAAAGCTGTCTAAATAAAGGTTGAATGAATAATCAACTCTCAGTTTCTGTGTCAGACAAGGCAACACCTCTGTAATCTGCATTCAACGGAGGACAGAACTTTGTCATACCCCCAGGACAAGAGTTGTGTGATCACCATGGCTACGATTGGGAATTTGCCACTTGGACAGACCTTCAAACAGAACCACCTGTTGTGTACAATATTGTGTGAAAAACCCAAATGTTACATATGTGAAGAAAATGGTGTTTTTAAACAAGGTGTTACTGGGTAAGCAAAGCAGTCATTGTTTTTCCTCTAAACTTTGAGAGGAAGTGAATTATCTCATCAAAATTAATTTATCCAACTCATTTAACACCCATTTTGTTGGTCAAAGTTGCGCTGATTGGATACAATTTGCAAAGGCACCCCGCTCCTAGAATAAAGTAAAACTGAAAATCAAAGAAGGGAGAGTCTTTCTCAAGTTTGCTTGGGGCCTCCTTTGAACCGGCCTGAAGGAACCGGGAGTTCCAGTCCCTCCACCTTCTATCTTGGATGGAACCGAGCTGGATGAAATGTGGAGAAAGTCCACAGAACTCTCTCAGACACCACCGGAATGATGGTTCTGTCTTGCCGGATGAAATGTAGTTCTGGAGAGAATCATCACTTCCTAGAATGACGAACACCAGCTTTTTCACCATCATATCCATTGTGGTAATGAGGACATCTTTGGGTAGGAAAAACTCATCTTCCTTCTGATGAAGGATGACTCTCAGTACCAACCGGTTCTTTTTAGATACTTTTAGTTTACTTTACAAAGCTCAGAAGCTTACCTTAATTTTTAAACATTAGTTCTAAATTGATAAACCATCTCTCCTCAAAAGTTTAAGCTATTCTCATATTGTTCACCCTTCTGAAAGAACACTATTGTTTACGCATTCATATTTCACACTTGCCATAATTTCACATTGTTGTTATTATTCAAACTTACAATAAATGTTACAGAATTGTCACTTTAACCAACCTAGTTTTGTGTGTTTAATTCAAGTGAGGGGGATCACAACATTACCAAAGATCCACCATTATTTTAATTGCGTTTGACTTGACTTGCATTTATTATTCTAATTGCACACCTGTAATATGTACCGACCTTTTTACCATATCACTACAAAAGAATCAAGGAGTGTGGGATTCAAGTTATAAAGCTGAGGTGTTCTGTATGCTTGCATGATGCAGACTGACCGCTCACTCTTAACAATAGAGGATTTTTAGGGTCTTTGCTAGTCCCACCCACAGAGGGGCCACTCTGGTCACATGGTTAAAATCTTTAGGAGTGAAACTGGCTGTGTATCAGTCCTAAAGCTGCATTGTAAGTTTTTGAAAGCTGAAATCTGAGATCTGCTCTTCTGTTTAAAGATGGTTTCTCTATTTTTACATAAACCACTTCCTTCACCCCCTCTCAAACCATCTATCTTCTTGGCCCAAAATATGAACATTCTGGTCCTCAAACGAGTGTCCCTTATCCCTGAGGTGTAGATGAACCACTGAGTCTTGTCCTGAGGAGCTTGCTTTCCTGTACTGAGCCATGCGTCTGTGAAGAGACTATTTGGTTTCTCCAATATAGAGATCTGTACATTCCTTGTTGCACTGAACTGGACTGGACTGGCTGAAAAAGTCCAGGCACCCCTGGTCTACACGATCTTGTTCTTTCAGTTTCTACCCAGAGTGCATGACCACAGGTGAGAGGAGGAATGTAGACCAACTAGAGAGCTTCTTCTTGCAGCTCCCTCTTCACCAAGATGGACCAAATAACAGTTTATAACACTGATTAGTGAGTGCATGTTTTTGTGTCCAGAGATGTGTTGCCTTGTCAGACTTATCCGTCTAAACTTTAGACATAAACAATAAAGTCCAGGTGTTTCTGAGACTGATGGACTTCTTCTCTTCTCCTCCTCTTGTAGACTTGATGACGGAGATGATGGACCTGAGCAGTGATGTTGGAGGACCTGGACTTCCTCTGCTAGACTACAAGATATATGTAGAGAGAGTTTTCTTCCCCGGTCATCAGATGGTGTCACTGAACCGGCAGCTGGACTTGCCAGAGTCCAGGAGACAGACTGTGGAGCAGGGCCTTCATCAACTCAACAATCTCTTGAACAACAAACTCTTCCTCACCAGGGTGGGTGCTGCAAAGGTAATGTGTGAAACCGGCTCAGACTAGGATCTACAGACACTTTTGACATTGTGGTTCTGTCTCACAGTTCATTCACACTCTGGAGGCCCAGCAAGGGTTCTCTCAGAGGGACCGGGGCTACGTGGCCAGTTTGCTCACCATGGCTCTGCACGATAAGCTGGAGTACTTTACTGAGGTCATGAAGAGTTTCCTGCAGGACCTGGTGCAGCAGTACGTTGTCAAAAACCCCAAGCTCATGTTGCGACGGTATGTAACAGAAAACAGCCTCAGACTGAAACAGGAACATGTTGAATCTGACCAGGTGGAGTCGGGTCCTCTGGACAGAATGTTCTTATTGGAAATATCCTGATGCATGCTCAATAATCCAGGTAGAAAAATCTAAAAAAGTTAAATCTGGTCCTCTGGACATTCAAAAAAACAAAACAAAGCAAATCAACAAAACAATGTAGAAACGTTTTGTCTCTCATCCGAGAGACTTCCTCAGTCTGAGGTGCTGTATTCAGCTCAGTCTCTTAAATAGCACCTTCTCAGAGTGGATCAACCAGTTTGCTGCTGACAACCAGAACCAGCTGATCACATGCTCAAGAAGGACTATCAGCCTAACAATGGATCATTAGCACCTGATGGCTGTTTACTGTTCACAGAGGGCTGAGTGATACTAGCAATCACAGCATTGTAAGAGGGGGACAGTTGAACCAGGAGGCTCCACCCCTGTTTAATGATGGACGGTTTCTTTTCACAAAGATGGCCTCCTTTACTCCTCTCTCAAACCATCGTTCCTCTCTGTCCAGGATGTATGGTATGAAGTATGGTATGGTATGAAGTTTATTCATTTTAAAAAAGTACAAAACAATTCCATAACAATATATAAAAAGATACAAAAAACTTTAAAATGAAAGGCAGCAGAAAGAAGAAAAAATCTTATTTTATCTGCCCCTTTTTTCAAACAATTATTTCAGACATATTAATTTTCAAGTAACAGAACAAAATGAATAACTATCTAATTTTCTAATTCTAATACAAAACACACATTAAGCTACTTCATATATACTTTTTTAACAATTCAGCTTTGATCTTTTTCTTAAATGTGCACATTGACTTGGCATTTTTCACATCACTCTCTAGAACATTCCACAATCCAACTCCTTGGATTGAGGTAGACCTTCCCTTCAGACTAGTTCTGAATGTTGGTTTGACAAATATCTCTATCCCCTTAAGATTATAACAACTTTGTCTTTTAACAAAATTTCTTTGGATATTTAATGGTAATGTGTTATTTTGAGCCCTATACATAACAGATAAAATACTATAATCTACCAAATCATGGAACTTCAATAAGTTCAGTTGATAAAATAATGTGCTTGATGGGTGACAGTAATGCTTTCTGGTGATAATTCTTACAGCTCTTTTCTGTAAAATAAAAATAGGTTTTGTAAATGTTTTACACGCTTTCCCCCAAACATCAATGCAATAGATTAAATGTGGAACAATGATTGTGTTATACAACATGTACAGAGCTTTATCATTTAATAATTCCCTGACTTTGTATAGTACTGCAATAGATTTAGATATTTTTGTTCTTACAGAATTGATGTGATTTTTCCATGTTAGCTGTTCATCAATGATTACACCCAAAAATTTCATCTCATTAACTCTACAAATCTCAACACCCTCAATTTTAAATGGATCATCAACAGTTCTCTTTTTGTTACTAAATATCATGTATTTAGTTTTATCTAAATTTAATGATAATTTATTAAGTTTAAACCAAGTTTGTATTGTATCAAATTCTGTCTTCATCAGTTCCAACATCCGTTTTACATCTTTACCCAAACAGAAAAATGTGGTGTCATCTGCAAAAAGGACACATTTGAGGAGTCCTGATACATTCACTAAGTCATTCACATATAAAATAAATAACTTTGGTCCAAGTACAGAGCCTTGAGGAACTCCACAAGTGATATTGCACAGGTCAGATCTTACACCATTTATTTGTACAAACTGTTTCCTATCTTTTAAATAGCTAGATACCCAGTGTAATGCTGGTCCTCTCATACCATATTTATTTAATTTTTCAAGGAGAATAGTGTGGTCAATAGTATCGAATGCTTTTTTTAAATCAACAAAAATACTAACACAATACTGTTTTTGATCGACAGCAGTAGTTATTTGTTCTAATTCCATGAGAGCCATTGATGTAGAGTTTTTTGCTCTAAACCCATACTGACTGCTACTTAGAATGTTTTGTTTAGTAATAAATTTATCTAATCTGGTCACAAACAGTTTTTCTAGAATTTTTGAGAATTGTGGTAATAAGGATATTGGTCTATAATTATTGAACACACATTTATCACCATTTTTAAAGAGAGGAACTACCTTAGTTACTTTCATATTGTCTGGAAATATTCCTTTTGAAAATGATAAATTACAAATATATGTAAACGGCTCGATAACATAACTCATTATGTCCTTTACAAACATCATATCCATGTCCACCCAGTCTTTTGATCTCTTATCTGTAAGATTTTTTACTACATTCATTATTTCTTCTTTGTCAGTTCCATTAAGAAAAATACTGTTGTCACAACTTATAACTGAATGGTTCACATTATTGTCTACTTTTGGTATTTTAGCTGCAAGGCTTGATCCAACGTTCACAAAATGATGATTAAATCCATTTACAATTTCATTTTCATCATGGATTTCATCGTCATCCTTCAAAAAATATTGTGAAATACCTGTTTTTGCTTTATGACTTTTCAGAACACTATTTATTACTCGCCATGTAGCTTTCATATCACCATTACTTTTATTTAATAAATCACTATAATATTCCTTCTTGTGTGTTTCCTTATAATCGCTACTAATTTATTTTTATACTTCTTATATTTCTCTTCAGCCTCTTGTGTTCTCAATTTCAAGAAACATGTATACAAAAAAT
Organism: Nematolebias whitei; assembly: GCF_014905685.2. NCBI lineage: Eukaryota > Metazoa > Chordata > Actinopteri > Cyprinodontiformes > Rivulidae > Nematolebias > Nematolebias whitei. The sequence continues at coordinate 49,370,445 of NC_056508.1, forward strand.
TATTTTTTTTACAAGCATTTCTCAACCCTTTCGTCATCCATGGTTGGTCAACAACATTTCTCTTTGTACAATTATTTTGCACACAATTCTTTTCATACAGAGCTCCCAAAATATTCATAAACTCATCATATGATCTGTTCACATCATCAACATACACGTCTTTCCAGCTTTGTTTATGTAAATCATCTTTTAATTTGTCCATTGCTTTTTTTGATGTGTTTATTGTTTTTTTCCTTAATTGTGATTTCTTTTGGGATGAGATGAGGATGTGAACATCTTCATCCCTGAAAGAGTGACCGCTGGCCTGGAGATGAGTGTAGACCGCAGAGTCCTGGCCTGATGATGTTGATCTTCTGTGCTGGTCCATCCTTTTGGCCAGTGGCTGTTTTGTTTCCCCGATGTAAGAATGATCACAGCCCTCCTGACACTGAACAGCATACACAATATTACTCTGTTTGTGCCGGGGGACTGGATCTTTGGGATGAACCAGTCTTTAATGTATTTTGGGGTTTAAAATCCACTGGGACGTTATGTTTAGAAAATAAACGTCTCAGTTTCTCTGATACCCCCTCAACATATGGAATGACCACTGGTCTGGGTCTGGGTTCCTCCTTTTCACCTGTTGGCTGACTGGAGTCCTGTTTGGGTTTCTTCTCTGCTTTCAGGAAGGCCCAGTTAGGATATCCACATTGCTCTATAGCCTGTCTTGTGTGGGATTTCTCCTTCTGCCTGGCTCCTGAGCTAGTGGGGATGCTGTCTGCTCTGTGGTACAGAGTCCTGATGACTCCTAACTTGTGCTCCAAATCTTTGGAGCACAAGTTAGGAAACCCCAAAATACATTACAGCAAAGACTGGTTCATCCCAAAGATCCAGTCCCCTGGTACAAACAGAGCAATGTTGTGTATGCTGTTCAGTGTCAGGAGGGCTGTGATCAGTCTTACATCGGGGAAACTAAACAGCCACTGGCCAAAAGGATGGCCCAGCACAGAAGATCAACATCATCAGGCCAGGACTCTGAGGTCTACACTCATCTCCAGGCCAGCGGTCACTCTTTCAGGGATGAAGATGTTCACATCCTGGACAGAGAGGAACGATGGTTTGAGAGAGGAGTAAAGGAGGCCATCTTTGTGAAAAGAAATCGTCCATCGTTAAACAGGTGTGGAGGCCTACGTGTTCAATTGTCCCCCTCTTACAATGCTGTGATTGCTAGTATCACTCAGCCCTCTGTGAGTAGTAAACAGCCATCAGTGTGCTAATGATCCATTGTTAGGCTGATGGTCCTTCTTGAGCATGTGATCAGCTGGTTTTGGTTGTCAGCAGCAAAACTGGTTGATCCACTCTGAGAAGGTGCTATTTAAGAGACTGAGCTGAATACAGCAACTCAGACTGAGGAAGTCTCTCGGATGAGAGACGAAACGTTTCTACATTTTTTTGTTGATTTGCTTTGTTTTGTTTTTTTGAATGTCCAGAGGACCAGATTTAACATTTTTAGATTCTTATTGGAAAGTTTCATAGTTTATCCAAAAGACTTCTTCAGTCTGAGGAGCTGCAACAAACTCAGTCTTATAAATAGCACCACATAGTGGATCAACCAGTTTGTTGATGACATCCAGAACTAGCTGTTCACATGATCAACCAATGGGGAGTACCACAGGGGTCCATCCTTGGTCCCCTTCTATTTTCTTTATACCTGCTGCCACTAGGTGCTATTTTCTGGAAATACAACATACCATTTCACTTCTACGCCAATGACTGTCAAATTTACTTCCCTCTAAGACACAATGGTACACACTCTATTCAACCTCTGCTCGACTGCCAGTAACAGTTTTTCAAGCCTTCAAGCCTTCCGGATCGAAGGCGAAACATTTCAGCACAAAAAAAGAAACTGTCCAGATGACCTGACTGAAAAATGTTGGATTATTTTAGTGATTTCTGATTTGCATAGCCAAGTGTCATTTTCGCCAACGTGAATAATAATTTTAATGTATTTCGCCTTACCTTTAACCAGTAGTTTCAGGTGGGATTCAGTGCCGCCTGCTCTGGACCCTGGAATGCATTTGACTGTGGTTTGAGTCGTAGGTGCCACATCTTGAACTGTGGAGCTGCCAACAACAAGAGTCTGCTCCTTGGTGCGCGTCTCACTAAGCACGGAAAACCTATTTGAAAGTTGAATGGGTCGATGGTTGACCGAGGGCTTAGTTTTAGTATTTTTTTCTTTGGACCATCACCCAGTGGGGCTGAGGTTCAGGGTAGCTAAGTGGAGGAAACTGGTTCGAAACGAGGTTTTGAACGGGAGAATAAATATTTGAAATGTGAATGGATCGGTGATTAGCTGGAGGTTTAGTTTTATCTTTAGGCTTACTTTATAAAGATGGCCGCGCTCAGACCAGTTGTAGCTTCACAGGCTCCCGGTACCATCCCAGTTTTTAGAAGTTTTGATATTGACTCTGTGCCTGACTCCGCGCGATTTATGCGTGTGAACTATAGCCGAACCGAACTGATGAGAATAGGAGCGGATTTGCCACGAAATATAGCAGAAATCAGCAACAAACTCAAAGCTACGCTCGGCAGAATGCAGATCTTAAAGTCATCTACCTGGAAGCTGCAGCAGAGGCGTTCCAGCGGGCAGAAGAGGAAGCGCTGCTCCCGGCTTAAGAGGAGAGGATGCCGGGCGGGGGGTTATGGTGAGGCTACGAGCTAACGCAAAAGCCGGTAAACTCCCCATGCCATCTCTCTTTCTGGCGAATGTCTGCTCGTTGGACAACAAGGTGGATTTACTTCGTCTGAGAGCGGACGCCTCAGAAGAGATGAAGAAGTGTGCGGTGCTTTGCCTCACGGAAACATGGATTACAAGCGAAACGCCGGACACAGTCTTCCAGCTGGATGACAGACTTTTTTTTTCGAGCGGACCGCTGCAGCGAGCTAACGGGGAAATCACGGGGAGGCGGAGTATGCATTTACGTGAGTAAAGTTGGTGCACAAATTGTACTGTTGTAAATAACTCATGCTCGAAAGCTTTGGAGCAAATAACAGTGAAATGTCGGCCACATTATCTACCCCGCGAGTTCACGCTGACTTTCATCACTGTCGTTTACATTCCTCCGGACGCTAATGCTAATGAATCACTGCAGGAGCTACATGATATCATCAGCTCGCTGCAGAGCAAACACCCCGAGGCTCTTTACGTGGTAGCCGGAGACTTTAACCACGTGAATCTAAAGGACTGTCTCCCGAGCTTTTATCAACATGTGGCGATTCCAACACGTGGAGACCACACGCTGGACCGTGTTTACATGAACGTAAAAGATGCATACAAAGCCGAACCCCGCCCCCACCTAGGACTGTCAGACCACATCTCAATCTTCCTGGCTCCTGCTTACATGCCACTGCTGAGACGCTCCAGACCGGTACAAAAGAAAGTTAAATGTTGGATCCAGGACAGTGGCCCCATACTGAGATTGTTTTGACCGAACAGACTAGCAGGTTTTCAGAGAAGCTGCTGAAAATGGAGGATCGCTTGATCTGGACCAATACACATCCTCAGTTCTGGGTTATATTAGTACATGTACTGAAACTGTCTCCACGATCAGAAATGTTAAAAGCTACCCAAACAGAAAACCTTGGCTGAATGCAGAGGTGCGCACACTGCTGGAAGCCAGGAACACTGCCTTCAGGTCTGGAAACTCAGAGGAGCTGAGTAGGACAAGAAAAGAGCTGGTTGCTGGTATTAAGAGGGCCAAGGCCACATATGCACAGAGGATCGAGGGTCAATTCATCTCACAAGACCCTCGGAGCATGTGGAGGGGAATTAAGTGCATAACAGATTATAAAGGAAGGAGCGAACAATGCCCCAAAGACCCATCTCTGCCTGATGCCCTCAACAAGTTCTATGCACGCTTTGAAGACCCGAACAGACCACCCAGCACCAGACTCCCCTCACCACCGGATGAAGAGCATCTCAGCGTGACCTCAGCCGAAGTAAGGCGTACCTTCAGGAGGATTAATCCGCACAAAGCAACTGGCCCAGACAACATCCCCGGAAAAGTGTTGAAGGAATGTGCTGATCAGCTCTGCAAGGTGCTGGCAGACATCTTTAATACCTCACTTACCCTGGAGACAGTTCCCACCTGCCTGAAGACTGCCACCATCATCCCAGTCCCAAAAAGCTCTACAGTGACTGGTCTGAATGACTATCAGCCAGTGGCCCTCACCCCGATAGTCGCTAAATGCTTTGAAAAACTGGTCATGACTCACATCAAAACAACCATCAACATCAACGAGGACCCTCATCAGTATGCATACCGTGAGAACTGATCAACAGAGGATGCAATCTCCTCTGTGGTCCACACTGCACTCAACCACCTGGAGCAGAAAAACTCTTACGTCCGTATGCTCTTTGTGGACTTCACATCCGCCTTCAACACCATGATCCCCCAAACCCTGATGGACAAACTACTCTCATTAGGACTAAGCCCCTCCATTTGCAACTGGGTACTAGACTTCTTAACAAACAGACCACAGTTAGTGAGGATCCACAACTTCTCCTCCTCCACCATAAACCTCAGCACTGGCTCTCCTCAGGGATGTGTGTTGAGCCCCCTCCTGTTTACTCTGCTCACATATGATTGTGCAGCTACCCATCCAGGCTGTCACATTGTAAAGTTTGCAGATGATACAGCGGTGGTGGGATGCATCACAAACAAAGATGAGTCCAGCTACAGGCAGGAGGTGGAACACCTGGAGAGCTGGTGCAGAGAGAATAACCTTCACATCAATGTGAAGAAGACAAAGGAGATGATTGTGGACTTCAGAAGGAACAAAAACATCTACACCCCCCTGAACATAAGAGGATCTGCGGTGGAAGTGGTCTCCAGCTACAAGTACTTGGGTGTACACATGAATGACAACCTCAGCTGGAGCAACAACACCACCAGCCTGATGAAGAAAGCTCATCAGAGACTCTACTTCCTCAGACGGCTGAGACGAGCTGGTCTGGGAAGCTCAGTCCTCACCTCCTTCTACAGGTGTGCAGTGGAGAGCATCCTGTGCTCCAGCATCAACGTGTGGCATGGAGGCTGCACAGCTGCAGAAAGAAAAGCTTTGCAGAGAGTGGTGAAGGCTGCACAGAAGACTGTCGGAGTCAGCCTCCCCACCATCACAGACATCTACACCTCTAGATGCAGGAAGAGGGCCACCTGTATCATGAAGGACCTCACTCACCCAGCACACACACTTTTTGCCCCACTCCCCTCAGGAAGGAGGTTGAGGAGCATTAAGTGTAGAACCACTAGACTGAGGAACAGCTTCTACCCTGAGGCTGTTAGACTCATGAATCTCTAACTAGAATAATCACTGTGAAAAACCACATCATGTTGCTGCTGATCTGTTTCATGTTGCTGCTGATCTGTTTCATGTTGCTGCTGATCTGTTTCAATGTTGATGTGTTCATGCGTGCACATCTGCTCACAGACTCATGTTCATGTTTGTGCTGATGTTCAATGTTTTATGTTATGAGTGCTTAGTGTATATTTAGTTGATGTTTTTCTTAGTTCATATCTTAGATGTTATCACTGTCTTTCTTATACATTTTATTGTTGGATGTAACTGGGACCCTGTGAACATAATTTCGCTCCACCACATGTACCACATGAGGTGCGAATGACAATAAAGAATCTCTGACACTCTCTGACTCTGACTTTGGGCCTATACCCCTCGGGCCTGTGGTTCCAGGTAGCTAATGGGAGGAAACTGATTTGAAATGTGATTTACAGTGGAGGAAAAAATTTTTGAAACATCTTCTGAATTATGAACGTATTGATGGTGAACCGGGGACTTAGTTTTAACATTTAGTTTACCTCGGGCCGTCACCCAGCCGGCCTGTGGTTTCTGACTGCCAACTTGAACTAGCATTAGTGGTTCAGCGGAGCCTAAGTGCACCTGGCTAGTTAATGGTTGTTAAAAGCACAGAGTGCTATGGTTTCAGGTTTGGGCGCGTTGGTCAACAGCTTGCTAGACCCACCACGGTGTAGCACCATGAGACTGGCTCCGCACAAGACTGGGGCCCTCCGCTCTCAAAACGAATAGAAAACAACAACAATCAACAGGGAGCAGAAAAATAAATAAATAAAACACTGTTTAAAACCACTCGCCTGATCTCAGCTGAATGTGAATTCAATCTGAGTCGATCTAAACAAATCTGATTAGCTTATCACACCACTGCAGAACCTTGCAGTAGTGATTTATGTAAAAAACACCTAAAAAAATAAAGCACAAAACATTAACCAGCAAGGAAGCAGTACAACAAAGTCAAGAAACAGAAACTCTGTTTAAAACAAAAACGTTTAAAAAAAGGGCGACTCGCCTGATTGATGAGCTTAGCTTTGTGTGAGCTGAATCCACTTAGCAGTTAGCACATTAATTAATTAATTAACTAATTAATTATTAGCCTCCAGGCAAATCCCATGAGATCACAGATCTCTTTTGCAAGGGAGGCCTGGGTCTGAAGGCAGCCTAACATTCACAACACCATCGGGTCATGTAGCTCGTAGAAAACACCTAAATAAAGAGTAAAACCAATAAACGACCAGCATACGACACTAGCAAACAATTTAAAGAGCAGCAAAACCAGTTTATAGTAAGTGTGTTTGTGTGCATAGTACTGAAGTTAGTGTTTTGGACCAGATGTCTATTTTTAAAGTCAGGTGTTCTGGTTTAGGTCCTGAACATGGACTGAGCTGTCTTGCTGTCTTTCAGAACGGAGACAGTTGTTGAGAAGATGTTGACCAACTGGATGTCCATCTGTCTTTACTCCTTCTTGAAGGTATGTTTCCGCATGTCCCTGTGTGTCTTTCACTGTCTTACCTGCACCTGTCTCTCTGCCTGTATCTGTCTCATCTGTACCTGTCTGTCTGACAGGACGTGGCAGGTGAGCCACTCTATATGCTCTACAGAGCCATTAAATATCAGGTGGACAAGGGTCCAGTGGATGCTGTGACAGGAAAAGCCAAACGGACACTGAATGACAGTCACCTGTTACGAGAGGACATTGAGTACTGCTCCATGGTAACCATAGCAACACTAGTCCTTCCTGTGTAAACTATTGATTTTGTTTCATCTGGACAGGTTCAGTTTCCTAATCACTTTTCACATTTCTACCTTTCTTTCTACACCTGGTTCTCAGACTCTTAACGTCTTGGTGAAGAATGGACTTGAGATTCAGCAATGTCCTGTTAAAGTACTTGACATTGACACCATCACACAGGTGCCTGTCTGTTTGTATGTCCCTAATACCTGTCTATCTGCCTCTTACTTGTTTGTATGTTTCCTGTGTGCAGGTAAAAGACAAAATCCTAGACCATGTCTACAGAGGAGCTCCGTTCTCTCAGAGGCCGTTAGCAAACAGCTTGGACCTAGGTATATGTGCCTGTCTCATCTGGTCAGAGTTTCCCACACAGCTCATGCTCACCTGCATCTGTTTGTCTACAGAATGGCGGTCGGGTCAGGCAGGTCACCTGACTCTTTCAGATGATGATGTCACAGCAGTGGTTCAAGGTTGCTGGAAACGTCTCAACACACTGCAGCACTATAAGGTACATATTGACCAAGTTCAAGGTGGCTGTGCCTCTTTTCCTCTTACATTTTCGGATTACTGTGATGTTTTGTTTCCCAAGGTTCCAGATGGAGCCACAGTAGCTCTGATCCCTCAAACCAGTTCAGGAGGAATCCACCAGGTGTTCCAGACTGGAGAAAGTAAGGAACAATGAACACAAAGAAACCTAACCGAACAGAACACATGAAGAACACGAAATCAACCTGACAGAAAACATCTAGACCAGCTATTGAACATCTAAGATAAGATAAGATTCAATTTACTTAATTCAGTTTATCTATAAAGCTCCAAGTCACAACAGAATCGTCTCAGGGACTGAAGAGAAACATTCATCTATAAAATAATAATTTAACATTGTTTATCTGAGGAGCAGCTTTGAGTTTAACTCCATCACAGAACTCTCATCTTGAACAAGCATGAAGGCGACAGTGGAAAGAAAAACTCCCTCATGAGGAAGAAACCTTTAGCAGAACCAGGATCAGGACAAGAGGACCATCTGCTTCAACCGGCTGGGTTTGGTAGGAATAGATACACAATGGCAGGTCAAGAATCACATGTTAAGATAAAATAAGATAAGATAGAACTTTATTGATCCCGCAGGACATTGTTGTGCCAGAGTTTCAGTACCAAGGAACAGACACAAGAAATCACACAAGATATAAAATAAATAACAGAGAATATAAAAATTCATTCAACCTTTATTTCTACAGGTTAATCCCATTGAGCCTCAGGGACTCATTTACAAGAGAGACCTGATTTCAACAAAGAATGATGACAACAGTGGACAATCATAAAAGAAGCATACAGATTTTTTTTTTTGATTTTTTTAACAAATTAAAATAAGATGGCAAAAAAGTAGCAAAAACAGCTAGATTATAAGGCGATGTAGAAAACTAAAAACAGGAACATGTCTGCAGGAACTTATCAGATGTTTTGAAGTCACTTAGAGAGGTCAAAGGTCGAGAGCTTCAGATCTTTTTACAAGATATTCCAGGAAACAGGAGCGGAGTAGGAGAAGGTCCTTTTGCCAAAAAATAAAAATACCAAATACCAAAATATCAACTATTAAGGTCCAAAACATGTCAGGTTCAGACAGAAACATTAAATTGTTTATTTTGGTGCAGGATTAATTTTATTCAGAAAGGGGGAGGAGTTAAAAAGTTTGGAGGACTTCCTGTGTTGTTCTGTGGAGCACCTCATGGTCTCAGTCTATGACTGAAGGTGCTGCAATAAGAGTCCAGGGTGTCATGCAGGGGGGTGACGTGTTGTTCAGGATCTGGAGCAGGTACCTCAGCATCATCTGCTCAGACACCTCTGTCAGAGACTGCAGGTCCACTCCCAGAACTGAGCCAATTCTCCTGATGAGTGGATCAACCAGTACTGGTTGATCCACTCTGTGAAGGTGCTATTTAAGAGACTGAGCTGAATACAGCACCTCAGACTGAGGAAGTCTCTCGGATGAGGGACGAAACGTTTCTACATTTTTTTGTTGTTTTGCTTTTTTTTGTTTTTTTGAATGTCCAGAGGACCAGATTTAACTTTTTTAGACATCAAGAAAATGTTTTGAACATCTAGAATAGCTATTGAATATCTGAAACAGCTATTGAACATCTGGAACGCCTACTGAACAACTATGTTAAGTTTGGAGCTGACTGCGGGTCGTCAGTCACTGCAGCTAGCTACTGCTAGCCGTGGGCCTTAGGCTTCCTCTTGGACCCTGGACCCGCACACAGCCCCCACCACTTCCTCCGGCTCTATCTCCCTCAGAAGTGGCAACTCATACTAACAAATAAATCAAGGAAGCGTGAATTCAGTTTATCAATTATATTAAAAACAAGGCAGGAAAAGGTTACAATTTACAGCGCTGGACTCTCCGGTCTGTGACGCGTTCACAGACCCAGAAGAGCCCCAATGTCCCGTGTCATTACTCATTTATAGGGTCCTAGACTCCTCCTTCGCAGAAGGGGAGCTCAACCTGTCAGTGTAAGAGGGGGCGTGACTACAGGTCCTTCTCAAAAAATTAGCATATTGTGATAAAGGTCATTATTTTCCATAATGTAATGATAAAA
>NC_056508.1:49395122-49398689 GCF_014905685.2 Nematolebias whitei
CCTTGCTGATACCTGTTTGCCTCTGCGTCTTGCCGATACCTAGGTGTTTCTGCGACTTGCCTATACCTGTCTTTGTGCCTTGCCAATACCTGTCTGTCTCTGTGCCTTACCAATGCCTGTCTGCCTCTGCACCATGCTGATACCTGTATGTCTTTGCGCCTTGCTGATACCTGTCTGTCTCTGTGCTTTGCCGATACCTGACACTGCTCCTTGCCGATACACAACTGTCACTGCATCTTGCCGATACCTGTCTGTCTCTGTGTTTTGCCAAACCTGTCTGGCTCTGCACCTTGCCGATACCTGTCTCTGTTCTTTGCCAAAACCTATCTGTCTCTGTGCCTTGCCAAAATCTGCCTGCCTCTACACCTTACCAATACCTGGCTGCATCTGCGCCTTGCAGATACCTATCTGTCTTTGCACCTTGCCGATACCTGTTTGTCTCTGCACCTTGCCGATACCTGTCTCTTTGCCAATACCTGTCTGTCTCTGCACCTTGATGATACATGTCTGCCTCTGCGCGTTGCTAATACACGTCTGTCTCTATGCCTTGCCTATACCTGTCTCGGCTCCTTGCCGATACACAGTTGTTACTGCACCTTGCCAATACCCATCTGCCTCTGTGCCTTGCCAATACCTTGCTGCCTCTGCACCTTGCTGATACATCTCCGCCTCTGCCTGTCTGACACCTGTTTGTCTCTGCACTTTTATTAATTTATTTATTAACCTTTATTTAACCAGGCAAATCCCATTGAGATCACAGATGTTTTTTGCAAGGGATGCCTGAGCCTGAAGGCAGCCTAACATGCATGTTTTTGGTCTGTGGGAGAAAACTGGAGTACCCAGAGAAAACCCACGCAAGCACAAGAAGAACATGCAAACTTCACACAGAAAAACCCCAGGTCCAACTGGGGATTGAACCCAGAATTTTCTTGCTGTGAGGCAACAGTGCTAACCACTGAGCCATCGTGCTCTCTGTCTCTGTGCATTGCTGATACCTGTCTGCCTCTGCGCATTGCCCATACCTGTCTCTGCGCCTTGCTGACTTTGACTAAACTTTGAATGGTTTATTTTAAAAAAACAGAGACAGAACATGGAATAAAAGTCCAGATCAATGCCTTGTTCATAAAAGAAGGGACCCAATCAAATGTTCTTGAGGGATCACATTCATGTGGTTTCTGTTGTTTAAAGTGTAAAAAAGAGCATCTGAATGTTTTTAATCTTCTAGAAAATGGTTCACTTCTCAAACCTTAAGACTGTGTTACATGACAACTCTTGTCTTTTTAAATCGGTCTTCAGATTTGATGTTTCTAACGATAAATCCATAAACACAGCACTGTTTGTAGAAATGCTTACATCCACACTGAAATACAACAACCTTCTAACTGCTGGAACAATATGGAACTGATGGAACTGACAACTTTCACTATGAGAACGCATCGATTGCACTTCAACTTCTTCACTTTGACGACTTGTTTTCATTCAGACACGCTGAAAATATCATTCCCATGTAGACGCAAACCATAAAACTCTGTGTTCAAAAATCAGTGTTTCTTTCTGAATGCAGCCTCAAACTGCACGGCATTGTCGGTTAGGCGAGCCCATAAATCCTACTGAGACCTGCTGATACGTGTTGATACCTGCTGAAAGACCGGGTTTCCCTGTCTTTGTCCTATTTGGGCTCTGCTTCAGGATATAATCTGTATTTATCAACAAATCGCTGATCATTTTGTAACCTTTGTGACGTTTAGGTGATGTTCTGCTTCAAAATGAAAACTAGACTCCTCTTTGGGAGGAACTTTACAGAACCAGAACTGGCAGGAGAGCAGATAATTATTTTCCCTAACAACACATCTTTATACCTGTCTCATTGTACCTGTCTGTCTCCCTGCAGAGTTTTGCCCCAGAGATGAACAATCTTGTTGGCCTTCATGAACTTTATAAGTACATCAACAAATATTACGACCAGGTAAACTCAAACACCTGCGCAGGTGCAGCCTCTGTGTATTGAAATGTTAATGTTTCTACAGACAGACAGACGGTAAATGTGTCTTCTGTCTCCACTTGTCTGTGTCCGTCCATCAGGTGGTCATGTCTCTGGAGGAGGACCCCTCAGGTCAGAAGATGCAGTTGGCCTATCGGCTGCAACAGGTCGCTGCCCTGGTGGAGAACAAAGTCACTGACCTTTGACCTGCAAATTTCTGAGGAAGAGGAGGATGAAGAAGCAGAGACTGAAGCAGCAAATCTGATTGGAAGGCTGTGACTCAATTTCCTTTTGCTGCAATTTTGTTGGATTGTGTTGTTGAAAGATTTTTTATTGTCTTCCTTTTCACACAACAGCAGCAAACAAACGATAAACAAACAGTAAACAAACCCAAACCATCTAACACCAGCCTCTGCTAGATGGCAACTGATCCAATCAGATCAGGGAACATTGTCACCTGCTGCCTTGCACTACATTTCCCAGGATGCTCAGCTGTCATTGAATCAAAAAGCACAAGTTCAACCTGTTTGTCTGCTTTAGATTTTAGACCTGATGTTTCTATATTTGTGTCTTTTCTACTGAAGCCAGCAGCTAGGATCTCAGAGGTCCCAGGACCAGTTCTGGGATCCTTTAGAATTTTTCTGACCGCAATAAGAGAATCTGAATCAGGGAGTTGTGACTTCTCAGACTGATTAAGCCCTTCGGATGGAGGGTGAAACGTCTCAAAAATAAAAACAAAAAACTGTCCAGATGACCTGACTGATCATAGTTGGATTTTTTTTACCTGGATGACTGAGCATGAACCTTCATGAATCAGGGAGGGTTTTCATCATGTTGCAGTGCCGCTGCACTTCCCAATCATTCAAAAGCAATGCTCAGGAGAATCAACTTCCTGCCAGGGAACCAGCTTCACCTGAACCAAACACTGTGTTGGTTCAGACACCGTGAGCTGAGATGGTTCCTTCAGCCCTCTCATGGTTTCTGTCTGTTGCATGTGAACAGAACCATTATGTTCTGGGAGCATGGCTGAAACCTCCAAGTCCACTAAACACAAGTGGACTGGACAGTCAGACTCTAGTGACACCCCCCTCTGCCCCATCCCCCACCCTCCAGCAACTCTGCAGGATTAGAGACCAGGAGCCTCCTGTCAGAAAACACAGAGGTTGTGTTCTCCAGGTTCCACCACGCCAGCATGGATCAGAACCAACGTTGCTAAATATCCTCACACTTCAGAGCTGTAGGGAGAATATTCTGACTTCCACCAAACTGTTTCAGTCCAAACAACAGAACATCTAATAGAACAACCTGAGTCACATGGAGATGGAGACACACAGCAGTGAGGAGGACAGACAAGTGTAAGATCATCAAATGATATCAGAAGAACTCACCTGTGATGATTCCTAAGGTGCACAAGGTGCAGACCAGGACACATCTGACCATAAAGATGACACAGTGTCAATAAAGATGACTCACCTGTCCATAGAGAGGACACACTTGTCCATAAAGAGGACTCATTTGTCCATAAAGAGGAAACACCTGTCCATAAAGAGGACACACCTGTCCATAAAGAGGACTCATCTGTCCAT
>NC_056508.1:49398699-49401130 GCF_014905685.2 Nematolebias whitei
TCTGTCCATAAAGAGGACATCTGTTCATAAAGCGGACTCATCTATCCGTAAAGAGGACTCATCTGTCCATAAAGAGGACACACCTGTCCATAAAGAGGAAATGCCTGTCCATAAAGAAGACGTGCTTGTTGATGGTCTGCAACTTGTTTCTTCACATCAACTATTTAAAGAATAATTCTAAGTTCTTCGAGCTCCTGAGTGTCTCTGCGTTTACAGTGTTCATGAAATCAAACACAAGCTAAGTTGTTAAGAAGTGCACCGCAGGCAGATCTGCAACCCCCAGAGCACTTCAACAGAAAGTGCAGCTTCACACACACTTGTGTGACAAACATGTTTTACACCCCACCACGTATTTTAGAGCGTCTCCAACTCAGCCTCCACTGAACTCGTCATGTCGCTGCATCTAGATGATCTGATCAGGCAGAGGAGAACCACACATGCAGGACTGCATCAATTTATCTGTTCAAACTGAGGTGTGTCAGTGGGCGGAGCCTCAGTTCCACCTTCATCAGGATGAATAAAGAAAGGTGCACAGAAACATGCGGTTTGATCAATCTGAATATTTTCCCATTTTGTCCCTAAAGCATCACTGGTGAAGATTCTCAGTCTTTTAGGACATGGTAAATAAAAAAAAAAATTAACAGAAGGATAAAGGAGGTTGTTTATGTAAAAAGAGAGAAACCATCTTTAAATGGAGGAGGAGGTCTCAGATTTCAGCTTTCAAAAACCTACAATGCAGATTTAGGTCCGGTTCGTTTGGGGAGGTGTGAACGCGCCATCAAACTCTGTCACGGAACAAAAAGGTGAACTCTGGCCCGGGCTAAAACCTAGGTCTCAGTCCGGTAGAAGCGAATTCCAGCGCGGTTCCAGTACAGTGTGAATGTAAACAGACCAGACCCGCTCCACAGGGTAAACAAACACACATTTCTCTTATATGGAGCCGTCAGCTGACTTGTGTGAAAAACAATATTCTCCATGGTCTTCTGTCTCATCTTCTGCTCATGCTGAGCCCATTTTTGAAAAATGACTAAATATAACTCCTAAAACTGGTAAAACTTGATGCCACTTCGTTTTTATTTACAGAAGAAGAAGAAGACGTGTCTTCAGAGGTTTTTGTGTCGTTTCTTTCAGTAGTTCTTGGTGCAGCGCCCCCACAGGCGAGTGGGGGAACAGGTTGGTTCAACAGGTTGACTCGACTGCACAGTGCAGTGTGAATGCAAACGCACCAGCTCAAATGTAACAAAAGGTCATGAATATTGGTCCAGAACCGAGTCTACCGGACTATCTGGTGTGAAAACGACCTTAGAGAACACTACAGCTTTATAACTTGAATCCCACACTCCTTGTTTCTTTGAATTTAGAAAGCTCCTCGGATGAGAAGCAAAACGTCTTCAGTTACAAATAAAATCCAGTTGTTTAGTTATTAACTTTTTTGGATCCCTAAAGCAACATTCAGGAGGAAAGTGGAGGACTCTGTCAGACTAGAGACCCCTGGTCCTTGGTTCCATGACTTGGACCGAAGCCACTTTCTGGTCTTACTCAATCCAAGCTTCAACAATTGGTTGGAATCTCTCTTCCAACACCCTGGACTAAATCGTCCTGGGGAGGCTGACAAGTGATGACAGACTGCAGGTGGGGAGTTGAGCTATGGAACCATCAGTTTGGTTCAGCTTTGATCAGCTTGATGAGTCGTACCTCGTACATCCAAGTTCTTCAGTTTCCTGTCAGGTTTCAAGCCCCGCCCCTCAGCCAATGACCGCTGGAAATTAGCACCACCGCTTCCTGTCAGATTGAACCCATCAGCTCCTTCTTCGCTCCTGTTCACCGCAGAATGTTGTTTCATCTTTTTTTTTTTGGGCAGCACGATGGCTCAGTGGTTAGCACTGTTGCCTAACAGCAAGAAGGTCCTGGGTTCAATCCTCAGTTGAACCTGGGGTCTTTCTGTGTGGAGTTTAATGTTCTTCTTGTGCTTGCCTGGGTTTTCTCCGGGTACTCAGGTTTCCTCCCACAAAACAAAAACATGCATGTTAGGCTGCCTTCAGGCCCAGGCCTCCCTTGCAAAAGAGATCTCTTTCACCATCCTCTTCATCACGGTGATCCTCTCCTCACATTGGTCCACTGATGGCTTGTGTCTGCTGTGAAACAGGAAGTTGAGTTCCACTGAGCCTGCTGTGAAACAGGAAATTGACTTCCACTGAGCCTGCTGTGAAACAGGAAGTGGAGTTCCACTATGTTGTGAAACAGGAAGTTGAGTTCCACTGAGCCTGCTGTGAAACCAGAAGTGGAGTTCCACTGAGTATGTTGTGAAACAGGAAGTTGAATTCCACTGAGCCTGCTGTGAAACAGGAAGTGGAGTTCCACTGAGTATGTTGTGAAACAGGAAGTGGAGTTCCACTGTGCATGTTGTCAAACAGGAAGTGGAGTTCCACTG
>NC_056508.1:49401140-49411763 GCF_014905685.2 Nematolebias whitei
TGGAGTTCCACTGTGCATGTTGTCAAACAGGAAGTGGAGTTCCACTGAGCATGTTGTCAAACAGGAAGTGGAGTTCCACTGAGCATATTATGAAACAGGAAGTGGAGTTCCACTGAGTCTGCTGTGAAACAGGAAGTGGGGTTCCTCTGAGCATGTTGTGAAACAGGAAGTGGAGTTCCGCTGAGCATATTATGAAACAGGAAGTGGAGTTCCACTGAGTCTGCTGTGAAATAGGAAGTGGGGTTCCTCTGAGCATGTTGTGAAACAGGAAGTGGAGTTCCACTGAGCACATTATGAAACAGGAAGTGGAGTTCCACTGAGGCAAAGGCAAATGTGAAAACTGCTGATCAAACGGGCTAATTGCTGATTAAACAATCAGAAATCTTTGTGTTTGTATAGATTTTTTTTTCATCCCAGCTGTGACTTCATCTTGTAGTTGGCATTGTTTTGCAGGCTGGTGTGTGTCCCAATGCATGATGGGAATTTACAAACATAGAGCAGAAAGCATTGTAGGTGTTCAGGTGAACTCAGGTGTGTCCTTCAGCAGGACATCAGTTTAAATGATGCTGCAGGTTCCTTCTTCAGCAGCATCAAGCAGGATCTGAATGAGTCAGCTGGTGCACCTTCACCGCTTGCTTCCATTCAGCCTGACATTACTTCCTGTGTTTCTATTCTACCTAGCAAGGTTTCCATGGTCGCCTTTAGTTTTTACTTTCTGATGTAAATGAGAGAATTCATCTTGAATGAGACCAGGATCCTGCTGAGCTCTTCTGGACTGACTTGGACTGTCCCCATCCACCATGGTCGGTCTTTGCTGTTGTTAGAGTTTTGACTGACTGGACCAAAACACCATAGATGGACTCTGGTGGACTCCAAAGAACGGTTAGACCCTCCTGGATGCTATCATATCCTTTGGCTGTAGTTGGACTGAGCCCAGGAGACCAATGTGAAAACCTGCTCCAGGTTTTTGCTGAATGCTCTTTTTTTTATTCATATTTCTGCTTCATGGTTTGCTGTGAGTTCATGTTCTACCTGTAGTTGTAGATCTTTGGTACCTGTAACTTCTGCATGCATGTGATAATGATTAGTTTTTGGTGCTTTTTCTATTGTTTACATTTTTAAAAGAAGGGGCGGGGCTTCCTCTGCTGGTCGATTGATCTTAACGGCTGTTTGATCAAGCTGTTTTTTACAGAATGAAATGAGTTGTGGATGACAAAGATCAAAGCTTTTCTACTAAATGTACAGTTTGTAACAGCATGTAAATGTTCCTGTAAATACCTGAGGGAGGAAGATGATGATGAAGATGTTTTGGTTGGAAATGTGTTTTCCATGTGAAAAAGAAAATCAAACAGTTTGTATCCTATTAAAAAATATATAATTTTTATCACTTTGTGCTCATTTCTGCAGCTAAGGCTGTTTCCACAGACCTTCAGATTTTTTAAGAATCAGGAGTGAGGGTTTCTACGGCCAGACCTTCAAGGTTTTAAGAAACAGGAGGCAGGGTGTCTACTATCAAACTTTCAAGGATTTTATATAACAGGACAGAGGTTTTCGATGGTCAGACCTTTTGAGTTTTACACAAAACTGAAAGGAGGATTTATTTAATAAACCCTCAAATAAATCTAATAAACTTTATTAGATCTTTAAGGTTTCAAGAAACAGGAGTGAGGGTTTCTAGAGGGTCAGCTCTTCAGGGGATAGTCCCAGAGATCCCAGAGAGCACTGGTCAGCAGAGTGTCCCAGAGGGAGTAGGTGAGCTTCTGAGTGTCCCAGAGCCATTCAACCTTTATTCACATGATTTTTTTTTATAACTGTTTATTGTTGTCGCTGTTGTCCCTTGTTGTCATCTTTCTTAGTTGAAATCAGGTCTCTCTTGTAAATGAGTCCTCGAGGCTCAATGGGATTTACCTGTATAAATAAAGGTTGATTGATGATAGTCTCATTGAGCCTCGAGGACTCATTAATAAGAGTGACCTGATTTAAACAAAGAACACAGATGAGGTACAGACGACAATAGACAATCATATAAAAATATAAATTGAAAAGTATATAAAAGAAGTGATATAAAACAAAAAATAAAATAATAGGAACATGTCTGCGTTGGTTTTTGCCATGAACTTAACAGTTGTTTAAAATACCTTAGAGAGGTCAAGGTCGAGAAGGCCCTTTTGCCAAATTCGGTCCGCACTCAGGGGACACTGCAGGTAGTTATGTCTTGGGAGCACACGCTGTATCTGCACTGACGACGTGACATTGACATGTAGGAGGAGAAATACATGTGACCACAACAGATAGCATACATAAGATACAGATAACGCCAAAGAGCCACTGAATGTTCTTGGGAGTGCCCACATTGCCAGTGGTGGAGAAAGTACTCAAACACCGTACTTAAGTAAAAGTACAAATAAACAGACAAAAATGTACTCTATTAAAACTAGAAGTACTACATTAACGTTTTTACTTAAGTATAAGTAAATAAGTACTTGCTTTTAAAAATACTTAAAGTATTAAAAGTAAAAGTACTTGCTGTATGTATTACCTAATACAATGGCCTAAAGTGCAAACCAGATTCCAAAAAAAGTTGGGACACTAAACAAATTGTGAATAAAAACTGAATGCAATGATGTGGAGATGGCAAATGTCAATGTTTTATACGTAATATAACATAGATGACAGATCAAAAGTTTAATCTGAGTAAATGTAACATTTTAAAGGAAAAATATGTTGATTCAAAATTTCACAGTGTCAACAAATCCCAAAAAAGTTGGGACAAGTAGCAATAAGTGGCTGGAAAAAGGAAATTGAACAGCTGGAAGACCAATTAACACTAATTAGGTCAATTGACAACATGATTGGGTATAAAAAGAGCTTCTCAGAGTGTCAGTGTCTCTCAGAAGCCAAGATGGTAAGAGGATCACCAATTCCACCATTGTTGCACAGAAAGATAGTGCAACAATACCAGAATGGTCTTACCCATCGTAAAGACTTTTAAGTTATCATCATCAACCGTGCATAACATCATCAAAAGATTCAGAGAATCTGTAACAATCGCTGTGCGTAAGGGTCAAGGCCGTAAAACTCTACTGGATGCTCGTGATCTCCCGGCCCTTAAACGTCACTGCACCTCAAACAGGAATGCCACTGTCAAGGAAATAACAGAACGGGCTCAGGAATACTTCCAGAAAGCATCGTCAGTGAACACAATCCACCGTGCCATCCGCCGTTGCCAGCTGAAACTCTACAGTGCAAAGAGGAAGCCATTTCTAAGCAAGCTCCACAAGCTCAGACGTTTGCACTGGGCCAGGGGTCATTTAAAATGGAGTGTGGCAAAATGGAAGACTGTTCTGTGGTCAGATGAGTCACGATTTGAAGTTCTTTATGGAACACTGGGACGCCATGTCATCCGGACCAGAGAGGACAAGGATAGCCCAAGTTCTTATCAACGCTCCGTTCAGAAGCCTGCATCACTGATGGTATGGGGTTGCATGAGCGCTTGTGGCATGGGCATCTTGCATGTCTGGAAAGGCACCATTAATGCAGAGAACTATGTTCAGGTTCTAGAACAACATATGCTCCCATCTAGACGTCATCTCTTTCAGGGAAGACCCTGCATTTTTCAACACAATAATGCCAGACCACATTCTGCAGCAATCACAACATCATGGCTACGTAGGAGAAGGATCCGGGTACTGAAATGGCCAGCCTGCAGTCCAGATCTTTCACCTATAGAGAACATTTGGTGCATCATAAAGAGGAAGGTGCCACAAAGAAGGCCCAAGACGATTGAACAGTTAGAGGCCTGTATTAGACATGAATGGGAGAGCATTCCTATTTCTAAACTGGAGAAACTGGTCTCCTCTGTCCCCAGACGTCTGCTGAGTGTTGTAAGAAGAAGGGGGGATGCCACACAGTGGGAAAAATGGACTTGTCCCAACTTTTTTGGGATTTGTTGACACCGTGAAATTTGGAAACAACAGATTTTTCCCTTAAAATGAAACATTCTCTCAGTTTAAACTTTTGATCTGTGATTTGTGTTCTATTCTGAATAAAATATTAGATGTTGGCACCTCCACATCATTGCATTCACTTTTTATTCACAATTTGTTTAGTGTCCCAACTTTTTTGGAATCCGGTTTGCATTATTAAGTATGCCTACCGTCTATTTTCTGTAATACATTAATAATGTTGTTCCATTTTAATGAACGATGCTGCAGATGATGCACGTTTTTATTGTGTTTACTCTGTGACACAGTTCACACTTGGACTTGTGATTCTGTGCGTCAGAATTTCAGGGATGACATGCAGAGTTAAATGTCATTAAGCAAAATAAGAAAGAGGAATTATTATATCTTTGAAAGTTTTTATTTAACACAAGGTAAAATAATGTTTCATTTTAACTGCAGTAAAACATTTAAGTAAAAGTTGTCTGCCTGAACAAAAGGGGCATTAGACACAACTAACAAATGAATAGGCTCTGATCAGTTCAACTCCAGTTTATCATCAACTCTAGTTAAAATACTGTCCAGTCAACCTTGTAATCTCCTTGTTATCTCTCAACCTTGTTATCTCCTCCTACATGTCTCTGTGTGAGTGCAGCTACAGCGTGCGCTCTCAGGACATCATTACCTGCAGTGTTCCCTCAGTGAGGACTGAACTAGACAAAAGGACCTTCTCCTACTCTGCTCCTGTTTCCTGGAATATCTTACAAAAAGATCTGACGCTCTCGACCTTTGACCTCTCTAAGTGGCTTTAAGAATCTGTTGGACTCCTGGCAGGGACCAATGCAGACATGTTCCTGTTTTTAGGTTTCTACATTCGCCGTAGAATCTAGCTGTTTTTGTTACTTTTCTTTTTTTAGCCATCCTATTTGTTTAAAAAAAAATCTGTATTAATTTTTATAACTGTTTATTGTTGTCGCTGTTGTGCATTGTTGTCATCATTGTTTGTTGAAATCAGGTCTCTTGTAAATGAGTCCTCAAGGCTCAATGGGATTTACCTGTTTAATTAAAGGTTGAATGAATAATGGGTCAATATTGAACAATATTTTAACTTCCTGACACCATTTTCAAAACTTGGATCTGAGTGTCGAGCCATTTGAAGACGTCTCTTGTCTCCTAACATCCCATGAACTGAAACATTTTAATATTGCAGCAAGAATTTCTTGTTCAAGTTCAGAAGAAGTTGGTTTTCAAAGTTTATTGAGTCCAGTCTGTCTCTTTTGGGAGAGAGAATCTGTCCTGCTGTACTGAACAGTCTTTCAATAGACTTTCAATAATGCCATGAGTGTCATGTATCTTCTGGCTGACTCTCCACAGTGGAATTCATTTTGTGTGTGTTAGCAGTGCAGTGGGTGCACACAGCTCAATGACGTATATACTAGAATATACAGTACGTAATTGGCCCAGCTCTTCTTGAAGGTGGGTCTAACATTACCTGCCCACTTTGCAGTGATTCAATGAACCAACTCTTGCCATTGGTTACTTTCAAACTAACGAACAAATCAAAAACGCAACGTGAATGTAAGGTGTAACGCAACGCATTATAGAAATGTAGCGTAGTAGAAAGTATAGATACTTAATGTAAAATGTAGTGGAGTAAAAGTTGAAAGTACCCACATTTAACTCTACTTAAGTAAAGTACCAGTGCTTCTCAATTATTTTCTGTTAAGCCCACCCAGGAAGACGTAAACATTCGGTGCCCCCCACAACTCTCCACTGTGACTATAAATAGTATCATTTATCTGTAAAATTGTTACAAGTACACCTCTGCATAACACTGTGTCCTTATTAACATCAAAGAAAAAAAAGAATATAGATCAAAATACAATGAAGAATAACTTTATTAAGATTGTTTTTTAGTCTGTAACAGAAACAACTTAAAGTGCATCAATTTGCCTGAAAAAAAACTTAAATCCTTATTTAAACTGTAAACATTTTTGACTATTTGATACTGAAAAATAAAATTAAATATAATCAATAAATGATAATAAATTCAAATTGATCAGCAACATTTTAACTCCATCCATCCATCCATTATTTTCTGCTTATTCCAAAGTCGGGTCACGGGGGCAGCAGCTTGAGTAGGGAATCTCAGACATCTCTTTCAAGTCACCTCTTCCAGCTCTTCTGGGAGGATTCCAAGGTGTTCCCAGGCCAACCGAGAGACTTAGTCTCTCCAGCGTGTCCTGGGTCTTTCCCGGGGTCTCCTCCCAGTCGGACATGCCCGAAGCACCTCCCTAGGGAGGCATCCAGGTGGCATCCTTACCAGATGCCCAAACCACCTCAACCAGCTCCTCTCGATGTGCAGGAGCAGCGGTTCTGCTCAGAGTCTCTCCTGGATAACTGAACTTCTCACCCTGTCTCTAAGGGAGAGTCCAGCTACCCTGCAGAGGAAACTAATTTCAACCTCCTGTATCCACGATCTCATTTTTTATGTCACTACCCAGAGCCTGTGACCATAGGTGAGGGTAGGAATGTAGACTGACCGGTAAACAGAGAGCTTTGCCTTACAGCTCAGCTTTCTCTTCACCACAACAGACCGGTACAGAGTCCACAATACTGCAGATGCTGCACCAAACCATTTGTCAATCTCACGCTCCATTCTTCCCTCACTCGTGAACAAAACTCAGAGATACTTGAACTCCTCCACTTGAGGCAGAACCTCACCCTCAATCTGAAGAGAGCAATCCACCCTTTTCTGGTTGAGAACCATGGCCTCAGATTTGGAGGTGTTGATTCTCATCCCAGCCGCTTCACACTCTGCTGCAAACCACTTCAGTGAGAGCTGAAGATCACGGCATGATGACGCCAACAGGACCACATCATCTGCAAAGAGCAGAGATGGAATCCTGAGGCCACCAAACCGGAAACCCTCCGCCCACTGGCTGCACTGAGAATTTCTGTCCATAAAAGTTATGAACAAAATTGGTGACAATGGGCAGCCCTGGCAGAGTCCATCTCCCACCCTGAAGCGATCCGACTTACTGTCGACAATGCGAACCAAGGTCTTGCACCGCTTGTATAGGGACTGATCAGCCCATAGCAACAGGCCCCCCAGTCCCATAATCACGAAGCACCCCCACAGTGTACCTCATCATCCAGACTGATTTGTTCCGCCTCAAACTTGTCCTAAATGCCGACAAAACCAAAGGGATGTTTTTTTCAAATAGGAAGTTGGTCCCAGCAGTTCTTCCTCCGATTTTATCCTCAAATGGTGTCCCCATTGAGTTTGTTGATTCCTATAAATATTTGGGTATCTTGGTCGACTCACATCTCTCTTTTAAGCTCCATGTGGAAAACTTGATAAAGAAACTGAAAGTTAAACTGGGTTTCTTTTTCAGAAACAAATCTTGTCTAGCCCTGAATGCTAGAAAACGCCTTGTATCTGTGACTTTCCTTCCCTCAATTGATTATGGTGATATTATTTACATGAACGCTCCTACAAGAACCCTGCAGATGTTGGATGCTGCAGATGTTGGATGCTGTCTATCATGGTGCACTAAGAGTCATAACTGGCTGTGATTATCGTACCCACCACTGCACCCAGTATTCACTGGTTAACTGGACATCATTAACTTCACACAGACTCACTCACTGGTATATTTTCATCTTTAAATCACTTCTTGGTCTTTTGCCTTCATACATCTCCTCCTACATGTCTCTGCATGAGTGCAGCTACAGCGTGCGCTCTCAGGACATTATTACCTGCAGTGTTCCCTCAATGAGGACTGAACTAGGCAAAAGGACCTTCTCCTATTCCGCTCCTGTTTCCTGGAATATCTTACAAAAAGATTTGAAGCTCTCGACCTTGACCTCTCTAAGTGTCTTTAAGAATCTGTTGGACTCCTGGTAGGGTCCAATGCAGACATGTTCCTGTTTTTAGTTTTTCTACATTTGTCTTGGAATCTAGCTGTTTTTTGTTTTGTTACCTTTTCCTTTTAGCCATCCTATTTGTTAAAAAAAAAAAAAAAAAAAAAAACTGTAGTATGCTTTTTTATAACTGTTTATTGTTGTTGCTGTTGTCCATTGTTGTCATCTTTCTTTGTTAAATCAGGTCTCTCTTGTAAATGAGTCCTCGAGGCTCAATGGGATTTACCTGTAGAAATAAAGGTTGATTGACGTCCAACAACAGAACACTGCTCAGGTTCAGATCAGAGAGGCCATTCCTCCCAATCACGCCCCTCCAGGTCACACTGTCATTACCCACGTGGACATTAAATTCCCCCAGCAGAATAAAGGAGTCCCCAGCTGGCGCACCTTCCAGCACCCCTGCCAAGGACTCCAAGAAGGCCCGATACTCTGAACTGCCATTCGGTGCATAGGCACAAACAACAGTCAGAGTCCGTCCCCCCACCCAAAGGCGAAGGGAAGCCACCCTCTCATCTACTGGGGAAAACTCCAAGACACAGGCACCAAGTCGAGGGGGGCTACAAGTAGACTCACACCAGCTCGACACCTCTCACCATGGGCAACTCCAGAGCGGAATAAGGTCCAGCCCCTCTCAAGGAGATATGTTCCAGAGCCCATGCTGTGCGTTGAGGCGAGCCCAACTATATCTAGTTGGTACTTCTCAATCTCGCGCACAGGCTCAGGCTCCTTCCCCACCAGAGAGGTCATGTTCCATGTCCTAAGAGCCAGGGTCAGAGCACCAAGGTCCCTGCCTTTGGCCACTGCCCATGGTATCATGCACCCATCTTTATGGCCCTTCCTGCAGGTGGTGGGTCCACAGGAAGGCAAACCCATGCTATTCCTTTGGGCTGAGCCCAACCAGGCCCCATGGGTAGAGACCCGGTCACCAGGTGCTCGCCGACGAGCCCCTCCCCCAGGCCTGGCTCCAGGGTCGGGCCCCGGTAACCCACGTCCGGTCAAGGGACACCGAGTTCCTTGCTGTGTCATGTCCATAAAATGGTCAGCAACATTTTAACTCAGGAATGTTAAATAAAACACTTTGACCTAAAAAAAAAGGGCAGCCAACCCTCTCGCTTTGAGTTTACTCTTTGTCGCCTGCGTGCTGTGGGTGACAAGCGTCCAGAGCGTCATTAAAAACAGCAGCTTAACTGAGGAGGTGAATATATTTTGTTAGCAAAGAATAGAGTCCTAACTTTTATTAAATATTACTTCTGTAAATTGTGCTTTGACAAACTCAATGATAAAATGAAAACCTTTTGTCAATGCGAAACAGGAAAGAGGGGGCAGGTGTCGCTCTCGCTTTGAGTTTACGCTTTGTCACCTGCTTGCTGTGAGTGACGTCCAGCACGCATGGACATAAAACACATGCAGCGGAGGTGTCTGAGTTATTTATTTATCGACTCAGCTGCAGAGAGGAGCGACACGGTTCATGCATGGCTCCCAAAACGACAAGACAGCAATATTTGTTTATAATTTTATTATTAGTAACACTGAGCGATACAAGAAAAACAGCGGGTGGAACGCATGTGACAAAATGAGAATGGTATTTTGGAGAAATCTGGTGGTGGTGGGCGTGCTTGCGCGGGTGTTTGGATTCAGGTGCTTTGACAGATGCACGCTAGGTTGGGTAGTGGTGGAAGCTAGATGATTCCTTGTGCGATGTCGAATGTTTCATGGTGATATTGTCGGTGGCATTGTGCTGTGCATGTTGTTTTGTCATGGTGGTCTCTCGCCTTATCTTCTTCTTTTTTATTATTTATTTATTCTTCTTTCTTCTCTTTCTTTAAAAAAAAAAAAAAAAAAAAAAAAAAAAATTGAGCGATGATGATAAGTTCATTGAAACACTTCACAATGTTTCTACACTTAAACTGAGCTCAAAAAAAAAAAAAAAAAAATGAGAATGGTAGCGCCCCCTACCGAGGAGCCGCCACTGCCTCCAGGGTTCCAGGTTCCACAAGCCTCCGTTCCTCATGCGTCATCTTCCTTAACTATGCTCACGTCAAACACTCAGGACCTCCTGGATTACCATACCATTTTAGTTATAAAGCACTTTAAACAGTGACAGGGCCAACCAAAGTGCTGTACAAACAGAAACAAACAGGCAGAGCATACAGCAACACATAACATAAAATCAAAATATAGAAACAAAATAATAGCACATAATAACATAATGACCAACACAGTGTGATGCAGACAGGATCAACGCAGATCATACAGTGTTGAAAGCCAGGGAATAGGCCCTTTTCACATGACGTCAGACAACTTCCGTTCTGACTTGATGCAGTGGATCAGCACTTCCGGGTCTGTTCTCCCTCGGGAGACCTGTCTGTAAATTTCACTGAATTTCATTCCTTCAACCTTTATTTATAGAGATTAAATTACAAGATATAGCACAAGGTAAGGTTAATAAAAAACTGTATTTATGTGCTAGTTAGCTGTGGTGACATTATCCATCATTATCAATTTACCATTCTGTAACTGTGTAAGGAAACAGCCTCTGATTGTAAAGTAAGCTAGCAGCTAACAGGTAGCTAAACTCTACACTGCTGCTGCTGTCAGTGCTGTAACATTAAAATGTTTATCTTTATCTATTAATGTAAAATCTCTGACATCTTCCAACACTGTTGTTTAGAATAGCATTTTAAATATTGAATTAAAAACTATATGTTAGAGCATTTCCATGTTCTGATGATTAATAATTTCTCTTTTTACTTTC
>NC_056508.1:49416763-49418092 GCF_014905685.2 Nematolebias whitei
ATATATATATATATATATATATATATATATATATACTGGTGTAATGTGCTCTCTTTTGCATATAATGGTTAAAAATTAGGCTGCTGCATTCTGGACCAGTTGTAATCTGGCAATGGAGGTCTGACTGATACCAAACAGGAGCGAATTGCAGTAATCAAGCCTGGATGTTATGAATGTATGTAATACTGTCTCCAGGTTCTTTTTGGATAATATGGGCTTCAGCTTAGAAAGTCGCCTCAGCTGGAAAAAACAGGATTGATTGTTAAGTTTCATGGAAGGATCCATTATCACTCCCAGATTAGTGACTCTGTTTCTCTAACGGGGCTAGAGCGGAAAGGTCGATGCAGTGGTTGATGATTGTGTCATTGGGAGGAAACAACATGACTTCAGACTTCTTCTCATTGACACTTAAGAAACTGGATCGGTGCATCTTCTGAAAGAGGCCACCTGAAAACAGCCACATACAATACTAACTTTGAGCATGAGAAGCAGTAACTAAAAAAAAAAAACACTTCAAGGTTTCTGGACGTCAATGACACCCCCCCCCCCCCCCCCTCTTCACATTCACTTCTACATCCGCCCCTGCTCCTTCAACTTGGTACGTCAGTGCGCATGCGCACAAAACCGGGTGTCGGATGTCAAATGGAACAGCTGTTGAGATGGGCAGAACCGAGACTGCACGTGTAATAAACCCAGAATAACTGCTCGGGTCCTGTCCAGGAAGTGGTGAGGAGCTGGTCACAGATAAACTGGGTCAGAACCCGCTGAAGAACCGCCGAGTAAACGAAGCTAAGAAGCGAGCCTTTACCTGACAGAGTGGGTTGAGGTTCGGTGGACCTTCGGAACCCCTCCGATTGGACCGGCTTCAAGTTTCTGTGAATCTGCGGTCGTTCGGTCGGCACCAGCCCGGTTCGGCTTGAGGAGTAGACACCGACATGTTGATAGGTAAATTAGACGTGATGTGTGTTGGTGTACCGGTACCGGTGTCGGTGATCACTCAGTATTAACCGAGCAGTGACAATTGGTCAACTTTTCTGCCAATCTTTATGCAAAAATCCATCTTTTTCTGAACTTTCCGTCATGGCAGCTTCGTGTGGCTGCTCAGCATCTAAAAAGAACTTTTTATTGTGTCTGAAATCAACTCTGGTTCCTTTAGAAGAAAGTCTGAAATCAACTCTGGTTCCTTTAGAAGAAAGTCTGAAATCAACTCTGGTTCCTTTAGATGAAAGTCTGAAATCAACTCTGGTTCCTTTAGAAGAAAGTTTGAAATCAACTCTGGTTCCTTTAGAAGAAAGTTTGAAATCAACTCTGGTTCCTTTAGAAGAAAGT
>NC_056508.1:49418192-49418989 GCF_014905685.2 Nematolebias whitei
TGGTTCCTTTAGAAGAAAGTCTGAAATCAACTCTGGTTCCTTTAGAAGAAAGTTTGAAATCAACTCTGGTTCCTTTAGAAGAAAGTTTGAAATAAACTCTGGTTCCTATAGAAGAAAGTTTGAAATCAACTCTGGTTCCTTTAGAAGAAAGTTTGAAATCAACTCTGGTTCCTTTAGAAGAAAGTTTGAAATAAACTCTGACTATTTCCTTTAGTCTGAAATCAACTCTGGTTCCTTTAGAAGAAAGTCTGTAATCAACTCTGAATGTTTCCATCAACTCTGACTGTTTCCTTTAGTCTGAAATCAACTTTTTTTCCTTTAGAAGAAAGTTTGAAATCAATTCTGATTGTTTCCTTTAGTCTGAAATCAACTCTGGTTCCTTTAGAAGAAAGTTTGAAATCAATTCTGACTGTTTCCTTTAGTCTGAAATCAACTTTTTTTCCTTTAGAAGAAAGTTTGAAATCAACTCTGACTGTTTCCTTTAGTCTGAAATCAACTTTTTTCCTTTAGAAGAAAGTTTGAAATCAATTCTGACTGTTTCCTCTAGTCTGAAATCAACTTTTTTCCTTTAGAAGAAAGTTTGAAATCAACTCTGACTGTTTCTTTTAGTCTGAAATCAACTCTGGTTCCTTTAGAAGAAAGTTTGAAATCAATTCTGACTGTTTCATTTAGACTGAAATCAACTCTGGTTCCTTTAGAAGAAAGTTTGAAATCAATTCTGACTGTTTCCTTTAGACTGAAATCAACTCTGGTTCCTTTACAAGAAAGTTTGAAATCAACTCTGAATGTTTCCTTTA
>NC_056508.1:49418999-49420026 GCF_014905685.2 Nematolebias whitei
GGTTCCTTTACAAGAAAGTTTGAAATCAACTCTGAATGTTTCCTTTATTCTGAAATCTACTCTGGTTCCTTTAGAAGAAAGTTTGAAATCAATTCTGACTGTTTCCTCTAGTCTGAAATCAACTTTGTTTCCTTTAGAAGAAAGTTTGAAATCAACTCTGGTTCCCTTAGAAGAAAGTTTGAAATCAACTCTGACTGTTTCCTTTAGTCTGAAATCAACTCTGGTTCCTTTAGAAGAAAGTTTGAAATCAATTCTGACTGTTTCCTTTAGTCTGAAATCAACTCTGGTTCCTTTAGAAGAAAGTTTGAAATCAACTCTGTTTCCTTTAGAAGAAAGTGTAAAATCAACTCTGAAAGTTTCCTTTAAAAGAAAGTCTCAGATAAATTCTGTTTCCTATAGAAGAAAGTTTGAAATCAACTCTGGTTCCTTTAGAAGTGTCAGGATTTGTGGTCGGAGCGAACCCAGTGTGCAGAACAGGGACTCAACTCGGCAAAAATACAAAAATAGGATTTTAATGATAAATAAAAGTACAAAATAAATAGGCTGACGGGGCAGCAAAACTTACATGAACATAGGAAGGAGGCACGGGGAACTCAGGAGACACGAGAGACACGGAGAACTCGAGGAACCAAGAAGACTCAGGGAAAGACTCAGGAGACCCATCAAAAAATACCCAATGAAGACGACCCGACGAAGAACAAGACAGAACAGACGACTTAAATACAGGGACAAGACGAGACGTGATAACAAACAGCTGGGACGAGACACAGGTGGCACTAATAGAACTAATGAGGGAGCACAAGGGAAACAGACACAAACCGGGCCACAGAAAAGTACCATCCTTACAGTACCCCCCCCCCCCCCAGGACGCCTCAAGGCGTCCCCCAAAAAAAACCCACTCCCAAAGGACTAGGGTGGGTGGAGGGCGGCACTGTAAGGGTGGAGGGCCTGAGGAAAACACGAGGACCAGAGGAAGGGACACGAGGAACCAGAGAAAGGGACACGAGGAACCAGAGAAAGGGACACG
>NC_056508.1:49420036-49420356 GCF_014905685.2 Nematolebias whitei
ACGAGGAACCAGAGAAAGGGACACGAGGAACCAGAGAAAGGGACACGGAACCAGAGAAAGGGACACGAGGAACCAGAGAAAGGGACACGAGGGACCACAGAGAAAGGAACACGAGGGACCACAGAGAAAGGAACACGAGGGACCACAGAGAAAGGAACACGAGGGACCACAGAGAAAGGAACACGAGGGACCACAGAGAAAGGACACGAGGGACCACAGAGAAAGGACACGGGGGACCACAGAGAAAGGGCACGAGGGACCACAGAGAAAGGGCACGAGGGACCACAGAGAAAGGACACGAGGGACCACAGAGAAAGGAC
>NC_056508.1:49420366-49432276 GCF_014905685.2 Nematolebias whitei
AGAGAAAGGACACGAGGGACCACAGAGAAAGGACACGAGGGACCACAAGGGATTTGGACGGTCAAGGGATCGTCCCAAAGAGTCATTGTTCTGGCGGGCGGCCGGGAGGCTGTCCATCAAACCGGGCCAGGTCAGGGGGTCGGTCGGGAGGCCGTCCAAAACACAGAACCAAAGGGAACACGGCTTGCGTTAAGGAGACCTGGGGAGCTGCAGCATGCGACGGAGAGACCTGGGGGGCTGCAGCATGCGACGGAGAGACCTGGGGAGCTGCAGCGTGTGACGGAGAGTCCTGGAGAGCTGCAGCGTGCGACGGAGAGTCCTGGACAGTTGCAGCGTGCGACGAGGAGACCTGGGGAGCTGCAGCGTGCAACAAGGAGACCTGGGGAGCTGCAGCATGCGACGGAGAGACCTGGGGGCTGCAGCATGCGACAGAGAGACCTGGGGAGCTGCAGCGTGCGACGGAGAGTCCTGGGGAGCTGCAGCGTGCGACGGAGAGTCCTAGAGAGCTGCAGCGTGCGACGGAGAGTCCTGGAGAGCTGCAGCGTGCGACGGAGAGTCCTGGAGAGCTGCAGCGTGCGACGAGGAGACCTGGGGAGCTGCAGCGTGCGACGAGGAGACCTGGGGAGCTGCAGCGGGCAGCATGGAAGCCTGGAGAGCTGCAGCGGGCGGCGTGGGAGCCTGGAGGGCTGCAGCGGGCGACGTGGGAGCCTGGAGGGCTGCAGCAGACGGCGTGGGAGCCTGGAGGGCTGCAGCAGACGGCGTGGGAGCCTGGAGGGCTGCAGCAGACGACGAGGGAACCTTGGAGGATGCAGCAGACGACGAGGGAACCTTGGAGGATGCAGCAGGAGACGAGGGAACCTTGGAGGATGCAGCAGGAGACGAGGGAACCTTGGAGGATGCAGCAGGAGACGAGGGAACCTTGGAGGATGCAACAGGAGACGAGGGAACCTTGAAGGCTGCAGCAGGAGACGAGAGAACCTTGAAGGCTGCAGCAGGAGACGAGGGAACCTTGGAGGCTGCAGCAGGAGACGAGGGAACCTTGAAGGCTGCAGCAGGAGACGAGGGAAACTTGGAGGATGCAACAGGAGACGAGGGAAACTTGAAGGCTGCAGCAGGAGACGAGGGAAACTTGGAGGATGCAGCTGCTGTCGGAGAGGCCTGGGGAGATGCTGCTGCTGACGGAGAGGCCTGGGGAGATGCTGCTGCTGTCGGAGAGGCCTGGGGAGATGCTGCTGCTGACGGAGAGGCCTGGGGAGTTGCTGCTGCTGTCGGAGAGGCCTGGGGAGTTGCTGCTGCTGTCGGACAGGCCAGGGGAGTTGCTGCTGCTGACGACGGAGAGGCCAGGGGAGTTGCTGCTGCTGACGACGGAGAGGCCTGTGGCTCTGCAGCAGACGACGGAGAGGCCTGTGGCTCTGCAGCAGACGACGGAGAGGCCTGTGGCTCTGCAGCAGACAACGGAGAGGCCTGTGGCTCTGCAGCAGACGACGGAGAGGCCTGTGGCTCTGTAGCAGACGACGGAGAGGACCGTGGAGGTGAATCCTCAGTGGTAGTGGAGTGCGCCGACCCCTCTGGAGACTTGGAGAGCGCCGACCCCTCTGGAGACTTGGAGAGCGCCGACCCCTCTGGAGATTTGGAGAGCGCCGACCCCTCTGGAGATTTGGAGAGCTGAGGAGCGTCTGCCGGGACCCCCTTGGAATAGGAGAGATGAGGAGCGTCTGCCGGGACCCCCTCGGAATAGGAGAGCTGAGGACCCACCACAGGGGCTGCGTGCAGCGTGGAGTCCACCTCAGGGATGGCTGAAACAGGAGTCTTTAGAGTCTGTAACTCAGTTAATAAAAAATCATATTCGGGGAGCAAAGAAAGACCAGGGATAGAAAGTAAAAAATCCTCCATCTGGGACAAAACGAAATCAAAGGAGGACGGGTTTCTTTTAGCTGAATTAAATAGTTCAAGAATGGTTTGATTAATCTGAAAAATATTTTCAGGTGAAAATGAATGAAAAAAGGGAATGTCTGTATGAGTGGGTGTGGTGGCGGGTGCCGCCCCCACCGGAAACCTGGAAGGTGAGGCGGCGGAACACGCCCCCACGGAGTCACAATGTATACGCTCCGAAGGTACGGCCAGGCTTGGTCGAACAGCCGCGGCGCGGAGTGGCGGTGAGAGGCCGGATTCCGCCCCCACCAGGAACCTGGAAGGTGAGGCGACGGAACCCGCCCCTGTAACGTCAACCGGACCGGACTCACCGAACCGAATAGGAGTGGACCGGAGCTCCCGCGGGACGCTGGATCTCGCCCCCACCGGAAACCTGGCAGGTGAGGCGGCGGACCCCGCTCCCACAAAAACAACGGAACCAGCTCTAAAGTTCTGCTCGGCCGACGAGACCAGGCCGGTCGCCGCAGACTGCCTCCGGAACCGTCTTCTGCCACTACGGCGGCGGTGGGATGGTGGAAGGACAGGGACGGAGTGGAGCTCGTCCATGATGGCACGAGGAGGGAAAAAGAAAAAAAGGTGAGTGTTGCCGAGTGAGAACCTTGCCCGCTGGGTTCTGTTCTGGTCGGGTCGTACTGTCAGGATTTGTGGTCGGAGCGAACCCAGAGTGCAGAACAGGGACTCAACTCGGCAGAAATACAAAAATAGGATTTTAATGATAAATAAAAGTACAAAATAAACAGGCTGACGGGGCAGCAAAACTTACATGAACATAGGAAGGAGGCACGGGGAACTCAGGAGACAAGAGAGACACAGGGAACTCGAGGAACCAGGAAGACTCAGGGAAAGACTCAGGAGACCCAACAAAGAGTACCCAACGAAGACGACCCAACGAAGAACAAGACAGAACGGACGACTTAAATACAGGGACAAGACGAGACGTGATAACAAACAGCTGGGACGAGACACAGGTGGCACTAATAGAACTAATGAGGGAGCACAAGGGAAACAGACACAAACCGGGCCACAGAAAAGTACCATCCTTACAAGAAGAAAGTTTGAAATCAACTCTGATTGTTTCCTTTAGTCTGAAATCAACTCTGGTTCCTTTAGAAGAAAGTCTTAAATCAACTGTTTCCTTTTGAAGAATGTTTGAAATTAACTCTGTTTCCTTTAGAACAAAGTCTGAAATCAACTCTAAAAAAATTAAATCTGGTCCTCTGGACGTGTTCAAAAAACAAAAATTGTAGAACCGTTTAGTCTTTCATCCGAAAGACTTCCTCAGTCTGAGGTGCTGTATTCAGCTCAGTCTTTTAATTAGCACCAGAGGAATTTTTCTTGGTGCAACCACAAAGTTCAGCAGAACCTTGATCGGACCACACTTCAGCAAGTGATTGACTTTGCAGATCAGGCACGCTTAGCACAGCATGTCAAGTCAAAAACTCGACAACGAAACAAGTTTAACTTACTGATAACTCGTCAACACCATCACAATTCCAATAACAACACATTCAGTGGAAGACAACACTCCGGTAGACAGTTGCATGCCAGGTAGACAGAAAAGTGAGTGAAGAATTCAACTCTGTTTCCTTTAGAAGAAAGTTTGAAATCAACTCTGTTTCCTTTATAGTGTTGTTTGTCCGACTCCCCAGCAGGACCACACTCTTGACTTAGTTTTAACACATGGATTATCTGTCTTTGATTTATAAATTTGTGACACTTTTTTTTTTTTAACCACAAACCAGTTTGGTTCAACACCTCTTTGATTTGTGAACCTACACCTCCCCCTCCTCCCAGGCCCTGTAGGATATTTAACCCTTTTGCCGCCGTGCTCTTGTCTTCCATCTTTCCTTGTAATTCTTTTTCAGACTCTGAACTCTCTATTGGTCTTACTACAAATTACTTGTTTTCTCAGCATCAGGAGGCCTGTGTACATGTCTTGGACTCAGTCGTCCTGTTAAAGATCAGGAATTGGAAACGCACGTCCCACCCTTGGGTAAATGAGACCACACAAGAAGCAAGACATCTGTGTAGGAGAGCTGAGCGTAGATGGAAGAAAGAAAAACTTCAGGTGTCTTTTGATATGTTAAAATCATGTTAGAAATTGTATCAGACCACCATTAAACAAGAGAAAAACAAATATTTCTCCAAATTTATCAACTTAACACTAGAACTCCCAAACCTTTGTTTGGTCGGTTTGAAGACACCCCCCCCCCCCCCCCCCCCTAAAAAAAAAACCTCAACGTTACCAGAAATTTAGATTCAAAATTCAAAGCTTTATTGTTATATGCACATTAAAGACACATGTTACCCTGTTTCCTTGTACAATGAAATTCTTACTTTGCTTCCCACAGCGGATGTCTAAAATATTTTATATAAATCTAAGTACAAGCAAGTAATAAAAGATAAATAAAATAAGCATGCAACAATATGATAACAAAAGTATTCGTAAATAGACATGTAAACTATGCAGAAATATGAACTATGCCAATAAGCCTATGTACATACAGTCATTGTGCAGCAGTGCGCTACATTGCTTATTGTCAAACTGGTATGAAAACCCAAGAGACTCATCACACTTATAGATTGTCTAAACACACCTGGCAGTGCCACATCTCCTTTCTGCACTTGCCACATGTGAACCTGTTACAGGCAACACAACGCTTAGTGGCATGGTTATTCTTGCAGCAACACTTAACTTGGCACAATGCCCTTTTCCCTGTGTCAGGTGTGGATGGTTGCTGCTGAGGGCTTTCCTTACACACCTGCTTGGCTGCCATATGAGACTGTGCAAGCTCTCTTGCAAGCTTCACCAGGAAATCCGTCCGTCTCTCTTTGACCCCAGTGCATGCCTGAAAAAGCACATATGCATTCAGTGCTGCAATGTCAATCATGTTGTAAAACACAGCGACTGGCCAATGCCGTGTTCTTGAACGTAGTGTACTTTTGCACCATCTGGTCCATGACATCTACACCACATTTTAGGCTGTTGTAGTCGGTGACTGTGTTAGGCTTTTTTTTTTTTTGGGTGTCCACAGTCTCCACCACACTGTGCATGCTACTGAGGACGCAGACAGTCTTTTTCCGTTTGGGCGCATAAACGGTCAGTGTGGCACCAGAGGTTGAAAACACCTGTGTACTGAATTCCTCACGGTCCAAAGTTTTTTTGGCAGAGTCTGGAAGCTCACGGCGAATCTTGTTTACTGTCCCAAGGAGGGTGGTCTTCCGGCTGAGCAGTCGTTTTGCTAGTGACAATGAGGTGAAAAAATTGTCTGTGGTAACAGTTCTTCTTTTGTCCATAAATGGTTCCATAAGCTTCATTACCACATTTTCCGATAATTTTTCCCCCGTGGGATGACTGGATTCTTTGACAAGATATGGGATGATATTGCATACATACTTTGATTTCAGGTCACATGCCACCCAGAACTTTATGCCAAACTTGTCAGGTTTAGTTGCAATGTACTGCAGGAAACAGCAACGGGTCTTGGTAGGAAAAAGTTGCTCATCTATGATGATGTGCCTTCCTGGGTTGTAAGTTATGCAGTTGGCAATGAAAGACTTCCAAACACCAGAGACTGCAGCAAACCGGTCATTTGTAACTCGTTCACTGCGTGTGTCCTTGTCATTGAAGCGTAGGTGCCGCATGATGTCCTAGAACTGGTTTTGAGCTATAATCTTGCTGATGGAGGGCACTCCCATTGTTGCAGACCATATGTCATGCACCACTGGAGGCGAACAATCCCTCGCAGGATGAGGATTGCAATGAATGCCATTAGTTCAGGGAGGGCTTTGAACCTGTTTTCATGCTGTGACTGGTGTGCATGCTGGACAGTCCACTCCTGTATGGTCCGAAGCATTTCCAGAGAGATGAAACAGAGGAAACTCTGTAAGCGACTCAACATTTTTCTTCTGGCTAAAGCAGTTGGTTCTCCATCCGTGGGATGACATTCAATTGGGCTGTGATACAGAGGTCTTCCGATCTGTTCTTCACGCCACACTGTGCGTCTTTTGCTGTCTCTATAAGCCACTCGTGTGTCTCCATGTGTCCTCTTTTTTCTGGAGGTGGTGAATTCTCATCTACAGGACCATATGTTTGAGATTTGATTAGTGAAAGGTTGAAATAATGTGAAACTGACACAAACATAATATTTGAATTGTAATTCCAAAACATCTCAACTATGCCTCTTTTGTACTAATGTAGGATTTTTTCACACTGCAAAAAGATTTTTTAATTATTATTATTTTTTTGTTTTGTTACGTGGAGATTACATTTTTTGGGTTGATTTGATGGTGTGACAGAGCAGATACTAAAATATTATTTTTCTTTCTGCTGCCTTTCATTTATTTTCTTTCTTCAGTTGTATATATTTTTCTTGTACATAAATTTGCTTTGTTTTTAATGAAAATTAATGACTAAACTAAATGAATGAAAAAAAGTGGCATATTGTTTAATCAAAATAGCTCTGAGTTTTTAAACCTTTTAAAAGTAATTTTGTCTTTTAAAAATTTGGCAGTAGCTAAAGATATTTTTACATAAATTTATACAAAAAACCCTCAGCTACTTGGATAAAAAATACATTTTTAACTAAAACATTCATAAAACCCTAAGTAAAACATCTTATCAAGCCATTTGTCTTGTTTTAGGTCAAAATACATATTCTTGAGCAATTTTAACTTATCAAGATGGTACTTTTTGCAGTGTGTTGTGGCTGGAATACCACGTCGTGTTCAAACAGCTGAGGCGTCGCCCTTCGTATAAAAGATTTATTTGACAAAACATGGGTTACAGATATTCAGAGACAAACAATTACATTAATAAAATATATGCATATAAATGGAGCATTAAAGCACGAACCGTCTCGGTGTGCGCCTCCCGGAAATGCTCGGTGGGCGTGTGTCATTTCCGGCCTTTTATCCCCGTTTGAGAAGGCTAGCTTCCTGATTGGTTCAGCTTCTGTTGCTATGGTTACGACTCTTAGCCCGCCCCCTCAAGGACGTTAACGTCTATATTTCAGATAAGTTTTGGTACACCGAAATCGGCTTTTGTTTAAAGTTTAACTTGCTATTATACTTTAGGGATACAAAATGGTTCGTGTCTAAATTGTTTATACGTAATAATTAATAACTATTAATTATTACCTACCTCATGGGTGTTGATTCAATATCTGTTGAAGGCCTGGTGATTCTGTTTTTAAGGCAGATTCATCTTGGTTTCCTTGACTGCGTTTAAACTGTTAACACTGTTTGTTTAACGTGATTATACCTTAGTGATACCAACTGATTTGAAATCAAGTTGTTTATTTCTAGGAATAATTAATAACTAAATTATTATCTAACTCATGTTTGTGTTTTTACTTGGATCATTTTTATACTTGTTTTAGTTTAGTTTCAGTTGGATTTTACTTAGTCAAACTATATTGTCTAACTTAAAGAGATGTGTTCTAGCTTTATTTATGTTAATCAGTCTGCTCTCTGGCCTGATTTGATTGCTTGTAATATATCAAATGTGAACTTGTAAAATTATCCTTAGCTAATGTGGAATTTCAGGTTTATCCTTCAGTATTATTTTAATCAAGTTTGAAATGATTTCAGGTTTGTCCTTCAGTATTATTTTAATCAAGTTTGAAATGATTTCAGGTTTATCCTTCAGTATTATTTTAATCAAGTTTGAAATGCCATGTATTAAAATGAGGTGTCTGGGTGTCATTATTGAGGTTTATACTAACCGTACAATAATTTAAAGGTTAATCAGAATGTTAATCAATTACCTTACTTATATAATCTCACTTTAGTTAGAATTAATCGTGTTCACAATGTTAGAAACTTACATTTGGGTATAAGTACAAGCGAATCACAACAGACTCTAGGACAGGTAAGACATTCTTTAATTCCAAACACTGAAGACATAGACCTCCCCCACTCCGAGGGAGTGAGTAACATAAATAATCTCGGCCACATATCTATCTCTCTATAAAGTAGACTTAAGATAGTTTGACTAAATAAATACTGAAGGATAAACCTGAAATCATTTCAAACTTGATTAAAATAATACTGAAGGATAAACCTGAAATTCCACAGGTTCTAAGCATTGATGATGGCTACTGTAACAGTGTGCCACCAGATGTACATGTACCATCTTCGGGATCTGAAGCTGAATTTGTAAAGTGCAGAAAGCATATCAAGGAGATCAACACCTCCCATGAACTTGTTATATGTTTCAACAATGGCTGCTCTGGGAACCATTATATGAGTTTTGGATTTGCGATCCCAGCATTTCACATTTCCCACTGGTTCAATGCCAACAAATGAGGAAATCAGGTTCACTGCTTTGTTGTCATACCATCTCACAATTATGTTGTTCTGGTTCACTCTGAAGTCCACTGACCCTCTTCCACTCTTCTTTAATTCTTTTTCATCCCTCATGATCTAATCTTTCATCCTGTTCATGCGGATTGTGCCAATGTAATGGATTCCTCTCTCTTTTAGGTGTTGGACCAGGGGAACTGATGTAAAGTAGTTATTGGCAAAGACCTTGTGATTCCTTCCTGCTGGAAGTGTAGATGTCATTTTCAGCACAACTTCTCCTGTAACACCAACATCAGACTTTTCCCTGGTTGGATTTTCTGCACCTTGGCAAATATTAAAGTCATAAAGAAAGCCACTTTGTCCAGCACATCCCCACAACTTGAAACCCCATTTGTGAGGTTTTGCAGGCATGTAGACGCGTAGATGAGACTTTCCCTTGAACGGTACCATAATTTCATCAACAGCATGACATTCTTCAGGCGGAATGCAGAGAAACTGTTCTCGTAGTTTTTGCAACCACGGTCTGAGCTTCCACAGTTTGTCTTTTTTTGCATCATCAGATGCCCTGAAATTGTCCTGAAAGTGAATTAGGGTCAGCAATTTCAGAAACCGATCTCTAGACATCACATCACAAACTGCAGGAAGCTTTGTTTCCATCTCCCAATAGGCTCTCACACAGGGCATCTGTACGAGCCCCATATGTAAATACATGCCTAGAACCTGCTCCAGCTCTTTTGCAGTTGTGTTTATTGACTTGCCCTCTTTTAGAACACTATACATGTTTGTTTGTTCTGCAATCTCCTGGAGCATTTTGTCTGTGACAAACTGCTTGAAGTACATGTATGGTGTCATGTCACACCTGTTATCTGTGCCTTCCTCAAGACTGACAATGGAAATGACAGATGGAGCTTGATATTTTATTTTTCTCCATTTGTATTCTTTCCTTTTTACATTGGCCTTTCCTGATTCATTTCTGACTGTGTCCAGTGTTGTTGTTGGGACCTCAGCTTCCATGCTTGTCTGGACTACACTTTGATCCTGATCTTCCTCATCACTGCTATCTGAACTTCCTTCATCTTGCACAACCTGGGGAGTCCAGTCCTCATCATCATCCTCATCATCTTCTCCTAGCTGCTCTGTCACTTGAATTCCCATCTACTATCATGATGATGACATTTTCAATGTACTTTCTTTTTCTCTCCTCTTCCTCTAACCTGTTTGACATCTAAAGTACACAAAAAACTGGTCAATACACCATAAAGATGAAAATAACTAAGACAATTGTAGAATATTTGTTATAGTGAAATAACCAAAAAATAATAATTTTTAAATTGCATTTAATGATAATATATAAACAAAATAGTTTGTGGCTGTATTGTAGCAGGCATGACATAGATTACTTTACAAAAATGTTACATGACTGTTCAGTGATGAAGTACCTTATATACCTGCAGTACCAAATATGATACACAAATTTTAACACGATTTAACTGCAATAAAATTAATACATTTTAGGTAATTGTGCACTGTCTCAAAACATAAAGCATTAATTTAAAAAAGTGAATAACAATTTATGTTATTCTTACCGTAACTTCTCTAAAACTGGCAAAGAATTTCCAGAAAAAAACATGTGACGACTCTCATCGGAGAAGAAATTTTGAAAAAAGGAAAAAAGCCGTTTCACTGCCTGCAGTGCAATGATACTCCAGCAGAGGGCAGTGTACATGTCTCAAATTATATACAATAGGTTGTTAGGGTGAGTTTTGATCATGTTGAAAAAAAATACTTCACGGAAATTTATGTAGCAAAAATTATACAAATGGCGATTTAAGCAACTCCACAGCACTGAAACAGCATTAGTAAGGGTTTGTGACGACATTATGATATCAAACAATTCTGGTCAATTTGTGGTACTTGTGCTCCTGGACCTTACTGCTGCTTTTGATACTTTTGACCACAGTATCCTTCTATCACAGCTGGAACAGTGGGTTGGGATCACAGGTGCTGCATTAGA
Organism: Nematolebias whitei; assembly: GCF_014905685.2. Lineage (NCBI taxonomy): Eukaryota > Metazoa > Chordata > Actinopteri > Cyprinodontiformes > Rivulidae > Nematolebias > Nematolebias whitei. The sequence continues at coordinate 49,430,619 of NC_056508.1, forward strand.
ATGGTTCCGCTCATACCTGAGTGGCAGGAGTTTCTGTGTCAAGGTTGGTAATAATGTATCCGCCTCATTACATCTTTCTTGCAGGGTCCCACAGGGTTCGATTCTTGGACCCCTTCTGTTCTCACTTTATTTGCTCCCACTGGGGTCCATCCTGAGGAAACAAGGTCTTTCATTCCATTGCTATGCTGATGACTGCCAGATCTACCTGCCTGTGAAACCAGCAAGTGTTTGCTCCATTTACCCTCTATTAAAATGTCTGGACGACATTAAGGCCTGGATGGCTTCAAATTTCTTAAGTTTTAACAATGAGAAGACTGAAGTCATTGTCTTTAGCCCTAGCTCAACTGCCGCCACTGATCCTGTCAACCTGGACTCTTTTCAGCCATATCTGAAGCAGTCTGGTAAAAATCTCGGGATGGTTTTAGACTCTGATTTCAAGTTTGACAAACAAATCAACTCTTTTCTGCAGAAAAGCTTCTTCCAACTCAGACAGGTAGCTAAGCTCAATCCAGTATTGTCCAGACCCGACCTTGAGAATCTAGTCCACGCCTTTGTCACGACCCGATTGGATTATTGCAATGCACTGTATGCTGGGGTCAGCCAGGCCTCCATTTCACATCTTCAGCTTGTCCAGAATGCTGCTGCTCGGCTTTTAACCGGAACTTGTAGCTCTGAACATATTACTCCAGTTCTGTCCTCCCTTCACTGGCTCCCTGTTCGTACGAGGATAGTCTTTAAAATTCTTCTGTTGACCTTCAAATGCTTAAATGGCCTCGCACCCCTTTACCTCTCTGAGCTTCTGGAACCTTACGTTCCCTCTCGGGCCCAGAGATCATCTGATCAGCTGCTTTTGGCTGTTCCAAAAACAAGAAGCTCAGAGGAGATCGGGCTTTTTCAGTCATGGGCCCAGCACTTTGGTTGGCCTTGTCGCTGTTTTAAGTGCTCAATAAATAAAATAGTATGGTATGGTAAACTCTGGAACAACCTGCCCCCCCAACATCAGGCAGGCCACCTCCCTTCCTCACTTCAAATCCCTGCTTAAAACACATCTGTTCTTGCAGGCATTTCACACAGTGTAAATTGATCTAGTGTTTTTATAAACTGTGACCCTATGTTTTAAATGCTTTTTATTAATTCTTCAGTTATTGTTATTAGTGTATTGTATATATATCAATCCATCCATTATCTTTACCCGTTTCTTCCATTTTGGGTCACGGGGGTCGCCAATGCCCATGTCCAGCAATCACTGTGCGAGGGGCAGGGGACACCCTGGACGGTTCGCAAGTCCATCACAGGGCCACATAGAGACAAACGAGACAAACAACTATTCACTCTCTCACTCACACCTAGGGACAATTTAGAGTTACTAATCAGCCTAACATGCATGTTTTTTTTGTCTGTGGGAGGAAACCGGAGTACCCGGAGAAAACCCACGCATGCGCGGAGAGAAGATGCAAACTCCACCCAGAAAGGCCCCTGGACTGGGGTTTGAACCAAGGACCTGCTCGCTGAGAGGCAGCAGCTCTACCAGTTGCGCCACCGTGCTGCCCGTATTGTATATTTGTACATATATATATTTTCTCTTTAATTTTACTCTCATTGATTGATTGATTGTTGTTGTTGTTGTTGTTGTTGTTGTTGTTGTTGTTGTTGTTGTT
>NC_056508.1:49432286-49433749 GCF_014905685.2 Nematolebias whitei
TTGTTGTTGTTGTTGTTGTTGTTGTTGTTGTTGTTGTTGTTGTTGTTGTTGTTGTTGTTGTTAAGCACTTTGATAAGTTCTGTTTTAAACGTGCTCTATAAATAAAGTTGACTTGACTTGACTTATGCTTTTTGTTTTATTTCTATTTAACACAGTCAACTGATCTGATTTAGTGTTTCATTCTTTCTGACCGAGTTGATGCTTTTTTGTTATCATTCCTTGACTTTTGACACAAGGTTATCTGATTTAATATTTCATAGTTTCTATTTATGTTATGTGTTTTACATATTTATTCCATGTGGTGTACATATATCTTGTTACTTTTTATTTGATGCTGTGATTTTTTTATTTGTTAAGCACTTTGGTAACAGTTTCTGTTTTAAATGTGCTCTATAAATAAATCTGACTTGACTTGACTAGAAGAAAGTCTGAAATCAACTCTGTTTATTCTCTCAACAGCTGTCAGCGCTGTCACTGGAAGCTCCGCCCCCACCAGCCGGAAACACAGAAGGAGAGGCAGAAAGCACCGCAGACCCCGAGGGGACGAGCACCGGTAAGGAACCAGACCTAACCAGAACCAGACTTAACATGAACCAGGCTTAACCAGAACCAAACCTAACCAGAAACAGACCTAATCAGAACCAGGATTACAAGAACCGGGCTTAATCAGAAATAGTATTAGATCTAACCAGAACCAGACTTAACCAAAACCTGTTTTAACCAGAACCAGGTTTAACCAGAACCAGACCTAAATAGAACCAGAATTAACAAGTACCAGGATTAACCCCAAGCAGACTTAACCATAGGACCAGACCTAACCAAAACCAGGCTTAAACAGAACCAGACTTAACCAGACCCAGACTTATCCAGAACCAGGTTTTACCCTAACCTGACTTGAGTATATAAGCAGTCCTAACCAGAACCAGGCCAAACCAGAACCAGACTTAAACAGAACCAGGATTAACCAGTATCAAGCTTAATCATAACCAGAATTAACCAGAACCAGAATTAACCAGAACCAGGCTTAGCCAGAACCAGACTTAAACAAAACCAGGCTTAACCGAAAACAGACTTAAACAAAACCAGGCCTAACAAGAACCAGGATTAACCTAGAACAAGGCTTAATCATAACCAGAATTAACCCTAACCAGACTTAACTAGAACCAGAACTAACCAGAACCAGACTGAAACATAACCAGTCTTGACCAGAGCCAGACTTTAACAGAACGAGACTTAACCAGAACCAGGCTTAACCAGAACTAGACTTAACCAGAACCAGACCTAACCATAACCAGACTGACACATAACCAGTCTTGACCAGAGCCAGACCTAACTAGATCTAACCAGGACCAGACTTAACCAAAACCAGTTTTAACCAGAACCAGACCTAACCAGAAACAAGCTTAACCAGAATCGGACTTAAACACAACCAGACTTAACCAGAACCAGGCTTAACAAGAACC
>NC_056508.1:49433759-49453434 GCF_014905685.2 Nematolebias whitei
TAACCAGAACCAGGCTTAACAAGAACCAGGCTTAATCAGAACCAGACTTAACCAGAACCAGAATTAACAAGTAACAGGATTAACCTGAAGCACACTAAACCATAGGACCAGACCTAACCAAAACCAAGCTTAACCAGAACCAGACTTATCCAGAACCAGTTTTAACCCTAACCTGACTTAAACAGAACCAGGATTAAACAGAACCGAGCTTAATCATAACTAGAATTAACTAGAACCAGACCTAACCAGAACCAGACTTAACCAGAACCAGTATTAAACCTAACCAGATTTAACAATATAACGAGATTTAACCAGTACCAGGCTTAACCCTAACCAGACCTAACCAGACCTAACCAGGACCAGACTTAACCAGAACCAGTTTTAACCAATACCAGACTTAACTAGAACCAGGCTTAACCAGAACCAGACCTAACCAGAAACAGGCTTAACCAGAATCAGACTTAAACACAACCAGACTTAACCAGAACCAGGCTTAACAAGAACCAGGCTTAATCAGAACCAGACCTAACCAGAACCAGAATTAACAAGTACCAGGATTAACCAAGATTATCCAAGATGGCCACGCTCAGAGCAGTTGCAGCTTCACAGGCTCCCGGTACTATCCCAGTTTTTAGAAGTTTTGATATTGACTCTGTGTCTGACTCCGCACGATTTATGCGTGTGAACTATAGCCGAACCGAACTGATGAGAATAGGAGCGGATTTGCCATGAAATATAGCAGAAATCAGCAACAAGCTCAAAACTACGCTCGGCAGAATGCAGATCTTAAAGTCATCTACCTGGAAGCTGCAGCAGAGGCGTTCCAGCGGGCAGAAGAGGAAGCGCTGCTCCCGGCTTAAGAGGAGAGGATGCCGGGCGGGGGGTTATGGTGAGGCTACGAGCTAACGCTAAAGCCGGTAAACTCCCCATGCCGTCTCTCTTTCTGTCGAATGTCCGCTCGTTGGCCAACAAGGTGGATTTACTTCGTCTGAGAGCGGGCGCCTCAGAAGAGATGAAGAAGTGTGCGGTGCTTTGCCTCATAGAAACATGGATTACAAGCGAAACGCTGGATACAGTCTTCCAGCTGGATGACTCTTTTTTCGAGCGGACCGCTGCAGCAAGCTAACGGGGAAATCACGGGGAGGCAGAGTATGCATTTACGTGAGTTAAGTTGGTGCACGAACTGTACTGTTGTAAATAGCTCATGCTTGAAGGCTTTGGAGCAAATAACAGTGAAAAGTCGACCACATTATCTACCCTGCAAGTTCACAATGACTTTCATCACGGTCATTTACATTCCTCCGGACGCTAATGCTAATGAATCTCTGCAGGAACTACATGATATCATCAGCTCGCTGCAGAACAAATACCCCAAGGCTCTTTACGTGGTAGCCAGAGACTTTAATCACGTGAATCTAAAGGACTGTCTCCCAAGCTTTAATCAGCATGTGGCAATTCCAACACGTGGAGACAACACGCTGGACCGTGTTTACACGAACGTAAAAGATGCATACAAAGCCGAACCCCGCCCCCACCTAGGACTGTCAGACCACATCTCAATCTTCCTGGCTCCTGCTTACATGCCCCCGCTGAGACGCTCCAGACTGGTACAAAAGAAAGTTAAATGTTGGATCCAGGACAGTGGCCCCATACTGAGAGATTGTTTTGATCGAACAGACTGGCAGGTTTTCAGAGAAGCTGCTGAAAATGGAGGATTGCTTGATCTGGACCAATACACATCTTTGGAATGAGTTACCTCTGCTCGTTAGACAGGCCCCCTCCCTCACAGTTTTTAAATCTCGCTTAAAAACACACTTTTATTCCCTGGCTTTCTGCACTGTGTGACCTGTGCTGAGTCTGTGTGCATCACACTGTGTTGGTCATGTTGCAGTTGTTGTTGTTATCCATTATTGTTTTTGTCGGTTTCTACATTTTTGGTGTCCTGTTATGTAATCTGTTGCTATGTGCTTGTTCTGTTTGTCCCTGTACAGCACTTTGGTGTGCTTTGTCACTGTTTAAAGTGCTTTATAAATAAATTGGTATGGTATGGTATGGTATCCTCAGTTCTGGGTTACATTAGTACATGTACTGAAACCGTCTCCACTATCAGATATGTTAAAAGGTACCCAAACAGAAAACCTTGGCTGAATGCAGAGGTGCGCACCCTGCTGGAAGCCAGGAACACTGCCTTCAGGTCTGGAAACTCGGAGGAGCTGAGTAGGACAAGAAAAGAGCTGGTTGCTAGTATTAAGAAGGCCAAGGCCACATATGCACAGAGGATTGAGGGTCAATTCATCTCACAAGACGCTCGGAGCATGTAAAGGGGCATTAAGTGTATAACAGATTATAAAGGAAGGAGTGAACAATGCCCCAAAGACCCATCTCTGCCTGATGCCCTCAACAAGTTCTATGCACGCTTTGAAGACCCGAACAGACCACCCAGCACCAGACTCCCCTCACCACCGGATAAAGAGCATTTCAGCGTGACCTCAGCCTAAGTAAGGAGTACTTTCAGGAGGACTAATCCTCATAAAGCAACCGGCCCAGACAACATCCCCAGAAAAGTGTTGAAGGAATGTGCTGATCAGCTCTGCGAGGTGCTGGCAGACATCTTTAACACCTCACTTACCCTGGAGACAGTTCCCACCTGCCTGAAGACTGCCACCATCATCCCAGTCCCAAAAAGCTCTACAGTAACTGGTCTGAATGACTATCGGCCAGTGGCCCTCACCCCAATAGTTGCTAAATGCTTTGAAAAACTGGTCATGACTCGCATCAAAACAACCATCAACATCAACGAGGACCCTCATCAGTATGCATACCGTGAGAACTGATCAACAGAGGATGCCATCTCCTCTGTGGTCCACACTGTGCTCAACCACCTGGAGCAGAAAAACTCTTACATCCGTATGCTCTTTGTGGACTTCACATCCGCCTTCAACACCATGATCCCCCAAACCCTTATGGACAAACTATTCACATTAGGACTAAGCCCCTCCATTTGCAACTGGGTACTAGTCTTCTTAACAAACAGACCACAGTTAGTGAGGATCCACAACTTCTCCTCCACCATAATGCTCAGCACTGGCTCTCCTCAGGGATGTGTGTTGAGCCCCCTCCTGTTTACTCTGCTCACATATGATTGTGCAGCTACCCATCAAGGCTGTTGCATTGTAAAGTTTGCAGATGATACAGCGGTGGTGGGATGTATCACAAACAATGATGAGTCCAGCTTCAGTCAAGAGGTGGAACACCTGGAGAGCTGGTGCAAAGAGAATAACCTTCACATCAATGTGAAGAAGACAAAGGAGATGATTGTGGACTTCAGAAGGAACAAAAACACCTACACTCCCCTGAACATAAGAGGATCTGCGGTGGAAGTGGTCTCCAGCTACAAGTACTTGGGTGTACACATGAATGACAACCTCAGCTGGAGCAACAACACCACCAGCCTGATCAAGAAATCTCATCAGAGACTCTACTTCCTCAGACGGCTGAGACGAGCTGGTCTGGGAAGCTCAGTCCTCACCTCCTTCTTCAGGTGTGCAGTGGAGAGCATCCTGTGCTCTAGCATCTACATTTGGCATGGAGGCTGCACAGCTGCAGAAAGAAAAGCTTTGCAGAGAGTGGTGAAGGCTGCACAGAAGTCTGTTGGAGTCAGCCTCCCCACCATCACAGACATCTACACCTCTAGATGCAAGAAGAGGGCCACCTGCATCATGAAGGACCCCACTCACCCAGCACACACACTTTTTGCCCCACTCCCCTCAGGAAGGAGGTTGAGGAGCATTAAGTGTAGAACCACTAGACTGAGGAACAGCTTCTACCCTGAGGCTATTAGACTCATGAATCTCCAATCAGAATAATCACTGTGAAAAATCACATCATGTTGCTGCTGATCCGTTTCATGTTGCTGCTGATCTGTTTCAATGTTGATGTGTTCATGCTTGCTCATCTGCACACACAGATTCATGTTCATGTTTCTGCTGATGTTCGACATAATGTTTTTATGTTATGAGTGCTTAGTGTATATTTAGTTTATGTTTTTCTTAGTTCATATCTTAGATGTTATTACTGTTTTTCTTTTACATTTTATCGTTGGATGTAACTGGGACCCTGTGTACATAATTTCGCTCCACCACATGTACCACATGAGGTGCGAATGACAATAAAGAAACTCTGACTTTGACTCTCTCTGACTCTGATTAACCCGAAGCAGACTAAACCATAGTACAAGACCTAACCAAAACCAAGCTTAACCAGAAAAACACTTATCCAGAACCAGGTTTAACCCTAACCTAGCAATGAGGATCTCATGGTCGATGGTCTCAAGGGAGGCTGTGAGGTCCAACAGGACAAGCAGCACAGAATCACCAGTATCTGTGGATCTGAAGATGTCATTAAAGACTTTCAGCAGGGCCGTTTCAGTGCTGTGGAGAGGTTTAAAGCCAGATTGGAATAGATCTAAGATGGTGTGACCTTCCAGGAAGCACTTCAACTGGGACTCAACTATTTTCTCCAGTAGTTTAGAAACAAATGGGAAATTGGAGACAGGCCGGAAGTTGGATATGACTGAGGGGTCAAGGTTTGGTTTTTTCAGGAGAGGCTGGACAGCAGCATGTTTAAAGGCTTTTGGCACCACGCCAGTGGATAAACTACTGTTTACTATTTACACGTGGGTTGCGAGAGTTTGAGGTAATTATATCAGAAATTATTTGGATTTAGCAGCTTTCACAGCTTTCTGATAACGGCGCCAACTCTCTTTAAGTATTTGAAAAGAGACCTGCAGCCTGTCTTTCCTCCACTTTCGCTCCGCCCTCCTACATTGCTGCCTAACGGCCTTGGTGATGTCACTCAGCCAAGGTTCTGCTCTCAGTTTTGATTTTCTAGTTGTAACAGAAGCGACATGATCCAGAGTCTTTAAGCAGACAGAGTTGAACTGGGATGTCAGCTCCTCAGTGGTGGTGAGAAACAATGGGGGCTGAATGATCATTTCAGAGTTATAAGCATCTGTGAAACGCGCGGCAGTGAAATGGTTAATTGTCCGGCTGCGACGTGCAGGAATGCACGACTTAGGAGTTGGATGGGGGAGGGTGAACTCAAACTGGACTTGTATGTGGTCTGAAAAAACATTATCACCAATAACAAGATTATTAACAGTCACATCATGAGTTAAAACAAGGTCCAGTGTATGTCCACGCTCTTGGGTGGGACCGTTTACATGCTGAGTTAGATTAAATGAGTCCAATAAATCTAAAAAGTCCTTAACCAAGGGCTTCTCCAGACAGCACACATGCAAATTATAGTCCCTAATAATGAAAACATGTTCATATTTTGGTGTGATTTCAGCTAAGAAGTCAGAAAACTCATTTATGAAGTCCTTAGATCGAGGTGGGCTGTAGACGAGTGCAAATAAAGTCTGAGGTGAATGTCCGAGTTCAAAGACGCTCAGCTAAAGCTGGTGCGGGAAACTGGGATGGGCAGTTTTTTACAGTCAAAAGTTGATTTGAATATTGTTAATAATCCACCACCGCGCCGGCCTGATGGCCGCGGTGCGTTAAAACACAGACAGTTCGGTGGCAATAATTCCGTCAAGGCGCTGGACTCACCCGGAGATATCCAAGTCTCTGTGATGCACAAAAAGTCCAACTCTTGCTCTTGAAAGTAGTCCCTGAGGATAAAAGTTTTGCTGGTAACAGATCTTGCATTGACCAAACACATCCGGATCTTATTCAAAGTGGAGCCAGCAGCGGTGGAGTTAGCGCGCACTAATGGTTGCAGGTTTTCAATAACAGCCCCTCCAGGTCGGTCCGAGCGGTGCACCGGCCGACAACTCCCATTGTTTACTTGGTCCGGTCACACGGGAAGCTGACGATGGAAACCATGACCACCATCCAATAAGATGATTATTAGATTCCACAAGAATTTAATGATTATTTCAAAATGAATTTATCTTTATTTTTTATTTTGCAGCAGTCCCAGCTGAATGCATGCAGCTCAAAAACTTCACTTTGTTTTCTGTAACTAGACATGATTATTTATTTGAATAAGACAGTTTTAAATAGAAGCAGGTCTCTCTTGTAAATGAGTCCTCGAGGCTCATTGGAAATTAACCTGTATAAAGGTTGAATGAATAACTCTTTAACTTTTTTTTATTTATGCATGTTCCTCATGGGGAAAATCTTCTTCTTTCTTCTTCTTTCGGCTTTTCCCTCTTCAGGGGTTGCCACAGCGAGTCATCCTCCTCCACCTCACTCTGTCCTCTGCATCCTCTGTCCTCACTCCAGCTATCTTCATGTCCTCTCTAACTGCATCCATATATCTCCTCTTTGGCCTTCCTCTTTGTCTTTTTCCTGGCAGCTGCATTTCTAACATCCTTCTACCAATATACCCACGGTCCCTCCTCTTGACATGTTCAAACCATCTCAGTCTGTCCTCTCTAACTTTATCTCCCAGTTGTTCAACCTGTGCTGTACCTCTGATTATCTCATTCCTAATCTTATCCAGCCTTATCACTCCTAAGGAGAACCTTAGCATCTTCATTTCTGCCACTTCCAGTTCTTTCTCCTGTCTTTTTGTCAATGCCACTGTCTCCAGACCATACAATATAGCTGGTCTCCCCACTGTCTTGTAAACTTTTCTTTTGACTTTTGCTGACACCCTTTTGTCACAAATCACTCCTGAAACTTTTCGCCATCCACTCCATCCTGCCTGGACTCTCTTTTTCACTTCTTTACCACATTTCCCATTTTCCTGGACAGTGGACCCCAAGTACTTGAAGTCCTGCACCTTTGTGACCTGCTCCTTGTAGCCTCTCTGTTCCACCTCCTTCCTCTCATTCACACACATGGACTCTGTCTTACTACGGCTGACTTTCATTCTTCTTCTTTCAAGTGCATACCTCCACGTCTCCAAGTTCTTTTCCACCTGTTCCCTGTTCTCACCACAGATCACAATGTCATCTGCAAACATGGGGATTCTTGCTTGACCTCATCTGTTAGTCGGTCCATCACCAGAGCAAACAAGAAGGGGCTCAGAGCCGATCCTTGATGCAATCCCACCTCCACCTTGAAGCTATCCGTCACTCCTACAGCACATCTCACCACTGTCCTGCTGTCCTCATACATGGCCTGTACCAGTCTAACATACCTTTCTGCCACTCCAGATTTCCTCATGCAATACCACACCTCCTCCCTCGGCACTCTGTCATATGCTTTTTCTAAATCCACAAAGACACAATTGAGTTCTTTCTGACCCTCTCTGTACTTCTCCATCAGCATTCTCAAAGCAAAGATGGCATCTGTAGTGCTCTTTCTTGGCATGAAACCATACTGCTGCTCACAGATAGTCACCTCTTGTCTAAGTCTTGCTTCCACAACTCTCTCCCAGATCTTCATTGTGTGGCTCATCAATTTAATTCACATATAGTTGTTACAACTCTGTACATCACCCTTGTTCTTAAAAAATGGCTACCAGCACACCTTTATCCATTCCTGAGGCATTTTCTCACCCTCATATATGCCATTGAATATTTAAGTCAAAAACCTTACTGCCATCTCTCCAAGACATTTCCAAACCTCCACTGGTATGTCTTCAGGTCCTACTGCCTTCCCCATCTTCATTATTTTCAGAGCTTTCTGGACTTCACCCTCACTAATCCTTCCCACTTCCTGATCCAGTTTCTATGACCTCTACTCTTCTGTCTCTTTTATTCTTTCCAGTCATTAGCTCCTCAAAGTACTCCTTCCATCTTCCCGTCACACACTCCTCACTTGTTAGAACATTACCATTCCTATCTTTAATAAGCCTAACCTGCTGCACATCCTTTCCAGCCTGATCCCTCTGTCTTGCCAATCAGTACAAGTCCTTCTCGCCCTCTTTTGTGTCCAGTCTCCCATACAACTCATCAAACACCTTCTGCTTTGTCTTAGCTACCTCCCTCTTTGCTCTACGTCCCATCTCCTTATATTCCTGTCTCCTCTCTTCAGTCCTCTCACTGTCATATTTCATCTTGGCTAATCTCTTTCTTTGAACGGTGTCCTGTACTTCACTATTCCACCAGCAGGTTTCCTTATCAGCTATTCTCTGTCCAGATGACACACCAAGTACCTTCCTACCTGTCTCTCTAATTACTGTTGCTGTAGTAGTCCAGTCATTTGGAAGCTTTTTCTTACTACCCAGAGCCTTTAACAGCTCCTCTCTGAATTTCTCACAACATTCTTCCTTCTTCATCTTCCACCATTTGGTCTTCTTCTCAGATTTTACTCTTTTTCTCTTCTTCACAACAACAGTCATTCTACACACAACCATCCGATGCTTTCTGGCCACACTCTCCCTGCCACAACCTTACAGTCTCCAAGCTCCCTCAGGTTTCCTCTTCTACACAGAATGTAGTCAACCTGCGTACTCCTTCCTCCACTCTTATAGATCACTCTATGTTCCTCCCTCTTTTGGAAATAGGTATTGACTACAGCCATTTCCATTCTCTTGGCAAAATCCACCACCATCTGTCCTTCCTGGTTTCTTTCCTTGACACCAAACCTACCCATCACTTCCTCATCCCCTCCTTTTCCTTCACCAACATGTCAATTCAGGTCTGCTCCCATCACCACTCTCTCCTCCCTGGGAATACTCTCTATCACTTCATCCAGATCTTTCCAAAATGTATCTTTCTCCTGCTCATCACATCCAACCTGTGGAGCATAACCACTGATGATGTTTAACATCAGACCTTCTACTTCTATCTTCAGACACATCACCCTATCTGACACTCTCTTCACCTCTACTACATTCTTTGCCAACTCCTCCTTTAGGACCACCCCTACCCCATTTCTTTTTCTATCCACACCATGGTAAAACAGTTTGAACTCTGCTCCAATGCTGCAAGACTTGCTGCCCTTCCACTTGGTCTCTTGGACACATAAAACATCTACCTTCCTTCTCTGCATCATATCATCCAGTTCTCTACCTTTGCCTGTCAATGTCCCCACATTTAGAGTTGCAACCCTCAGTCCTACATTCTTCACTTTCCTCTTCTCCCTCTGTCTCCTGACACGTTTCCCTCCTCGTGGTTTTCAACTAACAGTAGCACAATTTCCACTGGCACTCTGTTTGTCAACAGCATCGGTTGCGGTCGTTGTTAACCCGGGCCTCGACCAATCCAGTATGGTTTCACTTTGATGAACTCGCATTATGGTTTTGGCAAAAGCGTTTTACATCGGATGCCATTCCTGACACAACCCTCACAATTTACCCGGGCTTGGGACCGGCACAAGAGATACATGTACACTGGCTTGTGCTCCCTAGTGGCTGGTTTCCTCATGGAGAAAATCAACCTTCTTTTTTAACTGCAAAATTCTAGTTTTAAATATTTCCTCCACTAAGAGCTAGTCAGTCTTTTAGAGTTGCCAGCCTCAAATCAACATATCTAATTTAAATTCAATTCAATTCAATTCAGTTTATTTATATAGCGCCAAATCACAACAAAGTTGTCTCAGGGACTTTACAGGAACATTCACATAAAAGCCAATTAGTAAAGTTCTCTATCTAAGGAATCCAGCAGACAAGTTGAATCTTGGCTTCGTTGCAGTCTCCCATCCTGAGCAAGCACAGTGGCAACAGTGGAAAGGAAAACTCTCTTTTAACAGGAAGAAAGCTACAACAGAACCAGGCTCAGGACAAGCGGCTATCTGCTTTGACCGGCTAGCTGAGAGGACGGGAAGGAGAGACAAACGAACACAGAATGGTAGGTCCAGGTATAGGTCCAGGTGTATCTGAAAGACAAAAATAAAAACATGTTAAGGATAGAAAAAATAATTACAAATACAAAACAGGTTGAGTGAAATGACTTTTCTGTCTAATTTAAATTATTTTCATACCTAATTTAAATTTATTTTTACATCTAATTTAAATTATTTTTATACGTAATTAAAATTATTTTTATATCTAATTTAAATAATTTTAATATCCTATTTAAATTATTTTTATCAATCCACAGATGCCAACAGAACCAAGCATCAGAGGTCTGATACTTGGTTCTGTTGGCCCAGTCAAAGGGGTTCTGGACCCCTTCCTCTGTGTAGAGATAGAGGAACTGGTAAGTTGTGGAGAGCTGAAATTTGGTACATAGGTAGAACCCCCTGAATCAAGAAAAAAACAGGAAGTCACTTTTTTGCTTGGAATGCTCCCTCTCTGACATCCTTGACCTAAACAGGATAATCCTGTGTTAGAAGACATATAACAAGATGGTCTGACTTGCTTTAAAGCGCAAAGCGTTTTCGCTGGAGAATGTGGGCGTGGTGGCGTGGTGAGTTACGCCATTGCAATACGTTTGGCTCTAAATTCCACAGATTTGAGCCGAGGTTCACCAAAATCACTATGATCGATCATTATCCACCCCTTGAACAGGAAGCCATGATAATTGGCCAATAGCCTCTATAGCGCCCCCTAGAATTTTTTTAAAACATAAGCCCCAAGCCATTTTTTGACCGATAATTCTGAAACTCTGTGAACATGTGTATCTTCTCAGGACCTATGAAAAAGTCTCTTGGAGCCCCGGTCCAAAACCAACAGGAAGTCGTCCGTTTTGGGTCAAAGGTTAATTTTTTGGCGTTTTTAATGGCGAATTTTAACGAACTCCTCCTAGGGATTTTGAAGGATTGCCTTCAAACTTGGTTAATAGGCCTTTAAGACATTGGAGAGTAAAAGTTATCAAAAGTTTTCGATTTCATTTTGTTAAAGGGGCGTGGCCAGGCCTCAAATTTGAGCTTCACGCCATAAATTTCCAAACGCTATAATTTTCACATTGAAAGACCGAAAGGCGCCAAACTTGGCACGACTCATCCCTGTTGGATATCGACGATCCACTGTCGTCATATTGTGATGTCATCAAAGCCCCGCCCCCTCACAACAGGAAGTCTCTTTTTTTAATTGGAATGCTCCTTCTTTGACACCCTTCACCTAATCAGGATGATCCTGTGTTAGAAGACAGATAAGATGGTCTGACTTGATTTAAACTACAAACAGTTATAGCTGGAGGATGTGGGTGTGGCGCCATGGCGAATTAAAAAGTGACGCCGTTGCAATACGTTTGGCTCTAAATTGCACAGATTTGAGCCCAGGTGAACCAAAATCACTATGATTGATCATTATCCACCCCTTGAACAGGTTTCCATGAAAAGTGGCCAAGAGCCTCCACAGCGCCACCTACATTCTTCCTACAGTTATCTCAGTGATACAACATCCGATCTGAACCAGATTTTTGGTGCGTCATTATTGAGAACTGATGGACATATTAGTTTTGTTGTTTAATATTTGACTCAAGTGCGCCCCCTACATTATTCCAACAGTTATATCTCAATGATATATCATCCGATCTGCACCAGATTTTTGGTGCTTCATTAGTAAGCACTTATGGACACATTGCTATTGTTTTTTAACTATTGACTCAAGTGCGCCCCCTAGATTATTTAATCAGTTATATCTCAGTTATATATCAGCCGATCTGCACCAAATTTATGGTGTGTTATTATTTAGCCCTGATGGACACATTAGTAATGTTTTTTAACTTTTGACTCTAGAGCGCCCCCTACAATATTCCAACAGTTATGTCTCAATGATATATCATCCTATCTGCACCAGATTTTTGGAACGACATTAGTAAGCACTTATGTACACATTAGTGTTGTTTCTTAAATTTTGACTCAAGTGCGCCCCCTAGATTATTTAATCAGTTATATCTCTATGATGTTTCATCCGATCTGCACCAGATTTTTGTGGCATAATGTGTGACCATGTCTACACACATTGTTATTGTTGTTTAATATTTGACTCAAGTGCACCCCTAGATTATGCAAACTGTTATATCTCAGTGATATATCATCCGATCTGCACCAGATTTTTGGTCCTTGATTAGTGAGCACTTATGGACACAGTGATGATGTTGTTTAATATTTGACTCAAGTGTGCCCCCTACATTATTCAAACAGTTATATCTTAGTGAAAATTTGTTTGATCTGGACCAGATTTTTGGTGTGTGATTAGTGAGCACTTAAACACACAATGGTATTGTTGTTTTACTTTTGACTCAAGTTCGCCCCCTAGATAATTCAAACTGTTATATCTCAGTGATATATCATCCAATCTGCACCAGATTTTTGGTGCTTGATTAGTGAGCACTTATGGACACAGTGGTGTTGTTGTTTAATATTTGACTCAAGTGCACCCCCTACATTATTCAAACAGTTATATCTCAGTGAAAATTTGTTTGATCTGGACCAGATTTTTGGTGTGTGATTAGTGAGCACTTATACACATATGGTATTGGTATTTTACTTTTTACTCAAGTGTGCCCCCTACATTATTACAATAGTTATATCTGCGGTCGCAGCTGATGTCAAATATTCGGCGAATGCCCACTCCGGGGAACGGGCGCTAGACGGTAGCGCGAGCGTTATTGATGGCAACCGGGAAGAGTTGCTGGAGTTCCCACGGTCGCCGTAAGGCCGCAGCGGCGCTTTGCTGTGAGGGCCTTCAATGCTGCTTGCAGCTTTTATTAAAATTATTATTATTCATGCAGATTTTGTGGCACTTCGACCTTCCGTCAGAAAGGAGAGGGAAGGATGTTTACCTGTTCGGGGGGTGGGAGGTGAATTCAAAGGGTAATGGGCATGTTTTTTTTTTTGTCAGAGCTGCAGTCTGCAGCGGCTCTGCTCAAAGCTGCTTTTGTGAACCGAACTCTGCCGCTCCAACAGAATCCTTCAGCTCTCCACCAGCTTGCTTTTGACCTGCTTTCCTGTTAGTAATTAGTCAAGACAATGCTAGCTTCATTGTTATTGGATGTAATCCTTGTTGAGGTAGACCTTGTCTTGCTCTCAAGCTGGAAAGTCGGCCCTGGCCGGAGTGCTGTGTGTGTGTGTTCATAGACTCTGAGGAGATAAATTAAGGAGGAAAACAAAACCTAACAATATTAACGCACGTTAAAATAATTGTCGGCGTTATTCATTTGCTGCGTTAATGAGATACTAACTTTATATTATAGTTGTTAAATATATATGTTATCAATAACATTTTCGCATTTAGCAACTATCGGGGTGACGGCTACTGGCTGATAGTCATTCAGACCAGTCATTGTAGAGCTCTTTGGGACTGGGATGATGGTGGTGGTCTTCAGGCAGGTGGGAACTGTTGCCAGGGTAAATAAGGAGTTAAATATGTCAGCCAGCACCTTGCAGAGCTGATTGGTACTGTCTTTCAGCAATTTCCCAGGGATGTTGTCTGGGCCAGTTTCTTTATGAGGATTAATCCTCCTTAAAGTACTCCTCACTTAGGCTGAGGTCACACTGAGAAACTTTTCTTCTGGTGCTGGGTGGTCTGTTCGGGTCTTCAAAGCATGCGTAGAACTTGTTGAGGGCATCAGACAGTGATGAGTCTCCAGTGCATTGTGCACCTCTGTCTTTATAATCTATTATACACTTAATGCCCCTCCACAGGCTCCGTGGGTCTTTTGTGGTGAATTGACCCTGGATCCTCTGTGCATATGTGGCTTTGGCCCTCTTAATACCAGCAACCAGCTCTTTCCTTGTCCTTCTCAGCTCCTGTGAGTTTCCAGACCTGAAGGCAATGTTCCTGGCTTCCAGCAGGGTGTGAACCTCTATGTTCAGCCAAGGCTTTCTGTTCAGGTAGCTCTTAACATCTGATGGTGCTGACGTCATCAGCACATTTGCTAATGTACCCCAGGACTGAGGATGTGTATTGCTCCAGGTCTAGATCCCCTTCATTTATAGCACCTTTTCTGAAGACCTGCCAGTCTGTGCATACAAAACAGTCTTTTAATATGAAGTCACTATTCTTCACCCAAGTTTTGACTTTCCTTTGTATTGGCCTGGAGCATCTCAGCGGGGAGAGGTAAGCATGGGCCAGGAAGATGGAGATATGGTCAGAAAGTCCTAGGTGGGGGTGGGTTGTGGCTTTGTATATATGTTGTACATTCTTGTAAACACTGTCCAGCATGTTGTTTCCTCGTGTTGGTATGGCAACATGCTGATAAAACATTGGCAGGGAGTCCTTCAGATTTACGTGAATAAAGTCACCAGCAACCACATAAAAAAGCCTCAAGGTGTTTGTTCTGCAGCAAGCTAATATTATCATGAAGCTCCCGCAGGGCTTCTGTAGCATTAGCATCGGGAGCAATGTAAACAACTTTTATGAACACTGCTGTGAACTCGCAGAGTAGATAATGCGGTCGACATTTTACAGTTAGCTGCTCCAAAGCCTTGGAGCAATGGCAGTTTATCAGAGTACAGTTTCTGCACCAACCTTTATTTACATAGATGCATACTCTGCCTCCCCATGACTTTCCCTTAGCTCACTGTAGCAGTCTGCTCAAGAAAAAAAAGTATGTCATCCAGCTGGAAGGCTGAGTTGACATGCCGCTGTTAAGCTGTTATTCCGTGAGACAAAGCACTGCACATTTCCTCATCTCATCATAAATCTCATCCTCATCTGACCTCACATTTGATGAAGACAGCCAAGAGGCTGGTCCTCAACCTGGTGAGGTCTTCGTTGGATCCATTGCAGTTTGCCTACCGGCCTGGCATCGGGGTGGATGATGCCATCATCTACCTCAGGCATCAAGCTCTGACCCACCTGGAGAAACCTGGAAGCACTGTGAGGATCATGTTCTTTGATTTCTCCAGTGCTTTCAACACCATCCAGCCAGGACTTCTGCGGGACAAGCTGGAGTTATCAGGAGTGAATCACCACATGTCCTAGTGGATACTGGATTACCTCACTGGACGCCCACAGTATGTGAGGACACATGGCTGTGTCTCTGACATGCTGGTCTGCAGTACAGGGGTCCCACAGGGAACTGTGCTAGCACCGTTCCTCTTCACCCTCTACACTGAAGACTTCACCATCAACTCCCCACACTGCCATCTGCAAAATTTTTCTGATGACTCTGCCATAGTTGGCCTCATCACAGGTGAGGATGACTCAGAGTACAGACAGCAGACTCAAGACTTGGTGGACTGGTGCCAGCAGAACCACCTCCTGATCAACGCTGCTAAAACTATGGAGCTAGTGGTGGATTTCCACAGGCACAGACCCACCTCCCTGACCCCGGTGAACATCCAGGGAGTGGACATTGAGATTGTGGACTCTTATAAGTACCTGGGTGTTCACCTGAACAATAAACTGGACTGGTCTCACAACACTGATGCACTTTACAGGAAGGGTCAGAGCAGACTCTACCTGCTGAGGAAACTGAGGTCTTTTGGAGTGCAGGGGGTGCTCCTGAAGACCTTCTTTGACTCAGTAGTGGCATCAGCCATCTTCTATGGTATTGTGTGTTGGAGCAGCAGCTTATCATCAGCTGAGAAGAAGAAGCTAGATAAGCTCATCAAGAAGGCCAGCTCTGTGCTTGGATGCCCCCTCGACCCAGTACAGGTGGTGGGAGACAGAAGGACTCCAGCTAAAATAACATCATTGCTGGACAACGTCCCTCACCCCGTGAAGCTGTTGCTGAACTGGACAGCTCGTTCAGTGACTGATTCCTGCATCCTAAATGCACAAAGGAGCGTCACCGCAGGTCCTTCCTCCCAGCAGCTGTTAGATTCTACAACCATCACTGCTCCCAACAAACTCAATAAGGATTAAATACATGCTGACCTCTGCTAAAACACACACTCTGCCTATAATACTGTACTGTCAGTAGTCTGTCCTTATCAATGTTCCAATACATATTTAACATTATTATTGATATTTTTATCTTATTTCTTTATATATTGTATTGTTTATTAACATTTAGGAACTTCTGTGTAAAATCTTTTTATCTTTTTTATCTGTTGCTGCTGTTACACTTGAATTTCCCATCCGTGGGACAATAAAGGCTGTTTCTATTCTATTCTATTCTATTCTATTCTATTCTATTCTATTCTATTCTATTCTATTCTATCTCCTCTGAGGCGCCCACTCTCAGACGACGCAAATCCAAATTGTTGTCCCAAGAGCGGACATTCGACAGAATGTTGAACATCATGTGCATTGTCAACACATGTCCTCACAGAAGCCAATATAAGATGTCACAGTGTCCATGTATTCATCCAAGTTGCTTGTAGCATCATCAGACACACATGATTTTGTCAGTTCCACACAGCCCTGGACCCTCTTTTTGGCTTTGATAGTCCACCTCAGTGGGCCAGATATCAGTGAAGCACAGAACAGCAGAGAGAGAAAAGTCTTTCAAACTGCTGGTTAGCAGTGGAAGTTGATCCATTTTGTTGCTTATGGAGCAAACATTTGCCAGAAAGATGCTCAGTAAGTGTGTAGTCCACGTTGCTGGAGTTGAACAAGCGCTCCCACACGCTTCTGCTGTCTGCATGTCCGTCAGCGTCTGCCGAGGAGAGCAGCTGCTCAGCTCACTATGATGCCCAAAAAGCTGTTGGGGAACAAAGAATTTGGAGAAATCATGATGGTATAAGCACTCTGATATTCAGCAGATCTTCTGCGCTGTATGTGAAAGGATTTGGCTCACATGTAGCAAAACAAACAAGGAAAAACAAAGCAAACGCAACGAAGATCCTAACCAGTGTTGCTATCTGCAGCATCATCTTGGATATCTTGTAGGGGTTTATAGACCTTGCTTTGACAGATATGGGTGTACAGACATCACCCTGAAATTACATATGAAACAAATGTTCTTTATATGATTCACACATGATTTTATAATATTTTACCATATTTAGGTGATCCCATGTTTTACGATATATAATCACATATGGAAAATTACTGTTAAATTTTATGAAGTGCTGTTGTATAAATAAACATAATTTAACAGATTTTTTTTTCCTCAGGCTGAATGAGCTCTGTAACTCTCAGAGTCTGAGGGAAGATGGGAGCCCGTCTCAAATATTGCTGCAGAGTGACCACCAGAAAGATCTCCAGGTCCCTAAAAACCATAACATCTCCACAGCAGGTTCAAAGGATCCACATAAATCCACCACATTAGAACCTCAAAGTGCTACCCAAACCCAGTCACCATATACTCAGATAGTCAACTCATTGCAACCTCAAAGTACCTACCAGACAGCCAAGTCACCCCATTCTCAAAGTCCCCACCCTACAACCCAGTCATCCCCTCCTCATACCTCACACCAAACAACAGAGTCACCCTGTCCTCAAAGCCCCAACCAGACAGCCTATTCACCCAGTCCTCAAAACCCCAACCAGACAGCCTATTCACCCAGTCCTCAAAACCCCCACCAGACAAACCAGTCACCCCATCTTCAGAGCCCTCAACAGACAGACCATTCACCCACTCCTCACAGTTCTTACAATTTAGCCAAGTCACCCATTCATCTGAGCCCCCACCAGACAGCTTCTTCACTTGGTTTTCAAAGCCTTTATCAGATAATACAGCCACCATGTCCTCATAGCCCCCACCCTGTAGCTCAGTCACCCCATCCTTGGAGTCTCCACCTGACAGCCCAGTCATCCCATCCCTGTAGCTCCCACCTGACGATACCATTCACTACAGATAGCACAAATGCACCTGTAGCACCACTAGTACCTTCTAAAACTACCCTCCAAACTTCCCAATGTCTCATCCAATCACCTTCTGCCCCATTAGGAAGGATCACCCACATTCCCAGCCAGTCACTTTCATCATCGTCCCTGCAGCCTGCAAAAGCTCCTCCAACTCCCCCTTCAAGCTCTACTCACTATGACACCTCCTTGCTGACCTCAGTGACATTTACCTCCAATGTCTGTTCTTACCTGTGCTCCTCCTCTGCCTCCCTCCTCTGTTCTCTGGACTCAATTGCCCCTACATTCAGTCCCCCTCCCATAACATTTCAGTTAACTACACCCCCTTCAACTCAGAGCCCACCCCCACTAGAGGTAACCCCACTCCCTATTCATCTGCTGGGCTCTGATGATGAAGAGCAAGAAGACCCAACAGATTACTGTCAAGGTGAGATGGTCCGATTAAGAGATTAGGTGAGATTATAAGAACCTCAGTGGAACTGATTAGTGTTTATGAGAAGAAAATAAAAAGCAAAGTTTTATTGAAGCAATATTTGCATGTACAAGTATAAACAGTGAAGGCAACAACAGAGTGAATAAATGTTTTCAGTTTGTTCTCCTAAACCTATAAACCAATCCTAACCTAAATCTAACCTACTGGTAATCTGAATTTATCATAAAAGTTCATAAACATATCCAGGGTGTCAGGAGTCAGAAAACTTCAGAATGATTTTTGTGACTTATCTTTGTGGTTCAGGTGGATATTACCCAGTGACAATAGGAGACCTGTTTAATGGAAGGTACCACGTGGTCAGGAAACTGGGTTGGGGACACTTCTCTACAGTCTGGCTCTGCTGGGACTTGCAGTAAGAACTGTTCAATGTTTGTAGACTGTTCCACAGATTGTGTTGTCACAGGTTCTGAATGTGGTTCTGATCCAGCAAGAAGCGGTTTGTGGCAATGAAGGTGGTGAAGAGTGCTCCACATTATACTGAGACGGCTCTGGATGAGATCAAACTGCTCCGATGTGTGAGTGTCTGGCTTTATCTTCTCCACCGGAAACAGGTGTAGGAGTGCTCAGGTAACCTGTTTCTCTATCTAGGTGAGGGACAGCGACCCATCTGACCCATTTAGGGAAACAATTGTCCAGCTCATTGACGATTTCAAGATCTCTGGAACTAACGGTGTCCGTATCCTTCACTGTTACCTGTCTATCCACCTGTTTGTGTCCACCTGTTTGTCTTTCTGTTTCCTCAACCTTTACCAGATGTTTGTATGGTTCTGGAAGTTTTGGGTCACCAGTTGTTAAAGTGGATTATTAAATCCAACTATATGGGACTTCCGCTGGTCTGTGTCAAGACCATCATCCGACAGGTAACACCCACAACGTATACATCAGATACTAGAGTCTGTATTTGTTGGGGGGGGGGGGGGCAGCACAGTGGCGCAGTTGGTAGAGCTGCCGCCTCTCAGTGAGCAGGTCACCCCAGTGCAAATCCTGACTGGGGTCTTTTCTGGGTGGAGTTTGCATGTTCTCTCTGGGCTTCCTGGGTTTTCTCCGTGTATTCTGGTTTCCTCCCACAGACCAAAAACTTGCATGTTAGGCTGATTGGTAACTGTAAATTGTCCATAGGTGAAAGAGAGAGAGAATGGTTGTTTGTCTTGTTTGTCTCTATATGTCTCTGTGATGGACTGGAGACCTATCCAGGGTGTACCCCTCCTTTTGCACAGTGATGGTTGGACATGGGCACCAGTGACTCCCACAACTTGTAAAGAAAGAAGCCGATAAAGATGGATGTATTTGTCAGGCCTGTACAATAAAAACACAGGGAGATGCTTTCCGCTGAGACTCTGTGACTTGGAATTGTCCTCTATCCTGGACTCACTGACAGACTTTCTAACAAAACTGGACTTAAGAAATGACATTCTAAACTGCTCGGACTCTGTTATGCCCCTTTTCCATTAGTACCTTCAGTACCGGTACAACATATCTATCTATCTATCTATCTATCTATCTATCCATCTATCCATCTATCCATCTATCCATCTATCCATCTATCCATCCATCCATCCATCCATCCATCCATCCATCCATCCATCCATCCATCTATCTATCTATCTATCTATCTATCTATCTATCTATCTATCTATC
>NC_056508.1:49453444-49460273 GCF_014905685.2 Nematolebias whitei
TCTATCTATCTATCTATCTATCTATCTATCTATCTATCTATCTATCTTTCCATCCATCCATCCATCCATCCAGGTCCTTCTCAAAAAATTAGCATATTGTGATAAAAGTCATTATTTTCCATAATGTAATGATAAAAATGAAACTTTCATATATTTCAGATTCATTGCACACCAACTGAAATATTTCAGGTCTTTAATTGTTTTAATATTGATGATTATGGCATACAACTCATGAAAACCCAAAATGCCTGTCCCAAAAAATTAGCATATCATGAAAAGGTTCTCTAAGCAAGCTATTAACCTAACCATCTGAATCAACGACGTAACTCTAAACACCTGCAAAAGATTCCTGAGGCTTTTAAAAACTCCCAGCCTTGTTCATTACTCAAAACCGCAATCATGGGTAAGACTGCCGACCTGACTGCTGTCCAGAAGGCCATCATTGACACCCTCAAGCAAGAGGGTAAGACACAAAGAAATTGCTGAACGAATAGGCTGTTCCCAGAGTGATGTATCAAGGCACCTCAGTGGGAAGTCTGTGGGAAGGGAAAAGTGTGGCAGAAAACGCTGCACAACAAGAAGAGGTGACCGGACCGTGAGGAGGATTGTGGAGAAGGGCCGATTCCAGACCTTGGGGGACCTGCGGAAGCAGTGGACTGAGTCTGGAGTAGTAACATCCAGAACCACCGTGCACAGGCGTGTGCAGGAAATGGGCTACAGGTACCGCATTCCCCAGGTCAAGCCACTTTTGAACCAGAAACAGCGGCAGAAGCACCTGACCTGGGCTACAGAGAAGCAGCACTGGACTGTTGCTCAGTGGTCCAAAGTACTTTTTTCGGATGAAAGCAAATTTTGCATGTCATTCGGAAATCAAGGTGCCAGAGTCTGGAGGAAGACTGGAGAGAAGGAAATGCCAAAATGCCAGAAGTCCAGTGTGAAGCACCCACAGTCAGTGATGGTCTTGGGTGCCATGTCAGCTGCTGGTGTTGGTCCACTGTGTTTTATCAAGGGCAGGGTCAATGCAGCTAGCCATCAGGAGATTTTGGAGCACTTCATGCTTCCATCTGCTGAAAAGCTTTATGGAGATGAAGATTTCATTTTTCAGCATGACCTGGCACCTGCTCACAGTGCCAAAACCACTGGTAAATGGTTTACTGACCATGGTATTACTGTGCTCAATTGGCCTGCCAACTCTCCTGACCTGAACCCCATAGAGAACCTGTGGGATATTGTGAAGAGAAAGTTGAGAGACACAAGACCCAACACTCTGGATGAGCTTAAGGCCGCTATCGAAGCATCCTGGGCCTCCATAACACCTCAGCAGTGCCACAGGCTTATTGCCTCCATGCCACGCCGCATTGAAGCAGTCATTCATGCAAAAGGATTCCCGACCAAGTATTGAGTGCATAACTGAACATGATTTTTGAAGGTTGGCGTTTTTTGTATTAAAAACACTTGTCTTTCATTGGTGGGATGAAATATGCTAATTTTTTGGGACAGGCATTTTGGGTTTTCATGAGCTGTATGCCATAATCATCAGTATTAAAACAATTAAAGACATGAAATATTTCAGTTGGTGTGCAATGAATCTGAAATATATGAAAGTTTCATTTTTATCATTACATTATGGAAAATAATGACCTTTATCACAATATGCTAATTTTTTGAGAAGGACCTGTATATAGTCATTCCTCTGGGATCTGTCTCACTTTGACTGGTATCCTATTCTATAAACTGACGACATGAACACTACTTGGAACTATTTTCATAATAGTTTCATTTATTTTGTGAACAAACATGCTCCTTTTCATCAGTTCAGAATAAAGGGAAGAGACAGCCCCTGGTTTACTCCTGAACTAGCTGACGTCCTACACAGGGGAGATCATCTTTGGGCTGCAGCAAGAAAATCTGACTCAGACACTGATTGGTTGAGTTTTAGACCAATGAGGAATAAATGCACAACTGCCATTAAAAAAGGCAAAATGCAACTATTTCTTATCTCAGACCTCCAAAATTCTAAATGACCCTAACAGATTATAGAAAATCATAAAATCTCTCTCAGGCACCCCCCAATCATCTGACCTCGCATCACAACTTCTCGTTAACTCTGTTCCTGTGTCAAATAAGCACGAGATCCTGAACTGTTTCAACAAACATTTTGTTGCTTCTAGTTCTTTATTTGACACAGTTACTAATGGAAGATCAGCCACTTCACTTAATAACCAAACTTCTACAAATCAAATCCCTCCTACAAGTCAATCCTCAGTTAATCACAGCTTCTCTTTTTCTCTGTTCTCAGTCAGTGAGGTTAATAAACTGTTAAAGGTCTTGATCCTAAAATATCTGCAAGACCAGATGAACTTCCACCTTATTTCTTAAGGCTGGCCGCTCATATTGACTTCCGTTAAGATGGCGCCCATGTACATGGCT
Source organism: Nematolebias whitei (assembly GCF_014905685.2). Classification (NCBI taxonomy): domain Eukaryota; kingdom Metazoa; phylum Chordata; class Actinopteri; order Cyprinodontiformes; family Rivulidae; genus Nematolebias; species Nematolebias whitei. The sequence goes on from NC_056508.1 coordinate 49,455,875, forward strand.
TGCAATCCACCTCTGCTGATGGTGTTCGGATTGTTTGTGTTTTGTTCGTTTTTTTTATCTGGGACATAAACTCGCTGCTGGTGTATGACCGACAACAGCTTCTGGATCTTCATTTTTCTGCCACCGATGTCACTTATTTGGACCAATATGAGCGTACCTCTGGACACCCCCCCACCCCCACCGCTGGTGGGCGTCCCAGTTTACCTCCGCTGCGCTCCTCACCTCCCTGCCCGGAGATATCGCTAAAGACGCCGGGGAAAACATGCTGGGCGGCTGGTCAAGCTTAGAGCCCTGCGCGCTGCATCTTCCTCTCCAGCTGGTGGTCATGGTTTCCATCGCCAGCTTCCCACGTGCCCGGACCAGGTAAACAACGGAGGGGCTGTTATTGAGAACCTGCAGCCATTGACGTGCACTAACTTCACCGCTGCTGGATCCACTTTGTACAGTATCCGAATGTGTTTGGTCAACGCACGATCTATTACCAACAACATTTTTATCATCAGGGTGTAGATGAACAGATGCTCAGATATATTCATCAATTAACGCGGATTCCTCATTTTTCTGAACTGAATAAAACGTGCATTGAATGTAAGGAAATGCAAACGTGAGACGTCATTTATATTTGACCCATCAAAATGAATGCGGTCATTTATTTACAGAATCAAAATTTAACATCAAACATTTACATTAATTTGGCAAATTATGAAAATAACAACATAAGCAATCAATCAAGAAAAATCATACGGCCATGATTTTTCCGTTGCTTCACCACAGACATTTATGAAACTGTACAATTATGATCTTTTACCCACACGGATGTGGATGAGCATTTTACACAGACATTTCTAAATATCTGGAAGTATATCTACTTGATAGAAAGTTTAAAGATGGGAAAGAAGTTTAGAGGGAGTAAAGATGGTATGGGAGGGGAAGTGTTCACCAGAATTGACACTCTCCGTCAGAACCCAGCTCTCCCCGGTACGCTTGGTAGGAAACTTGACTCGTTACCTTTCTGAGGTGAATCAGCAGATATGGAGCCCGTTAACGCTACCTGTCCAGCGTCTCCTTAGGATGCTGTGAATCGTCAGAAGTAGTGGCGAGTGAAAATGTTATAATCCCATGGAACTCGGAAGAGCTCTGTTGTCATGTCAGGATCATCCCGTCTCTCACAGAACTGTCCGCGCAACAGAACTTCTCCAGAACTTCAACAGCACTCCATCAGAACTGAACAGAACTGTCCCAGAACTGTTCCAGCACCATCCCAGAGCTTCTAACAGAACTGTGTAGTTTACAGATCTCGAGCAGAGCCGAGTAGACCAGGAAGTACTGACATTTTAAAGAGCTGCTTTCCGGTCCACTTTTGGGAGTATTCCCATTGGTCAGAACCGACCAGACGGGGTGTGTTTTGTGACGTAAGAGGTTAGAAGACAGCAAGAATTGTTATGGAAAGATCAGAAATGTTCTCACAGACAGAGAGAGTTTTGTTTTGGCGCGTTTCAGAAACAGGTGCCAAAAACCTCTATATTTACGTCTGAGAGGATTCTAAAAACATGATAGTTCGTTCTAACAACTTGTTTTGCGTTTGACTCCAACCTTGGACCAACTTACACTTGCTCATTCAAAAGCAGAAATCAGAAAAGGCATAATTACTCTGTAACAGCTTTGACATGAGTTCTAACTTTGCGTGAGAAAAAATCATTACACAGTTAATAAAATTGATTAGTTCACTGCAACATCTAAAATGGTTTGAACTAAGACACTTTGATTATCAACATTTGTAAAATAGTAATGATAATAAAACAGAGAGTGTTCTTTTCACTTGAATCTTCAAGAGAGAAAGTCTCAGGATGGGTGAACCTGTATTTCTGGATTCAAATCAATGAAATGACAGTTCCTGTCCCACAAGGTTCTTAAGGTCAAGATTTTTGACCTTAGACTTAGTTTTTGACATGGGCCTAGTCCACTACAAGGGACTACTTTCAAGAGCACGAGTTGGACTTTTTCTGCATCACAGAGACTTGGATGTCTCCGGGTGAGTCCAGCGCCTTGATGGATATATTGCCACCAAACTGTCTGTATTTTTATGCACCACAGCCATCAGGCCGGCGTGGTAGTGGATTATTAACAATATTCAAACCAACTTTTGACAGTAAACAACTGCCCATCCCAATTTCCCGCGCCAGCTTTGAGCTGAGCGTCTTTGAACTCGGCCATTCGCCTTTGCCTTTATGCGCACTCATCTACCGCCCACCTCGATCTAAGGATTTCATAAATGAGTTTTCTGATTTCTTGGCTGAAATCACACCAAAATATAATCATGTTTTCATTATTGGGGACTTTAATTTGCACATGTGCTGTCAGGAGAAGCCCTTGGTTAAGGACTTTTTAGATTCATTGGACTCATTTAATCTAACTCAGCATGTAAACGGTCCAACCCAAGAGCGTGGCCATACACTGGACCTTGTTTTAACACGTGATGTGACTGTTGGTAATCTTGAAATTTGTGATAATGATTTTTCAGACCACATGCCAGTCCAGTTTGAGTTCACCCTCCCCCATCTAACTCCTAAGCCGTGCATTCCTGCACATACAGTAGTAGCTGGGCCATTAACCTCTTCACTGCCACACATTTCACAGATGCTTATAACTCTGAAATGACCATTCAGCCCCCGGTGTTTCTCGCTACCACAGAGGCGCTGACATCCCAGTTCAACTCTGTCTGCTTAAAGACTCTGGATCATGTTGCTCCTGTTAAAACTAGAAAATCTCAGAGCAGAACCTTGGCTGAGTGATGTCACCAAGGCCGTTAGGCAGCAATGTAGGAGGGCGGAGCGCAAATGGAAGAAAGACAGGCTGCAGGTCTCTTTTCAGATACTTAAAGAGAGTTGGCACCGTTATCAGAAAGCAGTGAAAGCTGCTTAATCCAAATAATTTTCTGATATCATAACCTCAAACTCTCACAACCCACGTGTCCTCCTCTACCCTAAACTCTGTTCTCCACCTCTCTGAACCATCACCTCTGGAAGCCTTGACTGAGCTGTGCGAGAACGTCTTACATTTCTTTTTGGAAAAAATTATGACCACCCGGGCTCTCATTTCCCCTCCAACTCATGACCCATCCATCCCACCTCAATCTGTAGCTCCATTTGACCATTTTGAACCCATCACTCTGTCTTCTCTAGAGCAGGTCATGTGCAGCTTGAAACCTTCTGGTTCCCCCTTTGATGTGGTCCCTCCTCGACTACAAAAGGAGGGTTTTTTTCTACTCTAGGTCTGTCCATTCTGGCTATAGTAAACAGTAGTTTATCCACTGGCGTTGTTCCAAAAACCTTTAAACATGCTGCTGTCCAGCCTCTCCTGAAAAAAACAAACCTTGACCCATCAGTCGTTTCCAACTTCCGGCCTGTCTCCAAACTCCCATTTGTTTCTAAACTACTGGAGAAAACAGTTGACTCCCACTTGAAGTGCTTCCTGGAGGATCTTAGAGCTATTCCAATCTGACTTTAAACCTCTACACAGCACTGAAACTGCCCTATTGAAGGTTTTTAATGACATCTTCAGAACCACAGATGCCGGTGATTCTGTGCTGCTTGTCCTATTGGACCTCACAGCCACCTTTGACACCATCAACCATGAGATCCTCATTGCTAGGTTGGAGCAGTGGGTGGGCATCACAGGGTCAGCCCTCAATTGGTTCAGATCCTACCTCACTGACAGATCCTTTTGTGTCTCCATCAAGGATTTTAGTTCTGCAGCGACAAAGCTTAAATGGGGGGTTCCGCAGGGGTCCATCCTGGGTCCCCTCATACTCTCTCTATACCTGCTGCCACTTGGTGCTATTTTCCGGAAACACAACATACAATTTCACTTCTATGCCGACGACTGTCAAATTTACTTCCCCCTAAGACACAATGGTACATGCTCTATTCAGCCTCTGCTCGACTGCCTGGCTGACATCAGGGACTGGATGGCTTTAAACTTCTTAAGTTTCAATGAAAAGAAGTCTGAAGTCATGTTGTTCCCTCCCAATGACACGATCACAAACCACTGCATCGACCTTTCCACTCTAACCCTGTCAGAAAAACAAAGAGTCACTAATCTGGGAGTGATAATGGACCCTTGCCTGAAACTTAACAATCATGTAAACATGATTGTTAAATCATGTTTTTTCCAAATGAGGTGGCTGTCTAAACTGAAGCCCATATTGTCCAAAAATAATCTGGAGACAGTAATGCATGCATTCATTACATCTAGGCTTGATTACTGCAATTCACTCCTGTTTGGTATCAGTCAGACCTCCATTGCACGACTACAACTGGTCCAGAATGCAGCAGCCCGATTTTTAACCAGTACAGGCAAAAGAGAGCACATTACACCAGTTTTGGCCTCACTGCACTGG
>NC_056508.1:49460373-49471167 GCF_014905685.2 Nematolebias whitei
CTGGCCCAAGTGGCTGGGGAGAGGGAAGTCTGGGCCTCCCTACTTAGGCTGCTACCCCCGCGACCCGACCCCGGATAAGCGGAAGAAAATGGATGGATGGATGGATTTTTTGATTTACTTCATTTTGTATATTGCTTCGTGCGTTGTCTGTTGTTCTGTCTGTACAGCACTTTGGTTGGCCTTGTAGCTGTTTTAAGTGCTCTATGAATAAAATGGTATGGTATGGTATCCTGATGCATGCTCAATGATCCAGGTAGAAAAATCCAAAAAAGTTCAATCTGGTCCTCTGGACATTCAAAAATTTTTCAAATTCAAAATTTTTTTTTTTTTTTTTTTAATGTCCAGAGGACCAGATTGAACTTTTTTGGGTATGGTATGGTATATCATCAACAGTCCCTGTGACCCACATCTTTAACTTGTCCATGTGACAAAACTCCATTCCAGATGCTTGGAAAACAGCCTTTGTTCTTCCTTTGCTGAAGGGAGGTGACCCCACCTCACTGAACAACTATCGACCAATCTCTAAACTCTGCATTTTAGCCAAGGTTCTAGAAAAACTGATAAACTCTCAAATCAAAAATTACCTGGACTCATTTAACATCTTACCTCCACATCAATCTGGTTTCAGGAAACGACACAGCAGAACAACTGCTTCACTGAAGGTTCTTCATGACATTGTTGAAGCACTGGATGCTAAGGATTATTGTGCTGCACTTTTCTTAGACCTGTCTAAAGCTTTTGACTCTGTGGATCATAACATCTTGTGTCATAAGCTCTCAGAAATCGGTTTCTCCGATCACACCTTTGGTTGGTTCTTTAACTATCTCTCAGATTGGAGGCAATGTTTTCAACATAATGGTACTTCCTCCAGTTAAACAGTCAACAATGTTGTACCTCGAGGCTCAGACATAGGACCCACCCTCTTTACAAGCTACATAGGTAATGTAAGTCAGAGCATCCCTGATGCATCCTTACATTTCTATGCTGATGACACAGTTGTTTATTGTCGAGCTAAAATAGTTGTTAAGGCTTTCCAGCTTTTGCAATATGCATTTAACATCATCCAGTCTGATTTGTTCCACCTCAAACTTGTCTTAAATCCCGACAAAACCAAAGGGATGATGTTTTCAAACAAGGAGTTGGTCCCAGCAGTTCTTCCTCTGATTTTATCCTCAAATAGTGTCCCCACTGAGTTTGTTGATTCCTATAAATATTTGAGTATCTTGGTCGAATCGCATCTCTCTTTTAAGCTCCATGTGGAAAACATAGTAAAGAAACTGAAAGTTAAACTGGGTTTCCTGATGCATGCTCAATAATCCAGGCAGAAAAATATAAAAATGTTAAATCTGGTCCTCTGGACATTCTAAAAACAAAACAAAGCAAAACAACAAAAAACATGTAGAAACGTTTCGTCGTTCATCTAAAACACTTCCTCAGTCTGAGGTGCTGTATTCAGCGCAGTCTCTTAAATAACACCTTCTCAGAGTGGATCAACCAGTTTGCTGCTGAGAACCAAAACCAGCTGCTCACATGGTCAAGAAGGACCATCAGCCTAACGATGAATCATTAGCCCCTGATGGCTGTTTACTATTCACAGGGGGTTGAGTGATACTAGCAATAACAGCATTGTAAGAGGGGGACAGTTGAACACGTAGGCCTCCACTCCTGTTTAATGATGGACAATTTTATTTAACAAAGATGGCCTCCTTTACTCCTCTCTCAAATTATAGTTCCTCTCTATCCAGGATGTGAACATCTTCATCCCTGAAAGAGTGACCGCTGGCATGGAGAAGAATGTAGACCGCAGAGTCCTGGCCTGATGTTGTTGCTCTCATGTGCTGGTCCATCCTTTTGGCCAGTAGATGTTTAATTTCTCTGATGCAAGACTGATCACCCTCCTGACACTGAACAGCATACACAATATTACTCTGTTTGTGCCGGGAAACTGGATCTTTGGGATGAACCAGTCTTTGCCGTAATGTATTTTGGGGTTTAAAAGCCACTGGGACATTATGTTTAGAAAATAAACGTTTCAGTTTCTCTGATACTCCCGCAACATATGGAATGACCACTGGTCTGGGTCTCGTTTCCTCCTTTTCACCTGATGGCTGACTGGAGTCCTGTTTGGGTTTCTTCTCTGCTTTCAGGAAGGCCCAGTTAGGATATCCACATTGCTCTAGAGCCTGTCTTGTGTGGGATTTCTCCTTCTGCCTGGCTCCTGAGTTAGTGAGGATGCTGTCTGCTCTGTGGTACATAGTCCTGATGACTCCTAACTTGTGCTCCAAAGGATGATGGGAGTCGAACTGCAAATACTGGTCTCTGTGAGTGGGTTTGCGGTACACCTCAGTTTGCAAGTGTCCTCTATCAGAGACTGAGACCTCACAGTCCAAGAAAGCCAACTTGCCATTTTTTACATCTTCTCGTGTGTACTAGGGCATTATCAGAGTACTCAAGTATTCTACACATCGATTGCTAGGACATCTATCGAGGTTAAAAATGTAACGTTGAGTAACCGTAGTGACGTCATATTATGTGACCACCGTATGACCGTAGGGGGCGGTGTTGCACTGTTGCAGGTCACAGAGTTTAGTGTAACACCATGTCCAATCCACCGCCCATCCACTGTTTTAAGTTTCGTTTCTGTCGTGTTGCGTTTCTTCACATTTGCAGTTTAATAATAATAACTAATAGTTTAGTTTTTCCTGTGACTTATTTGCAGTATGATAAATGGTAGGAGCATAATATACGCTCCCAATGTTTTGTTGGTCTTTTTTTTTGTAAATAATTACCTTTTATTGCGGTTTTACTTATTTATTTATTTTTGTATCTTGAGATCTATGATGTCATCAAATACTCGAGTTCTACTCGGGTTCTATTATATTAATGTCGAGTTTAAAAATTATATACTCGTTCAACCCCTAGTGCGAACTTGATGTATTTATCCACAGGGTTGATGTGGTCAGTAAAATGTTGGACTTCCTGAGATTTAATTTTAACCCAGGTGTCGTCAACATACCTGAACCAATGACTTGGTGGTGTCCCTGAAAAGGATGTGGGACGCAGTGAGGGGTTCAGTGTCTTTCCCAGGAACACTTCAGCATGTGACTGCTGGTGGAATCGAACCCCCAGCTCTCCCATTGGAGGATGACTTCTCTAGCCTCTCAATCACAGCTGCCCCCAGCTGAAGAGGATTATTATTTAATATATGTAAATGGATGTCTAAAAAATAAACTATTTAATATATGTAAATAGTTTATTTTTTAGGCATTTATTTTGTACAGTTACAGCTGTGTGACAACTGGGATAAAACTGTGACTCAGAACTATATTTTTGTTATTACTTTATGGAAAGAAAAATTATTGATATATATTGTATATCGCGGTTTATCTTAAAAATATCGAGATATAAATGTTGGCCCATATCGCCCAGCTATATTTTTAGCTTTGATTTAAAGTTTAATTATTGTTTTGTGATTTGGACATCTGTGTGTGAGAATAAAGTTGAACTATAGGCCGCAGCTCTTCTTTAAACATGTTTGAGGGAAATATTCCTGAGAGATCCAATAATTTTTTGTCTTTTTTTTTTTTTTTAGCTGAGTTAACTTTAACAGATTATTTAATAGTCATTAAAATGAAAACAAGATTTCTTGATAAAGCTGGGACCGTGTATTTATTAATTTTTAATCTTTACTGATAAAAAAAAAATAATTTACACATAAAATGTTTTAAAAAATCCATTTCCATCCTCCGTCCAGACCCGTCCCGATCAGCCCGTTTGCTGGGATTGGGGTTCGGCCTTCATGAGCACGCAAGGTCGGGGTCCGGGTAATGGCCGTCTGCAAGTCAGCAGCTCGTATGATTCGCTGCGGTAACCAGCAAAGCTCGGACCCGAAGAGCACGCAAGGCCAGGATCTGGAGCCCGAGTCAGCAGCACGGAGGATCTTCTACGGTGACCAGCAGAGCTCGGAGCCGGGGAGATGACGCCCTGCACAGCCTGACGGTGCTCCGAGGCTCCGGTGGAGCAAACCAGCTGAGCTCCATCTAGCTCACTCTGAATTTTGTCTTCCACCCACCAAGCACAAAAAACGCTTGTACTTAGCCAGTGGTGTATTCTAAATTTTTGTAGTGGGTATACCACAGTAAAGTTAGTTTTACATTGGACGTTGGGCACCGGTGAAGCCGCGAAGCGCGAATGTCCAATTTCCAATATAAAACTAACTTTACCATGGTCGGTCCATATACTGTGCTTAGAAACCAAAGTAAAGTGGTTAGTACAATGTAATTGTCAATTTATTTTTGATTTTTAAGCATATTGAACATTTCTAAATTTCTCTGATAGTACAGTACAGAAGTATTGATTATACAGCAAAGTCCATGCTCAATAATCCAGGTATACAATCCAACATATTTCAGTCAGGTCATCTGGACAGTTTCATTTTTGTGCTGAAACGTTTTGCCTTTGATCCAGAAGGCTTCATCAGTCAAGGAAACACACAACAAAACTGATTCTTCCCCCAACAGCTTAATCCCAAGTGGAACAAACCGGTTCTGCTTGTGATAAGATGGTCTCTTTGGTACACCCCCTCCTCCATTGCCAGCCCTCTTCCTTGTTTTCTTCCTTGGTTTGTTCCACTTTGGAGTAAGCTGTTGGGGGAAGAATCAGTGTTGTTGTGTGTTTCCTTGACTGATGAAGCCTTCCGGATTGAAGGCGAAACGTTTCAGCACAAAAAAAGAAACTGTCCAGATGACCTGCCTAAAAAATGTTGTATTGATTATACAATAATTCGCTGGATAAGCGAATGTAATAAACAAGTGCTGCATACAGGTAGATTGTTACAAAAACGTTTAACTGCTGTTTAATGTATCAATGACACGTGCCTAATGATACGTCATGTATCATTGGGCACTTTTAAGTGGGTATACTGATTTTTTTTAGCTTTTCTAGTGGGTATACTCCGTATACCCGAGTATCACGTAGACTACACCACTGACTTCAGCATTAGACCACGGCGTTGTCATTATCATTTTAAAAATATTAAAAATAGGTCCATTCGCTCCTCGAGTTTGAGTATCACCAATTGCAAATGGTGGATCAGGTTTTGTGAAAATTTCTCAAAGCCCCAATGACTCCACCCCGACCAATCAGTGACGACAGTGTTCTGTCGTCACGTTATGGTACATGCTCAGCCTGGTTGGAACCACAGAGTCGAGGGCTCTGAAAAAAGGGACCCGTTCTACATACCGTTACTAATGGAAAAGCCTTGGAATTGGACTGAGTCGAGTTGAGTCGTGCTGTACCGGTACTAATGGAAAAGGGGCATTATTCTGACTTGTTTTCCAGCAGGACTTGATACCATACCATACCATTTTATTTATAGAGCACATTAAACAGCGACAAGGCCAACCAAAGTGCTGTACAGACAGAACAACAGGTAACACACAAAGCAAAATACAAAATGAAGTAAATCACAAATATATTGATGACTGACATTTTGAACAATTGGGCCTTGAAAAATAGCTTTGACTCAGATATTAACTTGGACTCGAATGTGGTCTTGCAGGTGCTGCAGGGACTTGATTACCTCCACACCAAGTGTAAAATCATCCACACAGACATCAAGCCAGAGAACATCCTGTTGGTTGTTGATGATGTTTACATCCGGAGATTGGCAGCTGAAGCCACCATCTGGCAAAGAGCAGGAGCTCCGCCCCCTTCTGGCTCATCAGGTAAGGAGATGCAAAATGTTCTAAAAGAAAAGAGAATAACGTTCAAATAAGTTACCTTTTGAAGTCTGTGAGGTGTGGCTCACGGTGTCTCTGTGAGCTGTCGTTCACTTTGTCTTTGTGAGGTGTGGTTCAGTGTCAGAGTCAGAGCTTTAGCCGTCTTGTTAGCCGCTAAGGACTGTATCTTTAGTGATATGATAAACTGCTGCTTTATTAATGTCGCGCTTCCTCTCTGTGTTCCTCTAAAAGGCACACAGCACGGCTAAATGAGCACTGCAACATGTTTTTTTCAGGGAAGCAGACAGGTCTGTCGTAGTTCCAGCTTCAAGGTTCCAAGTGGAGGCTCACTACCACAGTTCACACACGCTTACTAACATGAAGGCGGCACAGCTGAATGGACTATAGCCGGTCTCAGCCTCAGTGAGCAGCCCATTACCTTTAAACAAAGGACTGTCCACTTCCATGGGAATCGCTGTATTTCGCCTGGAGGAGATGCTCTGATGCTTTGAAGCGCCACCGGAACCGGACCGGAGCAGAACCAGACCAGGGACTATTTCAGCCACTTCATCCTCTTCTGTCAGTCTCATCATTGTTTACCGGAGGTAGCCTCTCGTGCTGTGGAGCGCCAGAGCCAGACTGGAGCAGAACCAGACCAGTGACGACTTCAGCCTCTCCGGTCAGTCTCGTTATTTTTTGCCTGGGGTGGCCTCTCGTGCTGTGGGGTGCAGAGGAGCAGACAAGCAGGGTGACGTGCAGAGAAGCAGAGTGAAGCGGGGAGGAGCAGCGCTGTGTGGTGCTCAAGAGAAGTCCGGAGTTTGCATCGGAGTTGCTGCAGGCTTCCATCCAAACTCACCTGGATAATAAATAATTTTTAGTCCGGATCACGCTGTTGTCCCCTGTTGACCAGAAAAGAGCTAGGACCGTGCCTTTCATTTTAGGAGGATTTTCTGACAGCTCGCTTTCTGGTAGCTCGCTCTGCTATTTGCTGCAAATGATCTGTTTCTGCCTGTTGATTTTGGACCCAGCTTCTGTTTCTCATGGGAGCATCCATCTATCTTCGCAGGGGGAACTCAAACTGCAGTTGAGCCACCTCGTCGGATTTGTTTGTCCATTTGATTTGTGATGCTTTATGGTTTGAGACTTTTCTGCACCATTCATATTATTGTCATTATTTTCAGATCTCAGACTATTTGGAGTCACTGAATCTTTTTAATACATCTGGATCTGCCCATCACTGCAACTTTCACTGTTTTGGGGTTCTGAATGATCACGTCTGTTTCTCATGGTTCAATTATAGGGACTAATTGTCACACTGTTAACTCCCATAATTACAAATCAGTCATGAAAAACTCAAGAAAATGTCTGATAATAATGTTGTTACTGCTCTCAGGGATTCAGCCCAACCCTGGACCCCCCCCCCCCACACACACACACTAATTACAGCACACCAAATGACTTTAAAAACATGTCAGAACTTGATTTTCAGCATGTAAACACATGTCGCCTTCTGAGAAAATTTGATGCCTTGAAAATTCTGGTCAGTTCTTGTGGGGCAGATGTAATCTTCATCTCTGAAACCTGGCTCAACAAATCTGTACTCAATAATGACCTGGCAATCAATGGATTTAACATCTATCGCTGTGATAATCAATAAAGAAAGGGGGGGGGGTCGCTATTTACATCAGAGATTCTCTGGTTTCTAGTCCTGTGTCTGCTAAAACAATCCCAAACCAGTTTGAGGCTTTAGCTGTAAACATCACTTTGAATGGAGGCCAGATTTTATCTGTAGTGGGTTGTTATCGTCCTCCCTCAGCAACACCTGAGGCTCTGTCCTCCCTGATGGAATTCCTTGGAAATTTAAAATTTAAAGAAATTTTTTTTGGCAGATTTCAGCATTGACTGGGATAAGTCGACCCCCCCGCCCCCTGTGATAAATTCAAGGAAAGTTGCCTGTCTCTCAATCTAACCCAAGTGATCAACTCTCCCACTAGACTAAACAAAAACCGTCCTGAAAAATCCTCCATCTTAGTTCTTTTTCTAACAAATATGCCTCACAAATTCCCTGGCACAGGTATATTCGCTTACATTTTGAGTGATCATTGTGTAACAGCGGCTCTCAGAGATATTAAACTTCCACCTTCTAAGCCCAGATCAATCCAAAAAAGGGATTTGAAACATTTTTGTGAACAGTCATTCCTCTGGGATCATCTCACTTTGACTGGCATCGTATTCTGTTAATTGATGGTGTGAACTCTGCTTGGAACTATTTTCATAATAGTTTCATTTATTTTGTGAACAAACATGCTCCTTTTCATCAGTTCAGAATAAAAGGATGAGACAGCCCCTGGTTTACTCCAGAGCTAGCTGACCTCCTGCACAGAAGAGATCATCTTTGGGCTGCAGCGAGAAAATCTGACTCAGACACTGATTGGTTGAGTTTTCGACAGATGAGGATTAAATGCACAACTGCCATCAAAGCAGCAAAACACAACTATTTCTTATCTCAGACCTCCAAAAATCAAAATGACCCTAACAGATTATGGAAAACCATTAAATCTCCCTCAGGCAGCCCCCAATCATCTGACCTCCCATCAAAACTTCTTGTTAACTCTGTTCCTGTGTCAAATAAGCACGAGATCCTGAACTGTTTCAACAAACATTTTGTTGCTTCTGGTTCTTTATTTGACACAGTTACTAACAGAAAATCAGCCACTTCACTTAATAACCAAACTTCTACAAATCAAATCCCTCCTACAAGTCAATCCTCAGTTAATCACACCTTCTCTTTTTCTCCATTCTCAGTCAGTGAGGTCAATAAACTGTTAAAAAGTCTTGAGCCTAAAAAATCTGTAGGTCCTGATGAACTTCCATCTTATTTCTTAAGGCTGGCCACTCATATCATCACAGTCCCTGTGACCCACATCTTTAATCTCTCCATAAGACAAAACTCCATCCCAGACACTTGGAAAACAGCCTTTGTTCTTCCTTTGCTGAAGGGAGGAGACCCCACCTCACTGAACAACTATGGACCAATCTCTAAACTCTGCATTTTAGCCAAGGTTCTAGAAAAACTGATAAACTCTCAAATCAAAAATGACCTGGACTCATTTAACATCTTACCTCCACATCAATCTGGTTTCAGAAAACAACACAGCACAACCACTGCTTCACTGAAGGTTCTTAATGATGTTGTTGAAGCTTCACCTCTTACTCTTGCCGGGATCGGACGCTTCTCTCCCTCCCTCTCTGCTTTGCTTTGCTGCTCTGTCTGTCTGTGAAACTTTTTCTGAGACTCTTGCATATCTTACGAACCATAAGTATGGACTTGCTTTGATCAGTTGGTCTCTCAACTCAATTTACAACATTTCTTCAAAGAGAAGATGGGCTTTAGGCGAGCTGATTTGCTCTGTTGGCACGCACGCAGCTGGATATCTCATTGACTTGAAGACTTGATGATGTGTCTATCTCTGCTGCCATTTGTGGATTTTAAGGACGCATATTTAATTGGATTCATGATAACTGGTTCCTGCTTTTTGGATTCAGCTGATTGCTGGTTTTATCTACGATCAAGGAAGTCGTCTGCAGCAAATTTTGACCCGATCACGCTGCTTGCCTTTATGATGGCTTGGTTCGTGTCTTGAGTACATATACTCAAATGCTTTGGGCAGAATGGATCAGATCTCGGGGATTTTACTCAGTCACGTTCCATCAGTGTAGCCATGTAGTTTGGACATTTCGGAACCGAGTGGACCAACACAGACTCAAGGTAGATGTCATTCATTTCTGCCTGTCCCCAAAACAACTGTGTGTTTATCTGAATTTGGCTCCCTTGGCTGGCCTTGAAGGTCATCTTATCTGAATTCGCCTGGCGAACATGTGATCTGACGCTCACCACCCCCTCCCTGAAGAATTTCCAATTGATAACCAGATGAAACCAGCTGAATAAACTTTGTGTCATCGTTTCAGGACTCTTATATTCTCATAGTCGTTATTCTTGGCCATTCCTCGACATACCTCGAGAACGTTTATGGATCTCACCGGAGGGCACTGGCTGATTATTACATCTTTATCAGAACTCTTACAGTGCCCTCGAGAGCATCTATGATCATGTTCACCGCTCTCATCGTCCCCCTCTGCAGAATGTCTACATCACTATGTGCTTGTTTGTGCAAGGTGTTTTTTAATATCAGAGTTTTTTCTTCTCAGGCAGGAAAAAAAAGTCTGATAGGAATTTTTTCGCCTCCAATTACTACATGTGTCCAGTTTACCACTTTTGTTGTCTGTCCAAACAGGTCTCACTTGTAAATGAATCTTTGAGCCTCAATGTGACTTATCTGTTTAAATAAAGGTTGAATGAATGAAAAAAAAAAAGCACTGGATGCTAAGGATTATTGTGCTGCACTCTTCTTAGACCTGTCTAAAGCTTTTGACACTGTGGATCATAACATCTTGTGTCATAAACTCTCAGAAATCGGTTTCTCAGAACACACCATTGGTTGGTTCTCTAAGTATCTCTCAGACGGGAGGCAATGTGTTCAACATAATCCAAAAAAGTTCAATCTGGTCCTCTGGACATTCAAAAAAAAAAAAAACAAAGCAAAAAAATATAGAAACGTTTTGTCTCTCATCCAAGAGACTTCCTCAGTCTGAGGTGCTGTTTTCAGCTCAGTTTCTTAAATAGCACCTTCTCAGAGTGGATCAACCAGTTTGCTGCTGACAACCAGAACCAGCTGATCACATGCTCAAGAAGGACCATCAGCCTAACAATGGATCATTAGCACACTGATGGCTGTTTACTATTCACAGAGGGCTGAGTGATACTAGCAATCACAGCATTGTAAGAGGGGGACAGTTGAACCCTGATGGTGGCAATTCTAGAACAAGAAGATATATCCTGATGCACGCTCAATAACCCAGGTAGAAAAATCTAAAAAAGTTAAATCTGGTCCTCTGGATTTTCAAACAACAAAACAAAGCAAAACAACAACAACAAAAAAAAGTAGAAAAGTTTCGTCTTTCATCCGAAAGTAAACTTCTTCAGTCTGAGGTGCTGTGTTCATCTCAGTCTTAT
>NC_056508.1:49471267-49482412 GCF_014905685.2 Nematolebias whitei
TTAGATCATCTAGTTGATCATCTTACAACTTCAATGCAAACTTCACTTGATAAATTTGCTCCAATGAAAAAGAAAGTAATCAATCAGAGGAAACTGGCTCCTTGGTTCAATTCTGAGTTACGCACTTTAAAGCAGCATCTAGAAACCAGGAGAGAAAATGGCGCTCTACTAATGTTGAAGAATTTTATTTAACTTGGAAAGATAGTCTGCTAACATATAAAAAAGCTCTCCGTAAAGCTAGAACTTTATATTACTCATCTTTAATAGAGGAGAATAAAAATAACCCTAGGTTTCTGTTTAGTACTATTGCTAGACTAATTAAAAGTCCCATCTCTGTTGAACCATGTATCCCTAGAACTATAAGTAGTGATGACTTCATGAGATTCTTTATAAATAAAATTATTTCAATTAGAGAGAAAATTCAAACCATCCTTCCTTCTACTATCTCAAGTCCCCTGTCAAATGAGACAACTTTAAAAATTTCACTAAAGCCTGATTTATGTTTGGACAGTTTTTGTCCTGTTGAGCTCTGAATTGTCAAAAATAATAGCCTCATCCAAACCATCCACATGTCTGCTAGATCCCATCCCAACCAGACTGTTTAAAGAGGTATTTCCACTAATTAATGTCCACATTTTGGATCTACTTAATTTGTCTTTAATGGATGGTTATGTACCACAGCGCTTTAAGGTTGCTGTAATTAAACCTTTACTTAAGAAGTCTGACCTTGATTCAGAAATTCTGGCCAACTGTAGATCTATATCTAATCTAACTTTCATCTCAAAAATTCTAGAGAAAATAGTTGCAGGTCAGTTGTGTGAACATATACAAAGAAATAATCTGAAGAGTTTCAGTCAGGGTTTAGAGCTCATCATAGCACAGAAACAGCACTAGTAAAAGTCACTAATGATGTTCTCATGGCCTCAGACAATGGACTGGTGTCTCTACTGGTCCTGTTAGACCTCAGTGCTGCATTTGATACAGTTGATCACAATATTTTACTACAGACTCTTGAATATGATGTTGGGATTACAGGAACAGCTCTAAAATGGTTTAAATCATATCTATATGATAGATTCCAGTTTGTAAATGTAAATAATAAATAAATAAATAAATTAAATAAATAAATCTTCTTCATACACCAAAGTTAGTCATGGAGTTCCTCAGGGCTCAGTGCTTGGAACAATACTCTTTACTTTATATATGCTTCCATTAGGTAAAGTTATTACACAACATGGGATAAATTTCCATTGTTATGCTGATGACACACAGTTATATTTGTCCATTAAACCCAATGAATCCAATCAGCTACTTAGACTACAAGCATGTCTTAAAGACATAAAAACCTGGATGACCCTTAATTTTCTCCTGTTGAACAGACAAGACTGAGGTTTTGGTTTTTGGACCTGAGCATCTTAGGAATGAATGTTTCAGTCTTTCTCCCTCCTTAGATGGCATTAATCTGTCCTCCAGCTCTAATGTTAAAAATCTTGGTGTTATTTTTGATCAGGACATGTCTTTTATCCCCCACATTAAAAACCTTACTAGAACCACCTTCTACCACCTGCGTAATATCACTAACATTAGAAACATCTGATCTAAAGATGATGCAGAAAAACTGGTCCATGCATTTGTCACGTCTAGACTGGACTATTGCAATGGTTTATTATCTGGGTGTCCAAATACTTCTTTAAAACGTCTTCAGTTGATCCAAAATGCTGCTGCTAGAGTCTTAACTGGAGTTAGTGGGAGAGATCATATCTCTCCAGTTTTAGTTTCTCTCCATTGGCTCCCTGTCAAATCCAGAATAGAATTCAAAATCTTACTTCTAACCTACAATGCTCTCAACAACCTGGCTCCATCTTATATTACAGATCTTATTGTTCCATATTTTCCTAACAGAGCACTTTGCTCTCAGACTGCAGGTTTACTTGTGGTTCCTAGAATTTACAAAAATAGAATGGGAGGCAGATCTTTCAGTTCTCAGGCTCCTCTCTTGTGGAACCAACTTCCTATCTCTGTCCGTGAGGCTGACACATTATCCAGTTTTAAAACTAGGCTTAAGACTTTCCTTTTTGCTAAATCCTATAGTTTGTGTTGGCTTGGGTTTCCTGAGCTGTCCCTTAGTTCTGCTGCTATAGGCTTAGACTGCTGGAGGACAAACTGACCACAATTTTCACTCTGCTACTGTCTTTACTTACTCTGCTCAACCTGTTTTGTATTTGTAATTATTTTTTCTATCCTTAACATGTGTTTTTTGTCTTTCAGATACACCTGGACCTATACCTGGACCTACCATTCTATGTTCGTCTGTTTCTCCTCTCTGTCCTCTCAACCAGCCGGTCAAAGCAGATGGCCGCTTGTCCTGAGCCTGGTTCTGCTGGAGGTTTCTTCCTTTTAAAAGGGAGTTTTTCCTTTCCACTGTTGCCACTTTGCTTGCTCAGGATGGGAGACTGCAACGAAGCCAAGATTTAACTTGTCTGCTGGATTCCTTAGATAGAGAAATTTACTAATTGGCTTTTATGTGAATGTTCCTGTAAAGTGCCCTGAGACAACTTTGTTGTGATTTAGTGCTATATAAATAAACTGAATTGAATTGAATACATAATGTAGGTAAAAACATCCCTAATGCTTCCATACATTTCTATGCTGATGACACAGTTGTTTATTGTCGAGCTAAAACTGTTGCTAAGGCTTTCCAGCTTTTGGAATCTGCATTCATCTACATCCAGACAGATTTGTTCCACCTCAAACTTGACCTAAATGCCGACAAAACCAAAGGGATGCTTTTTTTCAAATAGGAAGTTGGTCCCAGCAGTTCTAACTCCGATTTTATCCTCAAATGGTGTCCCCATTGAGTTTGTTGATTCCTATAAATATTTGGGTATCGTGAATAGTAAACAGCCATCAGGTGCTAATGATCCATTGTTAGGCTGATGGTCCTTCTTGAGCATGTGATCAGCTGGTTTTGGTTGTCAGCAGCAAACTGGTTGATCCACTCTGAGAAGGTGCTATTTAAGAGACTGAGCTGAATACAGCACCTCAGACTGAGGAAGTCTTTCGGATGAGAGACGAAACGTTTCTACATTTTTTTGCTTTGTTTTATTTTTGTTTTTGTTTTTTTTTATGTCCAGAGGACCAGATTGAATTTTTTTGGATTTTTCTACCTGGATTATTGAGCATGCATCAGGATATTTGGGTATCTTGGTCAACTTGCATCTCTATTTTAAGCTCCATGTGGAAAACTTGATAAAGAAACTGAAAGTTAAACTGGGTTTCTTTTTCAGAAACAGATCCTGTCTAACCCTGAATGCTAGGAAACACGTATCTGTGACTTTCCTTCCCTCCATTGAATACGGTGACATTATTTACAGGAGTTTTCCTACCAGAATTTTGCAGATGTTGGATGCTGCAGATGTTGGATGCTGCAGATGTTGGATGCTGCAGATGTTGGATGCTGTCTATCATGGTGCACTAAGATTCATAACTGGCTGTAACTACCGTACCCACCACTGCACCCAGTATTCACTGGTTAACTGGACATCATTAACTTCACCAGACTCTCTCACTGGTACATCTTCATCTTTAAATCACTTCCTGGTCTGCTGCCTTCATACATCTCCTCCTACATGTCTCTGTGTGAGTGCAGCTACAGCGTGCGCTCTCAGGACATCATTACCTGCAGTGTTCCCTCAGTGAGGACTGAACTAGGCAAGAGGGCCTTCTCCTACTCCGCTCCTGTTTCCTGGAATATCTTGTAAAAATATCTGAAGCTCTCGACCTTTGACCTCTCAAAGTGTCTTTAAGAATCTGTTGGACTCCTGGCAGGGACCAATGCAGACATGTTCCTGTTTTTAGTTTTCTACATTCGCCTTAGAATCTAGCTGGGGTTTTTTTTTTGTTACCTTTTTTTTAGCCATCCTATTAGTTAAAAAAAAACAAAAAACTGGAGTATGACTTTTTATAACTGTCCATTGTTTCATCTTTCTTTGTTGAAATCAGGTCTCTCTCGTAAATGAATCCTCGAGGCTCAATGGGATTTACCTGTCTAAATTAAGGTTGAATGAATGAATGAAAAAGGCCATTTAGGCACTTGAATTAACAGAAGAATTTTAAAGACTATTCTATTCATCAGTTCGGTTCAGCTTTAATTCACACGCATAAATCGTGCGGAGTCAGGCACAGAGTCAATTTCAAAACTCCTAAGAACTGGGGATCGTACTGGGAGCCTGTGAAACTGCGGCTCCAGAGAGCGTGGCCATCTTGGCCAAGTTCACGGTTCACAGTTGGTTCACGTGGTTCACGGTGTCTCTGTGAGTTTTGGTTGATGGTGTCACTGTGAGCTGTGGTTCATAGTTTGTCTGGGAGTTGTGGTTCATGTGTCACTTGTTTCTGTACTGTCTATTTTCTGTCTGCCTTTTTAGATCTGACCAGGCTGTTTCTTGTTTCTTTCTCTCCCTGTTTTCCATCTTTACTTCCTGATGTTTGCTTACCTCGGTGTGTTCTAGTTAGCACAGCTCCCAGGGCCATGCAGGTAAGAGTCCATGTTAATGTGATGTCTGCCGTTTTCTGTGAGTTACTTCACGTGGAATGAACTTTGAAACTGTAATATTATTTTGACACTCTTCTCTCTAACATGTAGGATGTTTGTCAGTTACTGTCTCTCTGTGAAAACTAAAACTGTTTTCCTTTTCCAAAATTCTTAAATCTGTGCTGTCCTGTTGTCATTGTTTTATATTTCTGTTTGTATGTGTGTGTAGGAGGGAAAATTGTCCAAAAACAAAAAGAAAAAGTTGAAGAGAAAAGTAAAGCGTCAGCAAAGGCTCCTTGAAGAGAGACTGATGGATTTACAGGTACATTTACTTCTGCAATACTACAGTGATTTTTGAGCATATTTCACATTTTCATGTTTGTGTTCAGAGGATGGAGGAAGAGGAGGGTGTACTGAAACCTGATGACATGGATGCAGACTGTGAGTTCACACTGAAGCTATGCCTTTTCTCAAACACAATCGTTTTTGTGTTCAGGTAAAACTGATCATATTTTAATATGCTGTCAAAGGCGGTAAATATTCTGGTATCATTCTCTGTCCATACTGTACATCCAAAATCTATCTCTTACCTGGGCCATATCTTATAATCCGCTCAAGAGAATTTCATTAAACTTAATGAACATCTGAATCATCACTAGACAGAGTGTTGCATACATTGTTCATCATGCCAGCTCCAAGGTCCCAAGGTTGGATATTTTTATCTAGACTGGTCCTGGGATTTTGATCTGCTCAGAGACAGGATTATAATGAAATTATGACCTGGTTCTGACTGGGTGAAACTGGGCCAGCAGCTCTGAGAGAGTCTCCCTGGGATTTCAATAGTTTTCAAGGAATAGAGTTTAATCTGCCACATCACGTAGAAAGGCTTTTGAAGCACCGTCTCATATTTCCTAACACATCAGAAACACATAAGATCCACTAAGATCACACTTAGTCACGCCCCCTCATACACTGACAGGTTGAGCTCCCCGTCTGTGAAGGATGAGTCTAGGACCCTATAAATGAGTAATGACACAGGACATAGGGGCTCTTCCAGGTTTGTGAACGCATCACAGACCGGAGAGACCAGCGCTGTAAATTGTAACCTTTTCCTGCCTTTTCTAATATAATTGATAAAACTTAATTGACGTTTCCTTGATTTATTGATAATGAGAGTTGTCACTTCTGAGGGAGGTTCAAGACGGGGGCTGAAGGGGGTTTCCAGGTCTGGTGACCCGCAGCCAGCTCCCGTCTTTAACAATAGTCACTAATCAAGGACAGAAGTTATGCAAGGTCTTTGATTTTTCAGCCATTGCTATTATTCAATTCAATTCAAATTCAATTCAAAAATACTTTATTAATTCCAAAGGGAAATTATTTGTTGTTGTAACTCGTTATCCTCGTTTCATTAAGAGATGTTATAGATGCTGATGGTTGTAGGCAGTAAAGATCTCTTGTAAAGGTCCATCCCACAGTGGATCCTAAGAAACTGGCTGCAGATGCCGTCCGATTCGTCCACCCAGACTCGGCTGGCCTCTCGGTTCCCCCGGGCTGTAGGATCGCCCGAATGCCGGGCAGAACTCCTCCCAGAGCGATGGCCACTCCTCTCAGCAGTCAGCCAAGCTCCTCGTCGCTGCGGACAGACAAATGTAGGTGCTGAGGGACGATCCTGTCCTTCTGTTGTCATGAGCCATGTTTCCTGCTAGTTCCAGGATCTCAGTGGTCAGGCACTCGAGCACAGCTGGCAGGTAGATGAGAATACGTCCACAGAACATCCTTTTCAACTCATTTGAGATTTGGGGCTGTAGCTGAGATATTATTTGAGCTTTTAATCAGCTGCTGTTGGTTGTAGAAAACTGCCTTGTTGTCATGGTTACGCATCATAACAAATATCCAAAACTAAAAAAGTTTCAGTAAAAAGCCTTCCAGCTGCACAGCATCTGATACCAGAGGAAACAATCATCCAAAAAATGTGATTTACATCCAGAAAAAGAGGAATTAAAGTTTCCAAAAAAAAAAAATCTCAGAATGAAAGTAGCAGAGCTGCTCCAACATGCAGCCACCTGGAGCGGTGCAATTCTAGAACAAGAAGATATATCCTGATGCATGCTCAATAACCCAGGTAGAAAAATCTAAAAAAGTTAAATCTGGTCCTCTGGACATTCAAAAAACAAAACAAAGCAAAACAAAGAAAAAATATATAGAAACGTTTCATCTTCCATCCGAAAGACTTCTTCAGTCTGAGGAGCTGTATTCAGCTCATTCTCTTAAATAGCACCTTCTCAGAGTGGATCAACCAGTTTTGCTGCTGACAACCAGAACCAGCTGATCACATGCTCAAGAAGGACCATCAGCCTAACAATGGATCATTAGCACACTGATGGCTGTTTACTGTTCACAGAGGGCTGAGTGATACTAGCAATCACAGCATTGTAAGAGGGGGACAGTTGAACCTGGAGGCTCCACCCCTGTTTAATGATGGACGGTTTCTTTTCACAAAGATGGCCTCCTTTACTCCTCTCTCAAACCATCGTTCCTCTCTGTCCAGGATGTGCACATCTTCATCCCTGAAAGAGTGACCTCTGGCCTGGAGATGAGTGTAGACCTCAGAGTCCTGGCCTGATGATGTTGATCTTCTGTGCTGGGCCATCCTTTTGGCCAGTGGCTGTTTAGTTTCCCCGATGTAAGACTGATCACAGCCCTCCTGACACTGAACAACATACACAATATTACTCTGTTTGTGCCGGGGGACTGGATCTTTGGGATGAACCAGTCTTTAATGTATTTGGGGTTTAAAAGCCACATCCTGGACAGAGAGGAACGATGGTTTGAGAGAGGAGTAAAGGAGGCCATCTTTGTGAAAAGAAATCGTCCATCATTAAACAGGGGTGGAGCCTCCAGGTTCAACTGTCCCCCTCTTACAATGCTGTGATTGCTAGTATCACTCAGCCCTCTGTGAACAGTAAACAGCCATCAGGTGCTAATGATCCATTGTTAGGCTGATGGTCCTTCTTGAGCATGTGATCAGCTGGTTTTGGTTGTCAGCAGCAAACTGGTTGATCCACTCTGAGAAGGTTCTATTTATAAGACTGAGATGAACACAGCACCTCAGACTGAAGAAGTTTACTTTACTTTCGGATGAAAGACGAAACTTTTCTACTTTTTTTTGTTGTTGTTTTGCTTTGTTTTGTTTTTTGAAAGTCCAGAGGACCAGATTTAACATTTTTAGACATAGGTGTTCTAATTCCTTTTGAGCATGCCCAGACAAAAGTGGTTCCCTCAAATTGATAAATTTATTAAGGTTCGATACGTGAAAACTGAAGAAGACACATAAGACAAAACAACAATTAACTCATGAAAAATACAAACAAATTTCAATATTAAACACTTGTAAACTTGATGAAAATCAAAACACCGATAAACAAACATACCTTGTTGGCTGTGTGCTACGAAAAGGAATTAGGCTTGTTTCCTCTGTTTCAGGTTCTTTTAAATCTTTTCTTTAACATACCACTACCACTTTTTATGTCTGTCCAAACGGTTCTGCTGAGACCCTCTGTTCTCAGCCATGAATATGTTCTCATGCAGAACAAACTTTTAACATCATATTTTATCAAGATGTCTTTTGTTTTCAGGTCCGGTGGTCATCAATTGCAACACCTCTTGCTGCAGAGCCAACACCAAAGTCAGCCCAGAGTCCAACAGATCATGGTTGGAGGACAGATGTATTGACCAAGCCCCTGGACGGTTCTCAAGCCCCGCCTCTGGTCTATCAGGCTTCTCCAGTTCTATGATGTCAGCAACATCTGAGTCTGCACTTTCTACTCAGTCAGGATGTTCCAGTGGACGAGACGGTAAGAACACTCACCCAGATTCACACACGCACACACAAGGACACACACAGATATACGCAAATAAATACAAGAGTTACACATACAAATACGCACCCAAACTGATACACAAACTCACACAGCTGGGTTCTGCTTGTTGATTGGCTAAGTCCTGACCAATCAGAGTCAGGTTCTGCTCGTTGCGTCTGCAGCTTTCAGCTCATCAGATTTTGTCATCAACCCTCTGGATCCTCGGAATGCCGACAGGATCTGGGTTAAGATCGCTGACCTGGGAAATGCCTGCTGGCTGGTGAGAAGCCTTCATCTATCCTCGTCTTCTTTATTATTTGCTTCCATGTTCAGCCAATCAGATTGCTCTTCTCTGTCGGTCTGTCTGTCTCTTAACCAGCACAAACACTTCACAGAGGACATTCAGACGAGGCAGTACAGAGCTCTGGAGGTTCTGATTGGAGCAGAGTATGGGCCGCCCGCTGACATCTGGAGCACCGCCTGCATGGTATGCACCTGCACCCCCCCCCCCCCGTCCCACACACACACAGTTTGACCTTTTTTCCCCTTTTCCACTGTCACGGCGCGGGTCGAATATTTCCGGTTCGCCCCGTGTTTGAGGTCTTTTCCATTAGTACTTCGTACCTGCTGGTACTGGCCCGGCTTCTCAAGGGGTTCAAGCGAGCCGAGCCGTGACGTCAGAAACACTGTCGGTCACTGATTGGTCGGGGGGAGGAGTCTGTGGAGTCTTTCCAAACAACCCGATCTGCCATTTTTCCCTACCGGCTGCCATTAGCGATAACTCGAGGAGAGTATCTTTTAGTATTTTGAAGCTATACAAAAACAATAATATCAAAGCCGTGGTCAAATGCAAAAGTGCAGGTGTTGTTGTGCTTGGTGGCCGAAGAAAAAAGTCAAAGCGTGCTAGATGGAGCGATTGGAGGGTGGTTTGGACATGGCCACTGCTTTACTTGAATCAATTATAGAAGATGGTGAGTGTTTTCTAACTTTAAACATATTTTAAGTTACTCATCCCATCGGTTCTGAACATATTTTTAACTAACAAAAGAGGCTGACGCCATAATAGTACAACATCGGTGCTACGATGCTAAGCTAATTTGCATAAACGCTAACTGTCCTCCGGTCCCGTTTCTCACTGTATTTTATGCAGAACATATTTCAGAACGTGACGGTTCATCTCTAAACTCCACATTGAACCCTCCAAGCCTCCCGGCTTCTGCCCCTGCTCCATCAGCAGAGTCTACACCTGACAGAGCTCCATCACAGCCCAGCTGCACCGCACAGAGCAGCACAACGCTGCAGCTTCTGTGCTCGGTAAGAACAGATGCAACATGTTCCACATCACTTTATTCGTGCCGATAAGGACTTGATTTATTTTATTTTTAAAGAAAAAAAATAAAATGTTGAATAAATACTGAATACGCACCACATGTTGAACATGTGGTAGGATGAAATTATGTACACAGGGTCCCAGTTACAGACAACAAAATGTAAAAGAAAAACAGTAATAAGATCTAAGATATGAACTAAGAAAAATATCAAATAAAAACATCTACTAATAATACACTAAGCACTAATAGCAGTAAACAATCAAAACAATACGTCAAACAGCAACATGAACTTGAGTTTGTGCAGCCTTATGGATATCTAACCAGGATAATCACTGTGGAAAATCACATCATGTTACTGCTGATCTGTTTCATGTTGATGTGTTCATTTGTGCTCATCTGCTCAAACAGACTCATGTCCGTGCTGCTGTTCGACGTATTGTTTTTATTCTATTAGTGCTTAGCATATTTTAGTTGATGTTTTTCTTAGTTCATATCTTAGATGTTATTAATGTTTTTCTTTTACATTTTATTGTTGGATGTAACTGAGACCCTGTGTACATAATTTTGATCCACCAAATGTACCACATGTGGTGCAAATGACAATAAAGAATATCTGTATCTGTATACTCCTCCTTGAATCGCCACTTTATCGTGGTGGAGGAGTTTGTAGACCCTGGCGCTCTGACCCTGGCTTACCAAAGCTATCTCTTGGGACATGGAATGTAACCTGTCTGGCAGGGAAGGAGCCTGAGCTCGTGTGCGCAAGGTTGACAGGTACCGACTAGATATAGTTGGGCTCACCTCGACTCACAGCATGGGCTCTGGAACTGATCTCCTTGAGAGGGGTTGGACCTTATTCCACTCTAGAGTTGCCCATGGTGAGAGGCGTTGAACTGGTGTGGGTCTGCTTGTAGCCCCCTGACTTGGTGCCTGTGTATTGGAGTTTTCCCCAGTAGATGAGAGGGTGGCTTTCCTTCGCCTTCGTGTGGGGGGAAGGGCTCTGACTTTTGTTTGTGCATACGCGCCAAACTGCAGTTCAGAGTATACGACCTTCTTGGAGTTCTTGGCAGGGGTGCTAGAAGGTGCGCCAACTGGGGATTCCTGTATTCTGCTGGGGGACTTTAATCAGAGTCAGAGTCAGAGTTTCTTTATTGTCATTCGCACCTCATGTGATACATGTGGTGGAGCGAAATTATGTACACAAGGTCCCAGTTACATCCAACAATAAAATGTATAAGAAAAACAGTAATAACATCTAAGATATGAACTAAGAAAAACATCAACTAAATATACACTAAGCACTCATAACATAAAACATCAGCACAAACATGAACATGAGTCTGTGAGCAGATGTGCACGCATGAACACATCAACATTGAAACAGATCAGCAGCAACATGAAACAGATCAGCAGCAACATGAAA
>NC_056508.1:49482422-49482700 GCF_014905685.2 Nematolebias whitei
CATGAAACAGATCAGCAGCAACATGAAACAGATCAGCAGCAACATGATATGGTTTTTCACAGTGATTATTCTAGTTAGAGATTCATGAGTCTAACAGCCTCAGGGTAGAAGCTGTTCCTCAGTCTAGTGGTTCTACACTTAATGCTCCTCAACCTCCTTCCTGAGGGGAGTGGGGCAAAAAGTGTGTGTGCTGGGTGAGTGGGGTCCTTCATGATGCAGGTGGCCCTCTTCCTGCATCTGGAGGTGTAGATGTCTGTGATGGTGGGGAGGCTGATTCC
>NC_056508.1:49482800-49485833 GCF_014905685.2 Nematolebias whitei
CTGTCCCCCTTTTACAATGCTGTTATTGCTAGTATCACTCAACCCCCTGTGAATAGTAAACAGCCATCAGTGTGCTAATGATCCATTGTTAGGCTGATGGTCCTTGTTGACCATGTGAGCAGCTGGTTTTGGTTGTCAGCAGCAAAACTGGTTGATCCACTCTGAGAAGGTGCTATTTAAGAGACTGAGCTGAAAACAGCACCTCAGACTGAGGAAGTCTCTTGGATGAGAGATGAAACGTTTCTATATCTATTTGCTTTGTTTTTTTTTGTTTTTTTTGAATGTCCAGAGGACCAGATTGAACTTTTTTGGATTTTTCTACCTGGATTATTGAGCATGCATCAGGATATGTTCAACATAATGGTACGTCCTCCAGTTATTTAACAGTCAACAATGGTGTAACACAAGGCTCTGTCTTAGGACCCACCCTTTTTACAATCTACATAAAGACTTGTGACATTGCTCGTTCATGGTGAGACGTATTGTCATTTCCTGTTTGTCTGTTGGTAGCTCGAGTGAGTTGTTTGCTCGAGTCGTCTCTGTTTTCTGGATTTATCTGTCTTTTGCACAGTTTTTCATTGTAGTTCACAAACACACTTAGTACAGTTGTTTTTCTACTGTTGGATAGTGCTTAAAACACCTCTTATCTTTCAACACTTCTCGGTTTTTATTGGTGTATTTGGCTCTGCTAGCTCCTGCTAGCGTTAGCTTAGCATGGCTGCTGCTTCTCTTCCTGCTTCCTCTGTTCTCTCTTGCTCCGTGTGTCAGATGTTTAGTTACTCCTCTGCATCCTTTAGTGGTAATGATACATGTAACAAATGTAGTCTTATGGTAGCTTTGGAGGAGAGGCTGTCTGAACTGGAAGCTTGGCTCCGTGCTGTAGAAAAACCAGTAGCTAGCCAGGTCCCCTTAGACAGCATGGAACCACAGAGGCTAGCTCCCGTTAGCGGTCCTCCAGCAGACCCCGAGCAGCCGGGACCCCAGGCCGGCTGGGTGATGGTCCGGAGCAAGCGTAGTGCTAAGGCTAAGCCCCCAGTTCACCACCGACCCGTTCACGTTTCTAATAGATTTTCCTCGCTCAGTGACACACCCGCTGAGAAGCAGACCCTGGTTATTGGAAGCTCCATAGTCCCAAACGTGGCTTTAGGGATTCCAGCGGCCATAGTCAAATGCATTCCGGGGGCCAGAGCGGGCGACATAGAATCTTATCTGAAACTGCTGACTAAGGCTAAGGCTAAATACAGTAAGATTGTTATTCACGTCGGCGGTAATGACACCCGGTTACGCCAATCGGAGGTCACTAAAATTAATGTTGCTTCAGTGTGTGACTTTGCTAAAACCATGTGGGACTCCGTAGTTTTCTCCGGCCCCCTCCCCAACCTGACCAGCGATGACATATTTAGTCGTATGTCGTCGTTTAACCGCTGGGTGTCCAGGTGGTGTTCTGACAACGACGTGGGCTACGTAGATAACTGGAGATCTTTCTGGGGAAAACCTGGTCTGATGCGGAGAGATGGCATCCATCCCACTTTGGACGGAGCCGCTCTTCTTTCTAGAAATATGGCTGATTTTGTTGATCCCCCAAATTATTGACAACCCAGGGTCGAGTCCAGGAAGCAGGGTTGTAGTCCTCCACACCTCTCTGCTGCTTCTCCTCTGTTACCCACCCACACCCACATTGAAACAGTGTCAACTCGCCCACGGCTCAAATTAAATAAACAAAAAATCAGCTCTAAAAATATAAACCATAAAAATCTTATTAAAATAAACACAGTTACTTGGTATGGTATGGTATAAAGTTTATTCATTTTCTAAAAGTACAAAACAATTCCATAACAATATAAAAAAAGATACAAAAGATTTAAAATGAAAGGCAGCAGAAAGAAGAAAAAATCTTATTATATCTGCCCCTTTTTTCAAACAATTATTTCAATCATAATAATCTTCAAGTAACAGTACAAAATGAATAACTCTTTCTAATATTTCTAATTATAATACAAAACACACACTAAGCTACTTCATATATACTTTTTTAACAATCCAGCTTTGATCTTTTTCTTAAATGTGCACATTGACTTGGCATTTTTCACATCACTCTCTAGAACATTCCACAATCCAACTCCTTGGATTGAGGTAGACCTTTCCTTCAGACTAGTTCTGAATTTTGGTTTGACAAATATCTCTATCCCCTTAAGATTATAACAACTTTGTCTTTTAACAACATTTCTTTGGATATT
This sequence comes from Nematolebias whitei, assembly GCF_014905685.2. Classification (NCBI taxonomy): domain Eukaryota; kingdom Metazoa; phylum Chordata; class Actinopteri; order Cyprinodontiformes; family Rivulidae; genus Nematolebias; species Nematolebias whitei. Next base: position 49,485,038 of record NC_056508.1, read on the forward strand.
TAATGGTAATGTGTTATTTTGAGCCCTATACATAACTGATAAAATACTGTAATCTACCAAATCATGGAACTTCAATAAGTTCAGCTGATAAAATAATGTGCTTGATGGGTGACTGTAATGCTTTCTGGTGATAATTCTTACAGCTCTTTTCTGTAAAATAAAAATAGGTTTTGTAAATGTTTTACACGCTTTCCCCCAAACATCAATGCAATAGATTAAATGTGGAACAATGATTGTGTTATACAACATGTACAGAGCTTTATCATTTAATAATTCCCTGACTTTGTAAAGTACTGCAATAGATTTAGATATTTTTGTTCTTACAGAATTTATGTGATTTTTCCATGTTAGTTGTTCATCAATGATTATACCCAAAAATTTCATCTCATTAACTCTACAAATCTCAACACCCTCAATTTTAAATGGATCATCAACAGTTCTCTTTTTGTTACTAAATATCATGTATTTAGTTTTATCTAAATTTAATGATAATTTATTAAGTTTAAACCAAGTTTGTATTTTATCAAATTCTGTCTTCATCAATTCCATCATCCGTTTTACATCTTTACCCAAACAAAAAAATGTGGTGTAATCTGCAAAAAGGACACATTTGAGGAGTCCTGATACATTCACTAAGTCATTCACATATAAAATAAATAACTTTGGACCAAGTACAGAGCCTTGAGGAACTCCACACGTGATATTGCACAGGTCAGATCTTACACCATTTATTTGTACAAACTGTTTCCTATCTTTTAAATAGCTAGATACCCAGTGTAATGCTGGTCCTCTTATA
>NC_056508.1:49485933-49505833 GCF_014905685.2 Nematolebias whitei
GGGAGGTGTGAAGTCAAAGCAGGAGAATGGGTGAAAAAAAAAAAAAACTTGCGCTCCACACGGACCTAAAAGGACGGACAAGGCGGAAGAGAACATCAACAAAATCAACGCACAACAGGAGTGTGGGTGTGGAGATCCCTCTTCGGTCGGCCGGAGATTCTGATCGACCTGTGTGGAGGAGGATAAGTTGTAGATGGGCGAAGAGGCAGCCGGTTTTTACCTGCACTGGACGAAATGAACGTTTGTTTGACAAATAAATGGAAGACAAAAATGAAAAAAATCTGCCTGGTCCTTCGAGTAAAATCCCTGTTCATGACAATCTACATACTTTATCCATCCCTTTCAAGTGGGGAAGCTACACAGAAAAGAAGAGAACTTGACAGTAAAAACCGGCTCCAACCTGCTGGTGGAAAAAATAGATGAACTAATTGAAGGATCTTTAAGAGAAGAGACAGTTGCTGACATCACTTGGTTGCTTCATATCTGTGAACAACTGAGACCAATTCCAAAGATGGCAGAACCAGCTGATGGGAAGTCTGTTGAACAACTAAAGATGAGAGAACGACAGCAAAGAGGTCGCTAACTCGATTGCTCAACAACATAACTCGGACGCATGAGGACATGACTGAAGAGGAATTAAAGGACAGTTTCCACAAGCTCAACATAGAGGCTGGAAAAGTAATGGCAGCAAATGATGATCTGGAAGCAAGTCTCATCGCAGAAGTGTAGTCCAAATTGGGTGAAGATGAAGAAACCGCATTGACTGAACAGCAGAAATCTGATCTGGAAAAAACTGCAAACGAATGTGAAGTACAAGTAAGAAAAGTCAAAGGCTTAATCCAGGAGACCCTGTGGAGAACCTTTGGAAGGACTGAACTGTTAATAGCACTTCAAGTAGCAGAATCAGAATGTGAACATGTTACACTATTAAACCAGGAGTGGAAAAAGAGGCATATGATTTCACCCTTAGCCACCTGAAGGAACTCTTAAAGGCTGCAAAAGAAGCTCATTGTCACTGGAAAAGATGGATCCCTCATGACAGTCGGGATGAAATCCAAGATCGACTGAGAGGATTGGAACTTAGTGTCCCCAAGCTGGTTTCCAGGACAGCAGAGTTCATTCATGCAAAGCTGAAAGAAGATGAAGAAAAAAAGGAGCAAACTGTAACCTACCAAATTTATTCATTACCAACCATCAAGCTGAAACCAACATCTCTCCCAAAGTTTCTTGGAAACAAACGTGATTTTTACAGATGGAAAAGTGACTGGGAAGCACTTCAAAAACAAGGAGAACCAACAGGTTCAAAAGAGGTGAAAAAAGTGCAGCTACTTGACAGTCTAGATGAGAAAATCACAAGAGACCTTCGCTTAACCTCTTATAGCACTCCAGAAGATATTTTTCAAGTTCTTGAGAACCGCTATGGAAATCAGACAGCAATTGCAATTGAAATTGTGGAGGAGCTACAGAGAATTCCTGCAGTTAGAGGTCATCAGCCAAGAAGAATCGTAGAGTTGATTCAAGCTGTTGAAAAAGCTCTTAAGGATTTAAATGACCTTGGAAACACTGGTGCCATTAAAAACCCTCTGGTGACAAAGTCAATTGAAACTAAGCTTCCTGAAGTTTTGAAGAAGGAGTGGCTTGTTTATGCAGCTGATAAAAGGAATGCTGTGGGACCAGAAAATCGGTTTGATCACCTCCTTGCATTTCTGAAAGATCAAGAAAATATTTATGAGCAACTAGAGCAACTGAGAGACGAGGAGTCAAGCAGACGAGAGACCCGAATGGAGCAAAGACACGCCAGAACCAAATCAGTCAAAGCAGGTGATGACTTTGCAAGCTGTGTTGTCTGTGGCGATGGAAAACACAGAAAAAGACTCTACTTTTGCAAACAGTTCAGAACATTAACATTACCTGAGAAAAGAGCTGCTGTCAAGAAGGTAGGAGCATGTACCAAGTGTTTGGAAATACATGATGATAAATCATACTGTAAACCTGGGTTTTTGTGCAAAAATCTAAGCTGCAAGAGTGGGGATAATTTACATCATTGTTATCTATGCCCAAACGCTGAAGCTAAGAAAAACAACATAGCCCAGAGGAGGAACCAAAGCAGTCCAGAAGAAGACAAAAGTAGCAGAAAGTACACAGAAGACCGAGAAGAATTTCTTAAGAAATTGTCACCTGAGTTGGCCAAACATTGTAGAGATGTATTTTCTAATACTGCATCTAGAGTTTTTAATACAACTCAGAATCAGTCAAATCTCCTGGTGGAGAGTGGAGTGCAGGAACTGCCAGTGTTAATGATGCTTCTCGAAGTAACTGCAAATGCTGGACAAAAGATCGGCACATTAATTGATTTGGCATCAGATACAAATTACATAACACACAAGGCTGCAAGCAGATTAAACCTCAAAAGTGAAGAGATCACACTCATTGTCCATGGAGTTGGAGGGATGAAAGTTTGTGTAGAGACAAAAAGTTACCTCCTGAAGATTCGTGTGAAAACCTCCAGAGGCACCTTTAAACCTTACCAGCTTGTTTGTTATGGACTTGACAGCATTGCAGACATTCATAAGCATGTTAAAGCAAAAAAGCTGCAAAGATTTTTTCCAGACGTACCACTGGATGAACTTGTAAGACCCAGAGAAATAAGCTTACTCATAAGCCACAGGGAAGGTCAGTTGACACCACATAGAATTAAAGTTGTGGGGAACCTTGTACTGTGGGATGGACCTTTAGGAAAAGTGGTTGGAGGAACTCATCCACAACTGTTCGAGGAACTTACCATGACAGCTCACACAACCAAAACGCATTTTGCAAGGTCAATGAGGACAGCTGCTGTGAGATATGAAGAATCCGTTCATGAAACCCCACAGCATCCGCCATTAAATCATCAGGTCTCCATCCAACTCAAGGCATCAAAGACTGCAACTACAAGCCGAGATTTCTTGGAGTGGTGGAGATGGGACAGTATTGGCGCAGCCTGTGAACCTAAGTGTGGAGGTTGTCGTTGTGGAAATTGTCAGCCGGGAGGAAAGGCGATGATGCTTGCTGAAGAAAGGGAGCTTGAAGTAGTGAAGGAAGGCCTCACCTACAGTGAAGGAGACAGTCACACAGACGAACCTCACTGGCATGCTAAGTACCCATGGTTGGAAGATCCAGCATCCCTGCCAGACAACAGAAATGCAGTTGAAGCTACATTTTTTAGAACGGAGAAGCAACTCACTAGAGAACCTGACTGGAAAGCTGCATACACTGAGCAAGTGCATGACATGCTTCAGCGTGGAGCAGCAATTAAACTGACTGAGGAAGCAATCAGCAAATGGAACGGCCCAGTGTGGTATGTAAGCCACCTAATTGCTCCAAATCTACACTCGGTGACAACTCCTGTAAGACTTGTGTGGAATAGCAGTCAGAAATTTAAAGGAATAAGTATGAATGACCTGCTGATGAAAGGCCCAGATGTCCTAAACCAGATCCGTGCTGTCCTATTAAGGTTCAGAGAGGGAGCTTATGCTGCATTAGGAGATATAAAGAAAATGTATAATTCTGTTTGGTTAGAAGAAAGAGAAGTTCAACTGCACAGATTTATTTGGCGTGACTCTGAGGATGAAAAAGTTGGAGATTACGCAATTACAAGAGTGAACATTGGAGATAAACCTGCAGGATGCATTGCACAGCTGGCGATGCGAGAAACTGCAAATTTACCCTCATTTATTCATCTTGAAGAAGAGCGGTTGGTTCTTCAGAATAACAGCTATGTTGACGACATTCTGACATCCCACAATGACCCAGACAGGTTAAAGGAAATCACAGAAAATGTGGAGCGCATTCTCAAAGCTGGAGGTTTCAAACTCAAACCCTGGGTGTTTTCTGGGCAAAGTGGGAGGGAAGATTGTAACAACAAGCAGGATGAAGTGAAAGAAAAGATCATGATCCTCCCAAATCAAATGCGGGATGAGGACAACAAAGCACTCGGTCTGGGGTACATGGTGGAGGAGGATAAACTTCATGTCATGGTCAGCATAAATTTTTCAAAAAGGAAAAAAAAGATGCGACTTGGACAAGACCTCCAGTTGGGCCAAATCCGAAGTCAAACACCAAACCCTTTGACAAGGCGAGAGCTCCTCAGTCAGGTGTCTGGTCTGTATGATCCAGTTGGCTTGGTAACTCCTGCAAAACAAAAGGGGGCGATCCTGGTGCGGAAAGCTTTCCAAGAGGCAAAGAATGTGAGTAACCAAGTAAAAGACACCTGGGATTTAGCACTATCGAATGACCTTAGAGAAGATGCAATCAAGCTCTTTGAAGAGTACACTCAGCTTAGTAAGATCCAGTTTACCAGAGCATTAACTCCCTTTCATTACAGCAGCGACTCTTTAGCAATTACATTTTCAGATGGAAGTGAATATGCTTATGGAGCGGTGTTGTATTTGAGGTGGGGATCAGTTCAAGACCCAATCATCAGGCTGGTGGAATCCAAGGCTAAGCTGACTCCATTGGATCAAAAAGGTGAGGCTGTTAAAGCAGAGATATGTGGAGCAGTGTTTGCATCTCGATTAAAGAAGTTCTTTGAGATGCACACCCAAATCAAAATTGAGAAGTGGTATCACCTTATTGATAGTCAAACAGTTCTTGGAGCAATTCAGAGAGAGAGCTATGGGTTTCAATCATTCTTTGCAAATAGAATTGGAGAGATCCAGAGCAACACAAGAATCTCAGATTGGTGGTGGGTTCCTGGGGATCAAAACATTGCTGACATCATTACCCGAGGAGCCAGCCCTCGAGATCTTGATGTGGATTCTAAGTGGCAACAAGGCCCAGCATTTCTAAAAGCTCCAGTTGAGAAGTGGCCAATTAAATCATCGAAACAGCTTTCCTTCAATGCAAGAGAAAGCATCACCAAGTTGCAAAAGAAGGCATTTGTCGCTGTAACTACAAAGACTGGCATAAAGGAATCAGAGCTGAAACAAGAATTACCCCACAGTCAGACAGAGATCTTGGCAAAGAAGCAGCAGCCATCAATATCCATACAGAACCTGATAGACTTTAGCCGCTTTAGCAGTTTAACACGACTGGTCAGAACAATTATCTGGGTTTGGAGAGCAGCAAAGAGATTCATCAGGAAGAATCAAGCTGTAGGGAAACCAAAGTGGGAGGCAGTCTGCTCAGCAGGAGTAATCTCTGTGAGAGAACGAGAAGATGCTCTCAGGGACATTTTCCTTGCTGCTCAGATGGGTGCTAACTTTCCCAATACAACCACAGACAGGTTGGTGGTCTATCAAGACAAAGAGTCTGGATTATTAGTCTGTGGCGACAGGATACAGATTTTTAGAGAAGACAGAGTTGCAGTTCCCATCATACCCTATGATGCCTGGGTGTCAACACTGTTGGGCCGAGAAGCTCACAATGCTGCACATGATGGAATTGCTGGAACCCTACTGAGGATGAGGAAAAAAGCCTGGGTTGTAAAAGGGCGGAGGATAGCCCAGAAGATTGTTGACAGCTATATGGTCTGTAGGAAAGCCCGAGCTCTGAAGTGTCAGCAGTTGATGGGTGATTTGCCACCTGAGAGGACTGAGCCTGCTCCCCCTTTTAAGTTCACTTCAGTCGATCTCTTCGGGCCTTATCATGTCAGAGATGATGTCAAGAAAAGGGTGACGATTAAGGTCTGGGGAGTTGTCTTTTGCTGTATGGCCAGTAGAGCTATTCACACCGAATTGGCAAGCTCGCTTTCCACTGAAAGCTTCCTGATGGCTTATCAGAGATTTACTGCGATCCGAGGTCATCCACAGAAGATTTGGTCTGATCCAGGCACCAATTTTATTGGAGTAAAACCAGTTTTGGAGAAGCTGTATAAATACCTGAGCACCCAAAATGTATCAGGTTTGGAAGAAACTGCAGCAAAGAATGGAACTGAGTGGGCGTGGAAAATCCTTCCCGCAGATTCGCCTCACAGGAATGGAGCTGCTGAAGCCGCTGTTGGCATTGTGAAAAGAGCCTTCCAAAATCTTAGTCAAGAATCTGCATTAACTTTCAGTGAATTTCACACAATTCTTTATAAAGCTGCCAATCTTGCAAATGAACGCTCAATCGATGCCAGAATACAGAGTCGAGAGGGTTGCATTCAGTACATCACACCTAACAATCTTTTGCTTGGACGATCATCTCAGAGTGGTGATGTGAAAATGTTTGATTTTTCAAGCTATTCATTCAAACGACTGAATGCTATGCAAAATGAAGTTACTAAGTTCTGGAAAAGTTGGAGGCAACTGGCTGGTCCCAACCTTTTTGTGAGGAGCAAGTGGCACACTTCCCAGAGAAATGTTGCTGTTGGGGACATCGTCTGGTTGTGTGACCAAAATGCACTTAGAGGACAGTTTATGCTCGGAAAAGTTGTAAGTGCTAATCCCGACAAGAAGGGTGTTGTGAGGGACGTAAATATCCAAGTTGTCCCAAGTCGTTGCACTCCGATAACAAAACATGTCAAGCAAAGATTGGCTCATCCTCTAAAGAAGGATCAGATCAAGACCACCATTCTTCACAGGGATGTGAGGAGGCTCGTCGTCTTAATACCTGTAGAGGAACAAATGGAAAGTTAAACCACAGAGGAACAAACTCCGGATGTACCAGAGATGACAGAGGAACTGCGATCTTCCCAGCTGTTCAGGAAAGATCGAGTGGGAGGTGTGAAGTCAAAGCAGGAGAATGGGTGAAAAAAAAAAAAAACTTGCGCTCCACACGGACCTAAAAGGACGGACAAGGCGGAAGAGAACATCAACAAAATCAACGCACAACAGGAGTGTGGGTGTGGAGATCCCTCTTCGGTCGGCCGGAGATTCTGATCGACCTGTGTGGAGGAGGATAAGTTGTAGATGGGCGAAGAGGCAGTCGGTTTTTACCTGCACTGGACGAAATGCACGTTTGTTTGACAAATAAATGGAAGACAAAAATGAAAAAATCTGCCTGGTCCTTCGAGTAAAATCCCTGTTCATGACAATCTACATACTTTATCCATCCCTTTCAAGTGGGGAAGCTACACAGAAAAGAAGAGAACTTGACAATTAGCGTCCGGAGGAATGTAAACAACTGTTATAAAAGTCACTGTGAACTCTTGGGGTAGATAATGTGGCCGACATTTCACTGTTATTTGCTCCAAAGCCTTAGAGCATGAGCTATTTACAACAGTACAGTTCGTGGACCAACTTTTACTCACGTAAATGCACACTCCGCCTCCCCGTGATTTCCCCGTTAGCTCGCTGCAGCGGTCCGCTCGAAAAAAAAGTCTGTCATCCAGCTGGAAGACTGTGTCCGGCGTTTCGCTTGTAATCCACGTTTCCGTGAGGCAAAGCACTGCACACTTCTTCATCTCTTCTGAGGCGCCCGCTCTCAGACGAAGTAAATCCATCTTGTTGTCCAACGAACGGACATTCGACAGAAAGAGAGACGGCATGGGGAGTTTACCGGCTTTAGCGTTAGCTCGTAGCCTCACCATAACCCCCGTCCGGCATCCTTTCCTCTTAAGCCGGGAGCAGCGCTTCCTCTTCTGCCCGCTGGAACGCCTTTGCTACAGCTTCCAGGTAGATGACTTTAAGATCTGCAATCTGCCGAGCGTAGCTTTGAGTTTGTTGCTGATTTCTGCTATATTTCGTGGCAAATCCGCTCCTATTCTCATCAGTTCGGTTCGGCTATAGTTCACACGCATAAATCGCGCGGAGTCAGGCACAGAGTCAATATCAAAACTTCTAAAAACTGGGATGTACCGGGAGCCTGTGAAGCTGCAACTGCTCTGAGCGTGGCCATCTTGGATTAATGCCCACGTGGGTAATGACAGTGTGACCTGGAGGGGCATGATTGGGAGGAACAGTCTCTGTTCTGAACTCGAGCGGTTTTCTGTTGTTGGACTTCTGTTCTAGTCATAGTTTGTCCATCACAAACACCATGTTCAAACATAACGGTGTCCATAAGTGCACTTGACACCAGGACACTCTTGGTCGTAGATCGATGATTGAATTCATAGTCGTGTCATCTGATTTGCAGCCTTTTGTTTTGGACACTCGGGTAAAGAGAGGAGCTGAGCTGTCAACTGATCACCACCTGGTAGTGAGTTGGATCAGATGGTGGGGGAAGATGCCAGACAGACCCGGTAAACCCAAACGTGTAATGAGGGTTTGCTGGGAATGCCTGGCAGAAGAACCCATCAGAGAGATCTTCAACTCACACCTGCGGTAGAGCTTTAACCGCCTCCCAGCTGAGGTGGGGGACATTGAGTCTGAGTGGGCCATGTTCCGCACCTCGCTTGTTGAGGTAGCTGCCTTGAGCTGTGGCCGTTGTCAGTGCTTCTCACGGTGGTCATCCACGAACTCGGTGGTGGACACCCCGGGTTAGGGAGGCTGTCAAGCTGAAGAAGGAGTCCTATCGGACCTTGTTGGCTAGTGGGACTCTGGAGGCAGCTGATGAGTACCGAAGGGCCAAGCGGTGTGCAGCCTTGGCTGTTTCTGAGGCAAAAGCTCGGATGTGGGAGGAGTTCGGTGAAACCTTGGAAAGAGACTTTCGGTCGGCTCCACGGAGATTCTGGCAAACCATCAGGCGGCTGAGGAGGGGAAAGCAGCACTTTACTAACACTGTGTTCAGTGAAGGTGGGGTGCTGTTGACCTCAACCAGTGATGTCGTCGGGAGGTGGAAGGAATATTTCTTGGGCCTTCTCCACCCCACCAGCACGTCTTCCATGGAGGAAGCTGAGTCGGGGGACTTTAGGGTTGATCCATCCATAACCGTGGCTGAGGTTGCCGAGGTAGTTAAAAAGCTCCGAGGTGGCAGGGCTCGGGGAGTGGATGAGATTCACCCTGATTTCTTTAAGGCTCTGGATGTTGTGGGGCTGTCTTGGCTGACATGCCTTTGCAATGTCATGTGGACATCGGGGGCAGTGCCACTGGACTGGCAGACTGGGGTGGTGGTTCCCCTCTTAAAAAAGGGGGACCGGAGGGTGTGCTCCAATTATAGGGGCATCACTCTCCTTAGCCTCCTTGGTAAGATCTATTCAGGGGTACTGGAGAAGCGAATCCGATCGTTGGTCGAACCTCACATCCAAGAGGAACAATGTGGGTTCCGTCCTGGCCATGGGACACTGGATCAGCTCTTTACCCTCACTTGGGTCCTTGAGGGGTCATGAGAGTTTGCCCATCCAGTCTACATGTGTTTTGTGGACTTGGAGAAGGCATTTGACCGTGTTCCTTGGGGTACACTGTGGGGGGTGCTCCATGAGTATGGGATTGGAGGCCCATTGTTACAGGCTGTTCAGTCCCTATACAAGTGGTGCAAAGTTTGGTTCGCATTGCCAGCAGTAAGTTGGACCCCTTCAGGGTGGGAGTTGGACTCTGCCAGGGATGCCCGTTGTCACTGATTCTGTTCATAACTTTTATAGACAAAATTTCTCGGTGCAGCCAGCTGGCAGAGGGTTTCTGGTTTGGTGGCCTCAGGATTCCATCTCTGCTCTTTGCAGATGATGTGGTCCTGCTGACGTCATCGTGATCTCCAGCTGTCACTGGAGCGGTTCGCAGCTGAGTGTGAAGCGGCTGTGATGAGAATCAGCACCTCCAAATCTTAGGCCATGGTCCTCTACCGGAAAAGGGTGGATTGTTCTCTTCAGGTCGAGGGTGAGGTTCTGCCTTAAGTGGAGGAGTTCATGTATCTCGGGGTTTTGTTCACGAGTGACAGAAGAATGGAGTGTGAGATTGACAGACGGATTGGTGCAGGGTCTTCAGTATTGCGGACTCTGTACCAGTTCACTGTGGTGAAGAGAGAGCCGAGCTGTAAGCCAAAGCTCTCTGTTTACCGGTCAGTCTACATTCCTACCCTCGCCTATGGTCATGAGCTGTGGGTAGTGACCGAAAGAATGAGATCGCGGATACAGGCGGTTTAAATGAGTTTTCTCCGCAGGGTAGCTGGACTCTCCCTTAGAGATAGGGTGAGAAGTTAAGTTATTAGGAAGAGACTCTGAGTAGAACCGCTACCCCTCCACATCTAGAGGAGACAGTTGAGGTGGTTCGGGCATCTGGCCTCCCTAGAGCGGTGCTTCGGGCATGTCCAACTGGGAGGAGACCCCGGGGACGACCCAGGACATGCTGGAGAGACTGTCTCTCGGTTGGCCTGGGAATGCCTTGGAATCCTCCCAGAAGAGCTGGAAGAGGTGGCTGTGCAAAGAGATGTCTGGGCCTCCCTGCTCAAGCTGCTGCCCCTGCTACCCGACTTCGGATTAAGCAGAAGATATTGGATGGATGGATGTATCTGTATACCTTCTGATTCATATATCCATTGTTTTTATTATAATATTTTCATTATTTTAAAATCAATTTATTTTTCATTTTCTTATTTTATCAGTTTATTATTATCATTATAGCTGTTATCAGCACCTTTCTTTTTTTATGCATTTATTCAAAAACAGTATGTAGCTTGAATTAACCACCTTTTTTCTTCTTTCTAGGCAAGAGAAAGAAAAAAGAATCCAGTAAAGAAAAGTCTTATTTCAGCACTGAATGAATATGAAGAACTGAACCGGACACAGCAGGAACAACACTTGTGTCTTCTTCTGGATGAAGCCCGTGAGACAAGGGACAGACAGATAGACAATCATTAGTTGGATGCTGTATTTTTTTATTTTTGTACATTTTTCACGTTACTTTTCCTATTAAATTTTTTTTTTCCTAAGTGGTGTTCTTGAACATTACATTTCATAAACAAATTTTACAATGTTAAGTGCGTATATCTAAAACAGTTCAATCTGGTCCTCTGGACATTCAATAAAACAAAAAACAAGACAAAACAAAAAAAAGTAAAAACGTTTCGTCTTTCGTTCGAAAGACTTACTCAGTCTGAGGTGCTGTATTCAGCTCAGTCTCTTAAATAGCACGTTCTCAGAGTGGTTCAACCAGTTTGCTGCTGACAACCAAAAAGTCCATGGTGTTTTGTATGTGGTGTTCTGAGCTGCCAACTAAAGGGATGAGATCTCTTTTCAGAGGTTTATAAGTGGTTAACCACTTATGAACCTCTGAAAAGCGATCCAGGAAGTGGTTACAAGAAGAAGTTAATAGATTACCTGGAAAATTTGGAGCAGGACAAGGCTATTGACCGTATTCGGTACCACAGACTGTACCCAGGGGAGGCCACACCTAGTCTGTATGGTTTACCTAAAATCCACAAACAAGGTGTACCTTTAAGACCAATTGTTAGCATGATTAACTCTGTCACTAACAATGTTTCCAAATATCTGGCATCTATACTCATTCCTTTAGTTGGCAGCTCAGAACACATAAAGAACACCATGGACTTTGTGGATAAGGTGAGGGATGTCATCCGTTGACTTCCTGTAAGATGGTGCCCGTGTACATGGCTTGCAATCCACCTCTGCTGATGGTGTTCGGATTATTTGTGTTTTGTTCATTTTTTTATCTGGGACATAAACTCGCTGCTGGTGTATGACCGACAACAGCTTCTAGAGTTTTGTTTTTCTGCCACCGATGTCGCTTATTTGGACCAATATGAGCATACCTCTGGACCCCCCCCCTCCCCCCCTGCTGGCGATCGTGCCAGTTTACCTCCGCTGCGCTCCTCATCTCCCTGCCCGGAGACTTTGCTACAGATGCCTGGGAAAACGTACTGGGCGGCTGGTAAAGCTTAAAGCCCTGCGCGCTGCATCTTCCTCTTCAGCTGGTGGTCATGGTTTCAATCGCCAGCTTCGCATGTGCCCAGACCAGGTAAACAACGGAGGGGCTGTTATTAAAAACCTGCGGCCATTGGCGCACGCTAACTTCACCACTGCTGGATCCACTTTGGACAGTATCCGGATGTGTTTGGTCAACGCAAGATCTATTACCAACAAAACTTTTATCCTCAGGGACTACTTTCAAGAGCACAATTTGGACTTTTTCTGCATCACAGAGACTTGGATGTCTCCGGGTGAGTCCAGAGCCTTGACGGAATTATTGCCACCAAACAGTCTGTGTTTTAACGCACTGCGGCAATCAGGCCGGCACTGTGGTGGATTATTAAGAATATTCAAACCGACTTTTGACTGTAAACAACTGCCCATCCCAGTTTCCCGTGGCAGCTTTGAGCTGAGCGTCTTTGAACTCGGCCATTCGCCTTTGACTTTATGCGCACTCGTCTACCGCCCACCTCGGTCTAAGGATTTCATAAATGAGTTTTCCTGATGCATAGCTGTTTCTGAGTGTTCAGCTTGCGATGACTCGTCATCGTTTGTGTGTGAGTTTGCCCCCCTTTCTTCCGATGAGGGGTTGTTGGAGGCAACAACAACAATGTCTTGGTGTGTTCCACCGACATCTGTGATGTTGTCATTCGCGCCCTCAGATGTAATAGTGATTACATCACTGCATAGTGCTCCAGGCTGGTTTCCCATTTCCGACCATGAGATCCTCATTGCTAGGTTGGAGCTGTGGGTGGGCATCACAGGGGCAGCCCTCATTTGGTTCAGATCCTACCTCACTGACAGATCCCTTTGTGTCTCAATCAAGGATTTTAGTTCTGCAGCGACAGATCTTAAATGGGGGTTCCGCAGGGATCCATCCTGGGTCCCCTCCTATTCTCTTTATACCTGCTACCACTTGTGCTATTTTCCAGAAACACAACATACCGTTTCACTTCTATGCCGACGACTGTCAAATTTACTTCCTCCTTAGACACAATGGTACATGCTCTTTTCAGCCTCTGCTCGACTGCCTGACTGACATCAGGGACTGGATGGCTTTAAACTTCTTAAGTTTCAATGAAAAGAAGTCTGAAGTCATGTTGTTCCCTCCCAATGACACGATCACAAACCACTGCATTGACATTTCCGCTCTAACCCTGTCAGAAAAACAAAGTCACTAATCTGGGAGTGATAATGGACTTTGTTTTTCTGACAGGGTTAGAGCAGAAATGTCAATGCAGTGGTTTGTGATCGTGTCATTGGGAGGGAACAACATGACTTCAGACTTCTTTTCATTGAAACTTAAGAAGTTTAAAGCCATCCAGTCATCCCTTCCCTAAAATTTAACAATCATGTAAACATGGTTGTTAAATCGTTCATTCAACCTTTATTTAGACAGGTAAATCCCATTGAGCCTCGAGGACTCATTTACAAGAGAGACCTGATTTCAACAAAGAATGATGACAACAATGGAAAACACCGACAACAATAAACAGTTATAAAAAGTCATATTAGTTTATTTTATTTTATAACAAATAGGATGACTAAAAGAATAAGGCAACAAAAAAACCAGCTAGATTCTAAGGCGAATGTAGAAAACTAAAAACAGGAACATGTCTGCATTGGTCCCTGCCAGGAGTCCAACAGATTCTTAAAGCCACTTAGAGAAGTCAATGTCGAGAGCTTCAATTGTTTCATGTTTCAAATCATGTTTTTTGCAACTGAACCAGCCGTCTAAACCAAAGCCCATATTGTCCAAAAATAACCTGGAGACAATAATACATGCATTCATTACATCTAGGCTTGATTACTGCAATTCACTCCTGTTTGGTATCAGTCAGACCTCCATTGCACGACTACAACTGGTCCAGAATGCAGCAGCCCAATTTTTAACCAGTACAGGCAAAAGAGAGCACATTACACCAGTTTTGGCCTCACTGCACTGGCTACCGGTTCACCTTTGAATCCATTTCAAAATACTCCTGTATGTCTACAAATCGCTGAACAGTTTTGCCCCCCAATGTCTCTGATCTGCTACAACCGTATGTCCCACCACGTTCCCTGAGGTCAGCATACCAATTGCTCCTCACAGTTCCAGGAACTTGTCTTAATCGCAGAGGTGACAGGACCTTCTCTGTAGCAGGACCAAGACTTTGGAACGAGTTACCTCTGCTTGTCAGACAGGCCCCCTCCCTCTCGGTTTTCAAATCCCCTTTAAAAACTCACTACTATTCAGTAGCTTTCAACACCAGAGGATCTATCTGTGTTTTGAACCTGTACGCTTCACACTGGTTTGTCATCATATTTATTATCTGTATCGTTTTTATGTCTATATTCTGATTTACTTAATTTTGTATATTGGTTTGTGTGTTGTCTGTTGTTTTGTCTGTACAGCACTTTGGTTGGCCTTGTAGCTGTTTTAAGTGCTCTATAAATAAAATGGTATGGTATGGTATCATGGAGACTGATGAAACAATGGTCTCTTTTGATGTCACATCACTCTTTACGTGCATTCCTGTTGATAATGCAGTAGAGGTGGTCAGTTTAAGATTAAAATCAGACACCACTCTGAGCAGTAAGACCACGCTTTCCACGGAACAACTGTGTCACCTCTTGAAACTGTGCATGCAGTCAACCTACTTCACATATGGGGAGCAATATTATAGGCAGAAGCATGGGTGTGCTATGGCATCTCCAGTTTCTCCTATTCTTGCCAACCTGTACATGGAGGAGGTAGAAAAGAGAGCCTTGACGTCCTTTTCAGGGACACCACCAAGTCATTGGTTCAGGTATGTTGATGACACCTGGGATAAAATTAAATCTCAGGAAGTCCAACATTTTACTAACCACATCAGCTCTGTGGATAAATATATCAATTTCACACGAGAAGATGGGGAAAAAAAAGGCAAGTTGGCTTTCTTGGACTGTGAGGTCTCAGTCTCTGACAGAGGACATTTGCAAACTGAGGTGTACTACAAACCCACCCACACAGACCAGTATTTGCAGTTTGACTCCCATCACCCTTTGGAGCACAAGTTATGAGTCATCAGGACTCTGTATCACAGAGCAGACAGCATCCCCACTAACTCAGGAGCCAGGCAGAAGGAGAAATCCCACACAAGACAGGCTCTAGAGCAATGTAGATATCCTAGCTGGGCCTTCCTGAAAGCAGAGAAGAAACCCAAACAGGACTCCAGTCAGCTATCAGGTGAAAAGGAGGAACCCAGACCCAGACCAGTGGTCATTCTGTATGATGCGGGAGTATCAGAGAAACCGAGACGTGTATTTTTTAAACACAACGTCCCAGTGGCTTTTAAACCCCAAAATACATTACGGCAAAGACTGGTTCATCCCAAAGATCCAGTCCCCCTGTGCAAACAAAGCAACTGAGGAAGTCTTTTGGATGAAAGATGAAACATTTCTACAATTTTTTTTTGTTTAGTTTAGTTTTTTTTTAATGTCCAGAGGACCAGATTTAACTTTTTTAGATGTAAACTCAAAGGTTATTAAAAAATGGTCGGACAGAATAGGATTTTGAGGAACTATTACCAAGACCTTAATCTCTATACCATAGGTCAGAACTAAATCAAGAGTGGGATGATAAGAATGAGTAGATGTGTGGACGTTTTGGGTAAAACCAAACGAGTTTATTAAATTATTAAAGGCTTTATCCTATCACTTTCAACATCTACATGAATATTGAAATCACCCATTATTATGACTTTATCAATATTTAATAGTAAGTCAGTTAAGAATTCGGAGAATTCGGACAAAAACTGAGAGTAAGTGCCTGGTGGACGATATATAACAATTAGTAAAAGTGGCTTTTCTGATATCCATTTTGGATGAGAAAGACTGAGGGACAGTGATTCAAAAGAATCATAACTAATAACTGGTTTGGCATTAATCAATAATCCTGACTGAAAAATAGAAGCTACTCCTCCACCTCGGCCAGTTGTTCTAGGAACATGAAAATTTAAATAATTAACAGGAGTGGATTAATTTATACTAACAAAATCCTCCTGTTGTAGCCAAGTTTCTGTCAGACACAATAAATCAATATGATGATCAGTTATCAGTTCATTAACTAACAGGGATTTAGAGGAAACAGATCTGATGTTCAATAATCCACAATTAATGATTTTATGATTTTGCTCTGGTAAAGTAACTGTGTTTATTTTAATCAGATTTTTATGGTTTATATTTTTAGAGTTGATTTTTTGTTTATTTAATTTGAGCCGTGGGCGATTTGACACTGTTTCAATGGGGGTGTGGGTGGGTAACAGAGGAGAAGCAGCAGAGAGGTGGGGAGGACTACAACTGTACTTCTTGGACTGGACCCTGGGTTGTCAATAATTTGGGGGATCAACAAAATCAGCCATATTTCTAGAAAGAAGAGCGGCTCCGTCCAAAGTGGGATGGATGCCATCTCTCCGCATCAGACCAGGTTTTCCCCAGAAAGAACTCCAGTTATCTATGTAGCCCACGTCATTGTCAGAACACCACCTGGACACCCAGCGGTTAAACAACGGCTAAACATGTCATCGCTGGTCAGGTTGGGGAGGGGGCCTGAGAAAACTACGGAGTCCGACATGGTTTTAGCAAAGTCACACACCGAAGCAACATTAATTTTAGTGACCTCTGATTGGCGTAACCGGGTGGGTGTCATTACCGCTGACGTGAATAACAATCTTACTGTATTTAGCCTTAGCCTTAGTCAGCAGTTTCCGATATGATTCTATGTCGCCCGCTCTGGCCCCCAGAATGCATTGGACTATGGCCGCTGGAGTCCCTAAAGCCACGTTTCGGACTATGGAGCTTCTAATAACCAGGGTCTGTTTCTCAGCGGGTGTGTCACTGAGCGAGGAAAATCGATTAGAAACATGAACGGGTCGGTGGTGAACTGGGGGCTTAGCCTTAGCACTACGCTTGCTCCGGACCGTCTGACATCTTGGTAAGATTAGGTGTCCGAGTGGACACCAGCCACAATGTATTGTGGTCACTAAAACCAGCCACAAACGATCCTCCTGTGCTAGACACAGCAAACCTTACTGCCGGACAGACCATTCCAGAGGTCCGCCAGGAATGTACACAAGATGTACCAGCCACCCAACCGCCAGCTGCGGAAAAACCCTCAGTGAGTGAGGACCCGAATCACCACTACTTTGATAGCAATATCTGCAAAGATATGACAACACTGTACATGGATGGCTGCTCATTCCACCACGAACAAACCTGCAAATCAGGTGTTGGAGGGATCCTCCTCTAAGACCAAGAAGAGGTCACTTTTAGCTATAATTTAGGCTCTCAGTCTTCTCAGTACGCTGAGATAGCAGGAATCCTAATAGCTCTCCAGATGGCAGTAGAACGCTCCATCCAAACGCTAGTCATCTGCACGGACTCTAATTACGCTCGACTTAGTTTCTTGTGTCATCTCGCTCTGTGGAAACAGAACGGCTTTCTCACAAGCATCAAGAAAGTGGTCAAACACAAAGAACTTTTCATGGCATGTGATCACTTGGTGACATCACATGACCTACAGGTCTACTGGAAGAAGGTTCCAGGACATTCAAGAGTCCTAGGTGATGACAAGCGGTATAATGACCTTGCAGACTTCCTAGCCAAGGACGGAGCCGTGGACGGCCCTCCGTGATCCTTTGACCCCTCCTGGCTGCTCGCAACTGTCAGTACAACCTACAGCCGAGGTAATGGCAGTCACATGTGCACAGGCTGCAGCCAAGCCGGCTGACAACACAGTCTCTGTACAACCCGTGCTGACTGACCCAGACATCATCCAACTTCAGAAGTTGGATCCTGTGATAAACTCAATGATACTGTACTTGACTGACCCAGACAAAAACACTCCATCCGAAGTCGACCTGGATTCCAATCCAGACCTTAAAGTCCTCTTTCAGCTGCGCAAACAGCTAAAACTAATCAAGGGCATCCTAACTTTTGCTCATGGACTGACATCCTCATCCGTGTTTTTGGTCCCCCATGACCACAGGGGGTGATGTTAGTTCACGTGCATGACCTCCTGTCCGCAGGACACAAGGGAGATAACGCCACACTGAAAGCATTAAAACAAGTTGCTTATTGGCCTGGAATGAAATAGGATGTCAAGGACTACATAAAAGGGTGCCTGGTCTGTGGCCAGTTTCAGCCATCCAGACCACTCCACAGAGCACCACTGCAAAGTAGAGAAATTGCATTCCCATGGTCCGACCTCCAGATCGACTGGGTTGGACCACTTACTAAGAGCATTAGAGGAAATAAATATTTTCTCACGGTAACTTGCGCATTTACCAAATGGGTAGAATGTCTACCAGCTCCTAACGACACAGCACAAACAACTGCTATGTTACTAATGAATCATGTATTTTCAAGGTTTGGACTTCCCCTCAGGGTGAACTCAGACCAAGGTACACACTTCACAGCTGAAGTGATGAAAGAGCTGTGGAAGATGCTAGGCATCAAAGTCAACTTCCATGTTGGCTACCACCCACAAGCCTCAGGCCAAGTGGAGAGAGCAAACAGAACTGTGGTAAGTATTTTTAAGAAATACGTAGCTGCAAACCACAAGGACTGGGACATGAAACTCCCTCTGGTCCTCATGGTCATAAGGACCACTCCACACACATCGACTGGCATCTCTGCCTTCGAGATGATGACGGGTCGACAAATGACTCTCCCTCTACACCTGTTGTACCAACCAGGCGATGCCGCCATGGCAACAGCCTAGACCACACAACAATACATGAATGACTTGGAAAAACACCTTAAAAACACCTTTGCTTTTGCCCAGAGAAACCTGGAAA
This sequence comes from Nematolebias whitei, assembly GCF_014905685.2. Taxonomy (NCBI): domain Eukaryota; kingdom Metazoa; phylum Chordata; class Actinopteri; order Cyprinodontiformes; family Rivulidae; genus Nematolebias; species Nematolebias whitei. The sequence goes on from NC_056508.1 coordinate 49,504,450, forward strand.
AATCCGCTGAAGGACGAAAGGCGTATTATGACCAAAAGGCCTCTCACGAGGAACTCCAAGTGGGAGATAGGGTCTGGTACTACACGTTCGCCCCCACAACCGGGAAAGGAGAGTCCGGGACTTGAACTCTCGCCCGCAAACTGATGCCCAGGTGGACTGGACCCCACCTGATAACAGACAAACTGTCTCCAGTTGTCTATCAAATCAAAATCAGCAAAGGCCATAAAGAGCCAATTGTTAAATGGGTACATCGAAACCAGGTCAAACTACACAAGGTGTTCAATAACTCCACAGGAGACAAAGATCTCACAAACTCAGACCTCGTGGGAAAAAGGGTTGTCCAAGCAGAAACTAAATAAGTCTAAGCTTAATTAAGTGTTAAGATAACAACTCAGACGCGATAACGTGATCGAATCTGACAATCAGAGTGAGTGTCACAGTGAAACGTTGTTTTCTAGTTGCTTAATTATTTTTGTCGATGTTGAAACGTTGTTGTCTGGTTGCTTGATCATTACTGTTGTCGATGTTGAGACATTGTTTATTTGGTTTTGGTATTGTTTCTGAACACCCCCAGCAAGAATGAATTTTGTGTGTACTTTAGTTAGAGACTATGAGGACTTTAACCATGCCAACATGCAGGTATTTGTTAAACTTCAATCTTTGAGGAGTCAATGTCGATTAATGCTACCTTAAGTACTATAACCTACATTGGTCTCACGACTCTCAAGCCAACTCTACTCAAACAATCCTATTCGGGGCGGGGGGGGGGGGGGGGGCTAGCTAATCCTTAAATTGAGTCTCGCCATAGACTCCAAAAACATTTAGGTGGAAACCAAAACCCAAAACTCAAGTCGTTCGTCTAAAGGGACAACAGACAATTGAACCAAACTATATTTTGCCATGTAAATCTAACTTAAACCAAGTTAGGAATGGAAGAATAGTTTGGAATGCCCTTCTATAGGTATAAATCCCTATATATAATTTTTCAGCATGACCCACCCTTTAACTGGTATATGTAGCTGATCTGAACCATGATAGCTTACACACCAGGTGCATATAGGTTAAGGTCTTATGTAAAATCCCACTCATAAGCCCAACTAAAACCACATAAATGCATGAACACATAGAACCAGAATGACATCCACTGGGAACCACCAGCAGCAACCGTCGCTGAAGGGACCTACAACTCCAACGTGGGTCTCCTAACTCCATCCAGTGGTCGCCTCTTCAGTTCATTCGAGGGAACCCCTCTACATGCTGATCAATCAATCAACCTTTATTTATACAGGTAAATCCCATTGAGCCTCGAGGACTCATTTACAAGAGAGACCTGATTTCAACAAAGAAAGATGACAACAATGGACAACAGCAACAACAATAAACA
>NC_056508.1:49505933-49518110 GCF_014905685.2 Nematolebias whitei
TCAATTTTAAATGGATCATCAACAGTTCTCTTTTTGTTACTAAATATCATGTATTTAGTTTTATCTAAATTTAATGATAATTTATTAAGTTTAAACCAAGTTTGTATTTTATCAAATTCTGTCTTCATCAATTCCAACATCCGTTTTACATCTTTACCCAAACAAAAAAATGTGGTGTCATCTGCAAACAGGACACATTTGAGGAGTCCTGATACATTCACTAAGTCATTCACATATAAAATAAATAACTTTGGTCCAAGTACAGAGCCTTGAGGAACTCCACAAGTGATATTGCACAGGTCAGATCTTACACCATTTATTTGTACAAACTTTTTCCTATCTTTTAAATAGCTAGATACCCAGTGTAATGCTGGTCCTCTCATACCATATTTATTTAATTTTTCAAGGAGAATAGTGTGGTCAATAGTATCAAATGCTTTTTTTAAATCAACAAAAATACTAACACAATACTGTTTTTGATCGACAGCAGTAGTTATTTGTTCTATTATTTCCATGAGAGCCATTGATGTAGAGTTTTTTTGCTCTAAACCCATACTGACTGCTACTTAGAATGTTTTGTTTAGTAATAAATTTATCTAATCTGGTCACAAACAGTTTTTCTAGAATTTTTGAGAACTGTGGTAATAAGGATATTGGTCTATAATTATTGAACACACATTTATCACCATTTTTAGAGAGGAACTACCTTAGCTACTTTCATATTGTCTGGAAATATTCCTTTTGAAAATGATAAATTACAAATATATGTAAACGGCTCGATAACATAACTCATTATGTCCTTTACAAACATCATATCCATGTCCACCCAGTCTTTTGATCTCTTATCTGTAAGATTTTTTACTACATTCATTATTTCTTCTTTGTCAGTTCCATTAAGAAAAATACTGTTGTCACAACTTATAACTGAATAGTTCACATTATTGTCTACTTTTGGTATTTTAGCTGCAAGGCTTGAGCAAACGTTCACAAAATGATGATTAAATCCATTTACAATTTCATTTTCATCATGGATTTCATCGTCATCCTTCGAAAAATATTGTGAAATACCTGTTTTTGCTTTATGACTTTTCAGAACACTATTTATTACTCGCCATGTAGCTTTCATATCACCATTACTTTTATTTAATAAATCACTATAATATTCCTTCTTGTGTGTTTCCTTATAATCGCTACTAATTTATTTTTATACTTCTTATATTTCTCTTCGGCCTCTTGTGTTCTCAATTTCAAGAAACATGTATACAAATAATTCTTTTTTTACAAGCATTTCTCAACCCTTTCGTCATCCATGGTTGGTCAACAACATTTCTCTTTGAATAATTATTTTGCACACAATTCTTTTCATACAGAGCTCCTAAAATATTCATAAACTCATCATATGATCTGTTCACATCATCAACATACACGTCTTTCCAGCTTTGTTTATGTAAATCATCTTTTAATTTGTCCATTGCTTTTTTTGATGTGTTTATTGTTTTTTCCTTAATTGTAATTTCTTTTGTAATGTTTTGATCATTTTTATAAATCGTGAAAACTGGTAAATGATCACTCAAATCATTCGTTAAAATACCTCCCATCACGTCCCCATTTGTTATATTTGTGAAAATATTATCGATTATTGTAGCACTATGAGTTGTAATTCTTGTTGGTTTAGATATTAACGGATAAAGATTTAAACTACACAATGAATTTGTAAATGTACTGATGTTATTTGAATCTGTTTTATTTCCCAGGTCAATATTAAAGTCTCCACAGAAAAAAATGCTTTTATTAAAACTCTTGTCCAATAGTTGTACCATTTTATCAGTGAATATTTCTATATTTGATCCTGGAGATCGATATACACAACTTATCAATATGTTTTTATCATTCTTGTTTATTATTTCTATTGTTATTATTTCCATGATATTATCAACAATGATTGACATTTCATTAATTAATTTACATTTTATTTCATTTTTAACAAATAGAGCCACTCCACCACCTCTTTTGTTGCTTCTGTTCACATGATTTACATGATTCACATGATTAGGGGGAGTGGTGGCGCAGAGGTTAGAGAGGTGGGCCTGTGATCCGAAGATCGCCGGTTCACGCCCCGGCCCCGACAACATCAAAATTGTGGGTGGGGTAGGTGAAACACCCACACTTGCCCCCACCCTCATTTGCCCCACTCTGGGCCCATGAGCAAGGCCTTTAACCCCCACCATGTGCTCCCTAAACAGGTCTCTCTTGAAAATGAGTTCTCGTGGCTCAATGAGACTAACCTGGATAAATAAAGGCTAAATGAAAAAAAAAATAAAGATATAATTCATACCCTTCCATGTGAACATTAGTTGTGTTTTCATCGTTGAGCCATGTCTCTGACAGTACTATTATTGTAAAAGTTCTGTTTAGCTGTTTTAAATAATCTGTTATTTTGGATATATTTGCATTTAAACTTCTACTGTTAAAGTGAATAATAGAGAGACCTCCATTTGTTATATTGATGTCATTAAACTGTTCTTCATTGTAATATTCACAGTCTTTTATTTCAGGGAAAAAATTTGTATCAATCGCATCTTCAACATTGTATATTTTAAACTCTAAGTCTTCGTATGTTGCCATGTTTTAATGTATTTGGTTGTTTTATATTTTGTTAATTTCTTGTTTGTGAAGTTATGTCAATGATTTATCATCTGTGATCTCCTGAGCTCATTTTAGTTTTTCCAGATCTTTCAGGTCTTTTATTATTTTAGCCTGAGATCCTTCCTGTATTTTGACAGATTATTGATGTATTTTGAGTTTCTTTATCAAGTTTTCCACATGGAACTTAAAAGAGAGATGTGAGTCGACCAAGATACCCAAATATTTATAGGAATCAACAAACTCAATGGGGACACCATTTGAGGATAAAATCGGAGGAAGAACTGCTGGGACCAACTTCCTATTTGAAAAAAGCATCCCTTTGGTTTTGTCGGCATTTAGGACAAGTTTGAGGCGAAGCAAATCAGTCTGGATGATGTTGAATGCAGATTTCAAAAGCTGGAAAGCCTTAGCAACAGTTTTAGCTCGACAATAAACAACTGTGTCGTCAGCATAGAAATTAGGGATGTTTTTACCTACATTATTTATGTAGATTGTAAAGAGGGTAGGTCCTAAGACTGAGCCTTGTGGTACACCATTGTTGACTGTTAAATAACTGGAGGAAGTACCATTATGTTGAACACATTGCCTCCGGTCTGAAAGATAGTTAGAGAACCAACCAATGGTGTGTTCTGAGAAACCAATTTCTGAGAGTTTATGACACAAGATGTTATGATCCACAGTGTCAAAAGCTTTAGACAGGTCTAAGAAAAGTGCAGCACAATAATCCTTAGCATCCAGTGCTTCAGCAACATCATTAAGAACCTTCAGTGAAGCAGTGGTTGTGCTGTGTTGTTTCCTGAAACCAGATTGATGTGGAGGTAAGATGTTAAATGAGTCCAGGTAATCTTTGATTTGAGAGTTTATCAGTTTTTCTAGAACCTTGGCTAAAATGCAGAGTTTAGAGATTGGTCGATAGTTGTTCAGTGAGGTGGGGTCTCCTCCCTTCAGCAAAGGAAGAACAAAGGCTGTTTTCAAGTGTCTGGGATGGAGTTTTGTCTTATGGAGAGATTGAAGATATGGGTCACAGGGACTGTGATGATATGAGCGGCCAGCCTTAAGAAATAAGGTGGAAGTTCATCTGGACCTGCAGATTTTTTAGGATCAAGATCTATTAACAGTTTATTGACCTCACTGACTGAGAATGGAGAAAAAGAGAAGCTGTGATTAACTGAGGATTGACTTGTAGGAGGGATTTGATTTGTAGAAGTTTGGTTATTAAGTGAAGTGGCTGATCTTCCATTAGTAACTGTGTCAAATAAAGAACCAGAAGCAACAAAATGTTTGTTGAGACATTTCAGGATCTCTTGCTTATTTGACACAGGAACAGAGTTAACGAGAAGTTGTGATGGGAGGTCAGATGATTGGGGGGTGCCTTAGAGAGATTTGATGGTTTTCTAGAATCTGTTCGGGTCATTTAGATTTTTGGAGGTCTGAGATAAGAAATAGTTGCGTTTTGCTGCTTTGACAGCAGTTGTGCATTTATTCCTCATCTGTCGAAAACTCAACCAATCAGTGTCTGAGTCAGATTTTCTCGCTGCGGCCCAAAGATGATCTCTCCTGTGCAGGAGGTCAGCTAGCTCTGGAGTAAACCAGGGGCTGTCTCGTCCCTTTATTCTGAACTGACGAAAAGGAGCATGTATGTTCAGGAAATAAATGAAATTATTATGGAAATAGTTCCAAGTGGAGTTCACGTCATCAGTTAACAGAATACATTGCCAGTCAAAGTGAGACAGATCCCAGAGGAATGACTGTTCACAAAAACGTTTCAAATCCCTTTTTTGAATTAATCTGGGCTTAGAAGGTGGAAGTTTAATATCTCTCAAAGCAGCTGTCACACAGTGATCACTCAAAAGATCAGCAAATACACCTGTACCAGGGAATTTGTGAGGCATATTAGTTAGAAACAGGTCTAAGATGGAGGAATTTTCAGGATGGTTTTTATTTAATCTAGTGGGGGAGTCGATCAGTTGGGTTAAATTAAAAGACAAGCAATATTCCTTGAATTTGTCACTGAGGGGGGTCGACTTACACCAATCAATGTTGAGATCTCCAGCCAAAAAGATCTCTGTGAATTTTAAATTACCAAGAAATTCCTTCATGGCAGTTAATGCCTCAGGGGATGCTGAGAGTGGGCGGTAACAACCTACTACAGTTAAAATCTGGCCTCCATTCAAGGTGATATTTACAGATAAGGCTTCAAAACGGTTTGGAATTGTTTTGGAAGACACAAGACTTGAAACCAGAGAATCTCTAATGTAAATAATGACTCCCCCCCCCCCCCCCCCCTTTTTTGACGATCACAGCGGTAGATGTTAAATCCATTGATTACCATGTCATTATTCATTACAGATTTGTTGAGCCAGGATTCAGAAATAAAGATAACATCTGCCCCAGAAGAACTGACCAGGATTTTCACAGCATCAAGTTTTTTCAGAAGGCTACAAGCGTTTACATGCAGAAAATGAAGCCCAGAGGCATTTTTAAAGTCATTTGGTGTGCTGTAATTAGTGGGGGGTCCAGGGTTGGGTTGAATCCCTGAGAGCAGTAACAACATTATTATTAGACATTTTCTTGAGTTTTTTGTGACTGATGTGTAATTACAGGAGTTAACAGTGTGACAATTAGCCCCCATAATTGAACCATGAGAAACATTAATGAAGACGTGATCATTCAGAACCCAAAAACAGTGAAAGTTGCAGTGATGGACAGATTCAGGTGTATTAACAAGATTCAGTGACTCCAGATAATCTGAGAACTGAAAATAGTGACAGTAATATGAATGATGCAGAAAAGTTTCAGACCATAAAACGTCACAGTTCAAATGGGCAATCAAACCCGACGAGTTGGCCCAACTGCAGTTTGAGTTGGGCTGAGGGGGGCTCCGGCCCCCCAGTGAAGATGGATGGATACTCCCATGGGAAACAGAAGCTGGGTCCAGAATCAACAGGCCGAAACAGAGACAGATAATTCGCAGCAAATAGCAGAGCGAGCTGCCAGAAAATCCTCCTGACGAGAAAGACATGATACAAGCTCGTTTCAGGTCAGCAGGGGCCAACAGCGTGATCCGGAATAAAATTAATTATTATCCAGGTGATTTTGGATGGAGGCCTGCAGCAGCTCCGATACAAACTCCGAACTTCACTCGAGCACCACGCAGATCTTCTCCTTCACACTGCTCCTCCACGGTGCTCCTCTGCTTCTCAGCACCCGACAGCACGGGGCACCCCCGGTGAAAAGCGAGACTGACCGGAGAGGCTGAGGCTGAAGTCGGCAACTGGTCCGGTTCTGCTCCAGTTCGGCTCCGGCGCTCCAAGCATGAGAGACGAAGAGGCTGAAGATATCCCTGGCCCGGTTCTGCTCCGGTCCGGCGGCCCAGTCTGGCAGCGTGGTTCTGCTCCGGTCCGGCGGCCCAGTCCGGTGGCGCGGTTCTGCTCCGGTCCGGCGGCGCTTCAAAGCACCGGAGCGTCTCCTCCAGGTGAACACAACGACTCCACGGAGGTGGATCGTCCTTCAGTAAAAGTAAAAGTAGTCAACAACACCTCCAATCGTTGTGGATTTATCGTTGTGGATTATATGACTTTTTCCAATGGATTACAGACTTTGTTTCCAAGGGGTTAAAGCGTTGCTGCAATGGAATTACCAAAAACATTATGGAATTACCAAAACCGTTGTGGGATTACCTTCTTTGACTTTTGTTTTCCTCTTGCTGGGTTACATCAAGATCAAGGACATTCGGAGATGTAAGTTCATGTTGGAATTCATCCCCATGGACAGTCGATGATTTCCAAAGGGGGGACTGTAGTGAACTAGGCCTCCGACATCAATCTGTCTCTGAAGACCTTCAGGGGACAGGAACTGTTATTTCATTGATTTGAATCCAGAAATACAAATTATCTCATTAAGAGACTATTTAATTGTATCCTGAATTAATCAATTGAAAGAACACTTTTCTTTTTTATATTATCATTAACTATTTTACAATATCTTGATAATCAAAAGTGTGTTTAGTTCATACCATTTCTAAATGTTGAAGTAAACCACTCGTTTAAATCAACCGTGAAACAGTATTAATGATTTTTAAACCTCATTAGACTTTGATCATACAATTGAATGTCTATTTACGAAGTAAGTGTGCATTCACTCTTCTGTCTGTGTGAGGAGTGGACCTGATGTCGGTCGAAAGTCAGAGACAAGTTATGAGAACGAAGTGCCTTGTTTTTAAAACTCTCAGACAGTAAATAAGAACTGGCTGGCACCTGCTTTCTCGCACTTCTTCAAAATATTTCTCTGTCTGTACTAACCGTTCTTAAAACATTTCTGCTCTCTGTTGACTTCTGATAACCCTCTGACATCACTAAAACTACACCCCTGCTGGTTGTTTCAACCAATCAGGAAGTACCAAGTGACAGGAAGTGGATACCCTTTAAAAGGCAACACTTCTTGGAACTATTCAGTCTTTTCCAGTCTCTCTGTCTTTCCAGTCTTCCTGGAACTTTCAGTCGAAGATGAGACTCAGTCTGATGGAGTCTTACAGCTGAAAAATAGCTGATGGATTGGACCATGTGCCAAGGGTCCCTCCATTTCAATGGAGTCCCAGCTGCCTCGCTGTGACTCACCCCGAGCAGTACATGCTCTCAACTTTGAAGGAAGCATATTCTGTTGAACGGAGCATATGGAACTACTTATAAAGATTCTTAGCCACCCTGACCGGAGACGCTGAAAAGTAGCGTGCCAATGGACCTCTGTTCCGGAGTTGATGTATCCTCGGCTCAGGTAACAAGGCGTTCACGCCCTAAGTGTACCGGAGGGCTGAGATGAGGTCGGAGGAAGGGTGCCATTTTCTGGTTCAACACATAACTTTCATCCATCTAAACCTCCTCTTTAAATCTTTAAACTTCTATTCTCCTTCTCTTTAAACTTCTATTTGCCAGTAAATCAAGCTAGATGCCTTCAGAGATGAATCAGTCTCAATCAGTAATCTTCTGTTGTCTTGTTTAGTGAATCGTGCCAAGTTTATTAATCAGAAACAGATCAGCAAATCAATGTGTACATGTTTGATGTTAAATTTTGATTCTGTTAATTAAATGACTGCATTTATTCTGATGGGTCAAAGATAAAATGGCGTCTCATGTCACTAATTATAAGCTCCACTCCACAAGTTATCTTGGTCACATGGCAGAAATTTAACTCGAAAAAGAAAGAATCCGTTGTAAATTAAACTATTCATATTCTTTGTGCTTGAACTAGCTTTAAGAATAATTAATTAGTAGTATGTTACAGCAAAAGCTGTCCCTACATCACTACACAGGGTATCTGGGCTCCCCCTTGGAGATAGGGTGAAAAGTTCAGTTATCCAGGAGAGCCTCAGAGTAGAACTGCTGCTTTTCCACATCAAGAGGAGCCAGTTGAGATGGTTTGGGCATCTGGTAAGGATGCTCCTTGGGCGCCTCACTAGGGAGGTGCTTCGGGTATGTCCGACTGGGAGGAGACCCAGGGGAAGACCCAGGACACACTGGAGAGATTACGTCTCTCGGTTGGCCTGGGAATGCCTTGGAGTCCTCCCAGAAGAGCTGGAAGAGGTGGTTGTGGAAAGAGTTGTCAAGGCCTGCATGCTCAAGCTGCTGCTCCCATGACCCGACTTCAGAAGAAGAGGAACATAATGGATGGAGGGATGGCATTTGTGGACTTAAAAAAAAAAAAGGTTCTGCCAGGGAGGTTCTGTTGTAATGAGGTTCTGGGGTCATCACAGTCTGATGTTGTGTGTTTCAGGCATTTGAGCTGGCAACAGGAGATTATCTATTCGAACCTCATTCAGGAGAAGACTACACCAGAGATGAAGGTGGTGTGACACACACAGACACACACACACACACACAGACACACACAAAGACAGAGACATCTGCAAACACACACGCGCATGCACAGACACACCAGCATGGCCACACACTGGTTTTAGTATTAACCTTTGGTTTATCTGTTTCTGAGTTAGAAATTGGGGATGCAGTTTTCTCTGACCACAAACCCATTTCTTTCAACACTTCTTTTGTCAACGAGTCCAAACTCCCTCCCCCTCCAGCAAGGCCTTGTCGAATATTTAACCCTTCCACTGCTGCGCTCTTTTCATCTGCTTTTACTAAAAACTCTCTCTCAGTCTGGGCGTTGACCTCTGCTGGCTGCATGCAGGCTTCTGGGCGGTCTGTACCGGTGGGCGCAGGTTACTGGCCTGGTGGCCTGGTTGCTTCTGGGTGGGTTTGGGGTGGGCGCGGGTTCGGGGTTCTGGGGGAGTGTCGCTTCCGGGCTGGGGTCGTCATTTTCTGCATCGTTTTTTGTCTATATTCTGATTTACCTCATTTTGTATTTTTCTTTGTGTGTTACCTGTTGTTTTGTCTGTACAGCACTTTGGTTGGCCTTGTTGCTGTTTTAAGTGCTTTATAAATAAAGTGGTATGGTATTGGGTCCCGACTTGACCCGGGGGTCTCGGGTCTTGGCGGGTATGTTGTCGGGATCTTGGACCAGTGCATGCGCCGGTGCCTGACCCTGACCTGGGGGCCCTTGGAGCGCTGGTGGGCTTTGGGGCCTCTGCCATTGGAGGGGGGGGGTGTGCATGAGAGGGGGCAGGTGAATTCAGCCTGGGTGTTTTCCTGCCTGGCTGTGGCTGCAGTCTGGTGCTTGGCTGGGGGTCTGGGCTGTGAGGGGCTGTGGGTGGGGGGGGGCTTTATCTCAGGTGGCTCTGCACTCTGTCTGGGGTGTCTGGGTGTGTTAGGCATGTGCCCTCCCTTGCGTGGGGTACTCTCATTGTGGGTGTTGCTGTGTTGGACTGGTTGGTCCTTTTGTGGGGGTGGGGGTGCGCTCTCGGTCATCGTGGTGCGCTATCTGCAGCTGTTCGGGCACTCCTGGCTGATTGTTGCTGCTAGAATTTGGTGGCCTCTTTGGTCGGGGGGCTGGGTGTTGAGCTGGGGACCGGTTAGGGGTCTGGACGATCTCTGGGGGGGTTGGGTCGCTGGCCCGGGTTCTAGTTGGTCCTTGGGGCTATGTGCTGGTCCCTGGCCTGGGTCCCTGGTGGTGCAGCTGCCTCCTGCTCCTGGATGGATGCACTGGAGCCTCCCTCCCCTGGTGGATCTCAGAGAATGGGGGTGCCTATTGGGGTCAGTGGGGGAGCTGGCCCCCTGGGAGGGCATTGCCACCTCAGTTGTTCCTCCCCATCCCGACGTCTTCCTCCGCCCACTCCATCACACCACCACTCAAGCAGGGTTCAGGTGCACAACTGAGCTGCGGGGAGGATTCTCCATCTCCATGGTTCGTGGAGACCTGGGCCCCAATTTTATTAAACAACCTTGACACTTACATATAAGATTCTCATGACACATGCATATATAGGGTCTGGAGTGGGCACACGGTGGCATATAGGGGGTGGGATGTGTAATAATTCTCACCCCCGGGACCTGTGCCCACTCTCATATGTAGCATGTAGACATTTAGGGTACTGGGCAAGGGTTGGGGAGGTGAACAGGCACTGCCTGCTCTCTGGGGAGGGGGTGGGTCTGTGCCAGTTGCCACCTCATCCCCCCCATTTTAAACGCACTTTGTAACAACATGCATCAACACCTCATTTGAGTGGGTGGAGGGAGGAGTTGGGTCTTCCTGTTTTTCTTAAACCCTCATTCTCCATTTGACATTTGGGGTTGAGGATAGGGGGGGTAGGCTGCCTGGTTGGGGTCTGGGCTGTGGGTGGGTGTTGGGCCTTGGGGGGCGATTGGGGGTGGGGTCGGTGCTCGGGTTCTCCCTGGGTTGTTTGGATCTTTTGATCAGGGTTCCTGGTTGCAGTGGCCAGCCCTTTGGCTGGGGGTGGCTGCCGGGTTCTGGCAGAGGGTCAGCTGTGGTTGTGCATGTGTGGTCGTTGGTGGTGCATGGTGGCGGTCAGGGGCATGGCTTCAATTTGACGGGGTGCTGGCTGGTTGGCCTGGTGTGACATTTGCAGTGGGGGGTGCTGTGTGTGTGGGGGGTGCATGGGTGGCATGTCGGGGCCTCTCCAAGTCTGTGGTGTGGGGCTGTAGGGAAGCATTGGTGCGCTGGGCCGGCCTTCCTTGGCTGTTGTTCCCTGCTGCTCTGGCCCCCGGCTTGGGGCCAGCTTGCGGTCGATGTCGGGCTGGTGGGGCACATGGATGGCCCCTCTGTGTGCCTGTTTATGTCTCAGGTTGGGTTTTGGACGGTCCCCTCTCTTGGATCAATTTTGCCCCCCCTCCCCCTATTTGGTGTGTTGTACTCCCCTCTGGTGGTGGGCCCTCCTGCCACCGGTGCATTGATGGCTGTCAGCAGCTGGGGCTGGGTAGTGGGGTGTGTGCGTGCACACCCCAGTGGCTGCTTGCTGGGGCCTGGGTGCCCTGGCTCTGCCGGGCCTCTGTTGGAGGGTGGTATGACCTCGGGACTCGGGGCTCGGTGTCCATGGCCGGATCTACTCTGGAGGGGCGGGTTGCCGGCGGGGCCTGTGGACTTGTTGCTGCAGCCTCCTGGGGTTTCTGCATTGTGGTAGCTGGGGATCACCCGGGGCTTCCCTTTGCTTCTCTCTCTGGGGGGTGCGGGTGTCCCTGTTGGGTGACTCCTGGAGTTCTGGGCTTGGTGGCTGCTGTGTGTCTGTGGTTCCGGTCTTCCCTGTGTTACCATCATGTCCTGTGGGGATGGGTCTGTGGGTCCCCACATCCACTATTGAACATTTTTATGGAGAAACCTTACAGTGACAAGCATGCTCACACAGGTGTTTAGATTCAGGTGTTTATCAGATACACACTCAGTTGGGTTGTGGTGGCCATCAAATATATCTTGTATTACCATGTACTGTATAAAATACTTTCTAATGATGTTACAAGTATCATTATATGTTGTTTGTTGTTGTGGTTTCTCGGTTTTGTCTTGTCTTTTTTTCCGCAGGTCTAGAGGTAGACTTCAATGATGTTGATTTGTGCTCTCTTTATACCTCTCTCTCTCTCCTCTATTCCTATCTCCTCCTTTACCTTTTAACCCTTCTCTCACTTTTCTGCTTTGTCATCTTCTTTGTTTGTCATCCCCATGTCCATTACATCTGAAACAAGCCCATAGCAAATTCTAATAAAATTAAATTTTCATATCAAGTGGAGCATTAAGGCCAGCCATAATTTTCTGCTTGTGAAAGTAAATCTGTAGGGCATCACTTTGACACTCAGACAATAGATCTAAGTGTCACAATGCAGGACAGGACAAGGGGAAAAAAAAGAAATTGTGGATGCAGTTTTCTCTGACCACAAACCCATTTCTTTCAACACTTCTTTTGTCAACAAGTCCAACCCCCCCCCCCCCCCCCCAGCAAGGCCTTGTCCAACATTTAACCCTTCCATTGCTGCGCTCTTTTCCTCTACTTTTACTAAAAACTCTCTCTCAGTTTCTGAATCCTCTTCCATGAACACCCATGAGCTAGTCACTGTACATCAAGGTTGTTTTCACACCTGATAGCCCGGTAGACTCGGTTCGGTTGGGGACCAATATTCATAACATTTTTTT
>NC_056508.1:49518695-49528840 GCF_014905685.2 Nematolebias whitei
TATATATATATGTATATGTGTATATATATGTATATGTGTATATATATATATGTATATGTGTATATATATATATATATATATATATGTATATGTTTATGTATATGTGTATATGTGTATATATATATGTATATATGTATATGTGTATATATATATGTATATGTGTATATATATATATGTATATATATATGTATATGTGTATATATATATATATGTATATGTGTATATATATATATATATATGTATATATATATATATATATATATGTATATGTGTATATATATATATATGTATATGTGTATATATATATATATATATATATATATGTGTATATGTGTATATATACATATATGTATATGTGTATGTATATATATATATGTGTGTATGTATATATATATATGTATAAATATATATGTGTATAAATGTGTATATATATATATATATATATGTATAAATGATATATATATGTATAAATGTGCGTATATATATATATATATATATATATATGTATGTATAAATGTATATATGTATATGTATAAATGTGTATTGAGCAAAAGGTTAACTTCACTACTAATTAATTATTCTTAATGCTTGTTCAAGCACAAAGACTATTAATTGTTTAATTACAGTGGATTATGTTCTTTTTCGAGTTAAATTTCGGTTATGTGGCCAAGTGAGTGGGATGTTTAATCAGTGACATGAGACCCCATTTTATCTTTGACCCATCAGAATAAATGCGGTCGTTTATTTAACAGAATCAAAATTTAACATCAAAACATGTACACATTGATTTGCTGATCTGTTTCTGATTAATAAACTTGGCACGCTTTACTAACAAGACAACAGAACATTACTGATTGAGACTGAATCATCTCTGAAGGCAGCTAGTTTGTTTTACTGGCGAATAGAAAAGTTAAAGAGGAGAAATAGATTTAAGGAGTAAGTTTTGATTTAAGGATGAAAGTTATGTATTGAACCAGAACATTGCACCCTTCCTCCGACATCCAGCTCAGCTCTCTGGTACACTTCAGGACGTGCAGCGACTTTGTTACATTAGCAGAAGATGAAAGAAACTCCGGAAAAGAAGTCCCTTGGTACTGTTGTGGACCGTAGCCACGTCGTGTTCAAGACAGCTGAGACATCGCCCTCGGTATAAAAGATTTATTTGACAAACAGGGTTACAGGTATTCAGAGACAATTACATTTGTAAAATATATGCATATATTTGGAGCATTAAAAGAACGAACCGTCTCGGTCTGGTCTTCCCCGGAAATGCTCGCTGGGCGTGTGTCATTTCCGGCTTTTATGAAAGCTTGAGAAAGCTAGCTCTTCTGATTGGTTTAGCCCTTCGGTTGCCATGGTTACTGTTCTACCCCGCCCCCTGAAGGACGTTAGTTTCTAAATTCCACAGATAAAAAGTTTATGGCTCCCTGAAATCAGTTCTTTGTTTTAGCTCTGTTTCAGTTTAACGTGATTATACCTTAGTGATACCAAATGATTTGAGTTAAAGTTGTTTATTTCTAGGAATAATTAATAACTATTAATTATTATCTAACTCGTGTTTGCGTGTTCTTAATTGATCCCTTTTTATACTTTTGTTTTAGTTTAGTTGAAGTCACCCTGCCCCCACATCTAGTAACATTCTGTTATAGCTTACTGTGACGAGTAACCCTATGTCCTCTCAGCTAAACCGACCCTGTATTCAACAATGATTAAACGATTAAATGCTAATTGTTATTATTAAGAGAGAACCTGAGGGATTTTATTTAGTCAAACTATATTAAGTCTAATTTAAAGAAATGTGTTCTAGCTTTATTTATGTTAATCAGTCTGCTATCTGGCATGGTTTGATTGCTTGTAATATATCAAATGTGAACTTGTAAAATTATCATTAGCTAATATAAGATTATATGTAAAGGTAAAATAGTTAGAATTAGTAAACATTTTCTATAAATATAGTTCAACCCTGGAAGAAAGACACACACACACTTTGTATAACATGACATTTGAATGCTTGATAGGAAATATAAAAAGGTATAAAAATATGAAATCCAACAGTACGCTCCCTTTTCAGCGTCTCCGGTTAGAGTAGCTGGGGGTCATCAGAAATCGTGACGAAGTACTCTGTTCAACCGAATAAGCTTCCTTAGGAGTTGAGCTTTTAATGCTCGGGTTGAGTCACAGCCAAGGCAGGCTGTGACAAAGCTGGACTGGAGAGACCTTAGGCACATGGTCAAATCCATCCACTACTTAGTTGAGTCTCATCTCGGACTGAAAGTTCCAGCAAGACTGCAAGACTAAGACTCGTGAAGAGTAAGACCCAAGACTGAATAGTTCCAAGAAGTCTTGCCTTTTAATGGGGTATCCACTTCCTGTTATGTGGTACTTCCTGATTGGTTGAAACAACCAGCAGGTGTTAGGATTGCGCGAGGAACCCAGATGATATGAGACCCAGAACGAGGCAGACACAGGGGAAGTACATAAGAGCAGTGTTTATTTATTTACAGTGAAACTAATCCACACGCTGCTTCTCTGCAACTCCTGGAAAAGAGGGGCGACAGGTTAATCGTTGGTCCAGAGGGGAAGACCTGAGTGGTTTGTCTGAAGAGCGTTTTGTTCTTACAGTCCAAATCTGAAGGTGGGGAGCTGGTCCTTCAGTCCAAGGAGTGAGCAGCGGAGGGAAATCCAACGAGGGTCCAAGGGAACGAGGAAGGCTGGCAACTGGAGGCAAAAATGGCACGAGGAATACCTGACAGACCGAGGGATCCAGATCAGGTCACGAGGAGGTCCAAAAAACAAGAGGGATCAGGAAACTGGAAAAGAGAACACAGGTGAACAAATTCTTTTCACCTAGACATATCTAGCTCAACAGTACTATACCATGAGAGGTGATATACTCCAGCGATGAGTCACACTGGGCTACAGCCTTTTGTAGATGGAGAGGTTCATCAGGCTTATAGCCGCCAGGTGTTGTTAATCAGCGGCCATCAGCAAGGCAGGCTGCAGGCAGTGGGACCCTTACAGTAACCCCCCCCCCCCTCAAGAATTGCCTCCAGGCGACTTGAGGCGCTTCTCGGGGTGGTCCCTGAAAAACTAGGAGATGAGGCTGGGGTCGAGGATAAAGGACCTGGGGATCCATGACCTCTCCTCAGGACCGTACCCCTCCCAATCAACCAGGTACTGGAAACCCCTACCCCTGCGTCGCACGTCAAGAATGGACCTGACGGTGAACGCAGGGTGGTTGTCGATCAGGCGGGGCGGCGGAGGGAGGTCAGAAGGGGGGCACAAGGGACTTAAGGAGATGGGTTTGATCTGGGAAACATAAAAAGTTGGGTGAATCCTCATGGCCCTGGGGAGTTGGAGACGAACAGCAGAGGGGTTGATAATGTGGACAATAGGGAAGGGTCCAATGAAGCGGGGAGCCAGCTTGCTGGGGGTGTCCCACAGTTTGATGTCCTTGGTGGACAACCAAACCTGCTGACCGACCTGGTAGGCGGGTGTCGCTGAACGGTGGCGGTCCGCAAACCGTTTTGCCTGGGCCGCGGTCCTAAGGAGGGCCGCCTTGGCCTGGTGCCAGATGCGACAACAACGCCGGAAGTGGTGCTGCACGGACGGGACCAAGCAGAAGAGCTCCAGACTGAGAAAAAGAGGGGGAAGGTAGCCAAGGGAGGCCTCGAAGGGGGACATAGCAGTGGCAGAGGAACGGTGGGAATTGTGAGCGTACTCCACCCAAACCAGGTGTTGACTCCAGGATGACGGATTGGACTCGACCAGGCAACGCAGGGTGGACTCCAACTCCTGATTGCAGCGCTCAGCTTGTCCGTTAGCCTGAGGATGGTAGCCGGAGGTAAGGCTAACGGACGCCCCGAGCGACTTGCAAAAGGAATGCCACACCCGGGAGACAAACTGCGGGCCGCGGTCGGAGACGATGACCGAAGGGATGCCATGGAGCCTAAAAACATGGAGAATGAGAAGGTGAGCGGTTTCAAGGGCAGAGGGGAGCTTTGGAAGGGGAACGAAATGAACAGCCTTGGAAAAACGGTCAACAATCATGAGGATGGTTGTGTTGCTGTCAGACGGGGGAAGACCGGTCACAAAATCGAGGGCGATGTGGGACCAGGGACGACTAGGGGTTGGGAGGGGAAGCAGGGGGCCAGCCGGAGGTTGGGTACTGGACTTGTTTCTGGCACAGACGGGACAGGCCGAAACAAAGTCCTTAATGTCCTTGGACATGGAGGGCCACCAGAAATGAGTCTTTGTGAGGGCGAGCATGCGGTTGACTCCAGGGTGGCAAGAGAGCTTGTTTGTGTGAAGCCACTGGAGCACTTCTGACCGCATGCTGGAGGGAACAAAGAAGGTACCGGGGGGACCACCACCAGGATCGGGTTCGGAGAGGATGGCTTCTTGAACGGTGGCGGCGATGGGCCAGGAGAGGGAGCCGACAACGCAGGTGGGGGGAACGATGGTATCGGAACCCTCAGGTGTGTCAGGGGGAGCGAACTGTCTGGACAAGGCGTCGGGCTTAACATTCTTTGAACCCGGATGGAAGGTGAGAACAAAATTAAACCTATTAAAAAAAGCAACCAACGGGCCTGACGGGGAGTCAGACGCTTGGCGTTCCTGAGGTAAGTTAGGTTTTTGTGGTCGGTCCAAATCAAAAAAGGAATATCTGTGCCTTCCAACCAGTGCCGCCATTCCTCTAACACGAGCTTGACCGCCAACAACTCGCGGTTTCCCACATCATAATTGTGCTCAGACTGTGAGAGACGTCGGTAAAAGAAGGCGCAGGGATGAACCTTGTTGTCCGCAGGTGATCTTTGAGAAAGGACCGCCCCTACTCTAGTGTCAGAGGCGTCCACCTCCAGAATGAACTGGTGCATGGGGTCTGAATTGCAGAGGATAGGTGTGGAGGAAAAGAGGGACTTGAGCCTCTTGAAGGTGGCCTCAGCCTCTGGGGTCCAGTGAAAAGCACGGGTAGTGGAAGTGAGCTGAGACAGGGGGGCAGCGAAACGACTATAATCTTTAATAAAACGCCTGTAAAAGTTGGCGAAGCCCAGGAAACGTAACTGTTTCCTGGACTCGGGGGTCGGCCAGTCGACTACAGCCCTGGTCTTTTCAGGGTAGGTTCTACAACGTCCGCCCTCAAAAATAAAACCCAAGAAGGAGACAGTGGAGGTATTAAACTCACACTTCTCGGCTTTGATGAACAACTGGTTTTCCAGTAACCGCTGAAGAGCCATGCAAACGTGAGTAGTGTGCTGAGTGGGTTCACGAGAAAAAATAAGAATGTCGTCAAGGTAGACGAAAACAAAATTACCTATAAAGTCGCGCAGGACATCATTGACGAGCACCTGAAAAACCGCGGGGGCGTTGGTCAACCCAAAGGGCATGACCAGATATTCAAAGTGACCCAAAGGAGTGCGAAAAGCAGTCTTCCACTCGTCACCTGTTTTAATACGCACGAGATGGTAGGCGTTTCTTAAATCGAGCTTCTTGAAGCAGGAAGCCGACTGTAATTGTTCCTGCAGCGAATCGATAAGGGGGAGCGGATACTTATTCTTTATAGTGATATTGTTTAATCCACGGTAATCAATGCACGGTCTGAGAGTCTTATCTTTCTTTGAAACGAAAAAAAAAATCAGCTCCCAAAGGGGAGGTCGAGGGTCGAATAATACCTGAGGCAAGGGATTCATTAATATAATTAGACATGGATTCTCTTTCGGGACCCGAAAGATTATAAAGTCTACTTGACGGCAAGGGGGCGCCAGGTAATAAGTCAATCGAGCAGTCATAGGGACGATGAGGAGGGAGAGACGAGGCGCGTTGCTTGCTAAAGACTGCCGCTAGGTCGCGGTATTCAGCAGGAACGGAGGTGAGGTCATATCTCCTCTAGAGGAGGCGTGTCCCGAGGGAACTCGTTGATGGCGGAGCGAAGACAGTTACTGAGACACTTGTCGCTCCATTTGTCAATGCAGCCATGTTCCCAATTAATAACAGGGTTATGGTTACGAAGCCAGGGGAAATCTAGAATTATCTGAGGCGTGAGAGAGTCGAACACAAAAAAATCAGTCATCTCATGATGGTTACCTGAGATGATGACATGCAAATCGGTAGTTTTCTGATTTATACGGGTCAATGTGTTTCCGGTTAAGCCGGCGACAGAAATCGGAGGAATCTCACGAGTAGGCAAGGAATGTTTTCTAACTAAATTTGCACTAATCAAGTTTTGTTCCGCACCCGAGTCGATGAGTGCGGAGAACGAAAAGCGATGGTCAGGAGTCTGAATGACCATGGGAAGCAACAGTTTAAATGGGGAGGATAACACAGAAGTTCCCACCAGTAACTCCCGCTTTACTGGTGAGAGTTCTCGTTTCCCCGAAATGGACAGTGGGGCAGAAAATGACCGGGGTTACCACAATAAATGCAGAGACGGGCGGATACACGCCGCTGTCTCTCTGCAGTCAGCCATGCGCGCCCCACCTGCATAGGCTCGGGTGAGCGTTCTCGTGGAGAAAAAGAAGATGATTGGTTGGGGCCAGGAAGCATGGAAGACTGGGAGTTGTAGTTCATGTGAGGCTGCTTGGGTGAAACGGACTTGTGGCGAGGGGTCGTAAACCCGGGAGTGGGAGGATTCTGGGAAAGGTAGTACAAATGTGCAGACTTGGGCTCACCTGGAGTCGGAAACCCGGAAGTCGGGGATCGATGGGAATTGTAGTTTGCCTCTCTCTTCCTTTCCCGGAAACGGTCATCGATGGAGATGGCAAGGTCTATTAACTTATCAAAAGTCTCGGGCTCGTCCCACATAGCCATCTGGTCTTTGAGAAAATAAGATAAGGAATTTAAGAAAATACCTTGGAGGGCTGATTCGTCCCATCCTGTCTGGGCGGCAAGGATCCGAAACTCCAAGGCGAACTCCGAGGCGTTATGACGGCCCTGTCGTAAATTCAACAAACGCTTGGCGGCGTTCGAAGTCTGCAGGGGACGATCAAAAATCCTACAAAACTCATGCAGAAATAGTTCATAGGTTGCACAGGGATTTTCATGGCTCAGGAGAAATGAGTGAGCCCATCGGAGAGCGTTACCCTTGAGCTGACTTACAAAAAAGGTGATCTTGGCCGCGTCCGAGGAGAACTGAGAGGGAGCCCACTCGAAGGCGAGTCTGCACTGTAGCAAGAAGCCGCCACATTGGTCAGGGTCTCCGGTGAAGAACTCAGAAGGTTTAATTATCATTTGTTGTACAGGAGGAATGGACCCAGGAGCCGCGGGGGCTGGCGGAACGACAGGAGCTGAGGAGGAAGAAGTTTGCAGTTGACGTTTAATGGAATAAATCATACCTTCGAGCTCCTGAAGGTTGGACTGGACTGTGGTTTGGTGAGTCAGCACTTGCTGTAAAACTTTATCCAACCCGTCGATCCGTTCCTCCGGGGAACCGGGGGTTGTATGCTCGCTCTTGGTCTCATTCTGGGTCTTTTGTGGCTGGAGCATTTCTGTTAGGATTGCACGAGGAAGCCAGATGGTATGAGACCCAGAACGAGGCAGACACAGGGGAAGTACAAAAGAGCAGTGTTTATTTATTTACAGTGAAACTAATCCACACGCTACTTCTCTGCAACTCCTGGAAAGAGGGGCAACAGGTTAATTGTTGGTCCAGAGGGGAAGACCTGAGTGGTTTGTCTGAAGAGCGTTTTGTTCTTACAGTCCAAATCCCAAGGTGGGGAGCTGGTCCTTCAGTCCAAGGAGTGAGCAGCGGAGGGAAATCCAACGAAGGTCCAAGGGAACGAGGAAGGCTGGCAACTGGAGGCAAAAATGGCACGAGGAATACCTGACAGGCCGAGGGATCCAGATCAGGTCACGAGGAGGTCCAAAAAACAAGAGGGATCAGGAAACTGGAAAAGAGAACACAGGTGAACAAATGATTTTCACCTAGACATATCTAGCTCAACAGTACTATACCATGAGAGGTGATATGCTCCAGCGATGAGTCACACTGGGCTGCAGCCTTTTGTAGATGGAGAGTCTCATCAGGCTGATAGCCGCCAGGTGTTGTTAATCAGCGGCCATCAGCAAGGCAGGCTGCAGGCAGTGGGACCCTTACAGCAGGGGTGTGGTTCTAGTGATGTTAGAGTGTCACTAGAAGTCAGGAGACAGCAGGAATGTTTACGAACGGTTAGTACAGACGGAGAAATGTTTATGAAGAGGTGAGACAAAGCAGGTGCCAGCAGCTCTTATTTACTGTCTGAGAGTTTTAAAAACAAGACACTTCGTTCTAATAATTTGTCTCTGTTTGTCTCTGACTTTCGACCGACATCAGGTCCACTTCCCTGATTCAGACAGAAGACTAAATGCACACTTATTTCGTAAATATACATTTAACTGTATTATCAAAGTCTAATGATGTTTAAAAATCATTAATACTGTTTCACAGTTGATTTAAATGAGTGGTTCACTTCAACATTTAGAAATGGTATGAACTAAACACACTTTCGATTATCAAGATATTATAAAATAGTAATGATAATGTAAAAAGAAGAGTGTTCTTTCAATTGATTAATTCAGGATACAATTAAATAGTCTCTTGATTAGATAATTTGTATCTCTGGATTCAAATCACTGAAATAACAGTTCCTGTCCCCTGAAGGTCTTCAGAGACAGATTGTTGTCGGAGGCCTAGTTCACTACAGTCCCCCCTTTGGAAATCATAGCCTGTCCATGGGGATGAATTCCAACATGAACGTACATCTCCGAATGTCCTTGATCTTGATGTAATCCAGCAAGAGGAAAACAAAAGTCAAAGAAGGTAATCCCACAATGGTTTTGGTAATTCCATAATGTTGTTGGTAATTCCATTGCAGCAACGCTTTAACCCCTTGGAAACAAAGTCTGTAATCCATTGGAAAAAGTCATATAATCCACAACAATAAATCCACAACGACTGGAGGTGTTGATTGATCAACATGCAGAGGGGTTCCCTCGATTGAACTGCAGAGGTGACCACTGGATGGAGTTTGGAGACCCACGTTGGAGTTGTAGGTCCCTTCAGCGAAGGTTGCTGCCTGTAGTTCCCAGTGGATGCCATTCTGGTTCTATGTGTTCATGCATTTATGTGGGTTTTAGATGGGCTTATGAGTGGGATTTTACATAAGACCTTAACCTATATGCACCTGGTGTGTAAGCTATCATGGTTTAGATCAGCTACAGGTACCAGTTAAAGGGTGGGTCATGCTGAAAAATTATATATAGGGATTTATAACTATAGAAGGGCATTCCAAACTATTCTTCCATTCCTAACTTGATTTGTTAGACTTACATGGCAAAATATAGTTTGGTTCAATTGTCTGTTGTCCCTTTAGACGAACGACTTGAGGTTTGTTTTTTTTGGGTTTCCCCCTGAATGTTTTTGGAGTCTATGGTGAGACTCAATTTAAGGATTAGCTAGCCCCTCCCGAATAGGATTGTTTGAGTAGGTTCGGCTTGAGCGTCGTGAGACCAATGTAGGTTATGGTACTTAAGGTAGCATTAATCGACATTGACTCCTCAAAGATTGAAGTTGAACAAATGAACTGCATGTTGGCATAGTTAAAGCCCTCATAGTCTAACTAAAGTACACACAAAATTCATTCTTGATGGGGGTGTTCAGAAACAATACCAAAACCAAATAAACAATGTCTCAACATTGACAACAGTAGTGATCAAGCAACCAGAAAAACAAAGTTTCAAAATCGCCAAAAGTAGTGATTAAGCAACTAGAAAACGACGTTTCAGTGCGTCACTCACTCTGACTGCCAGATTCCATCACGCTGATCTGTCTGGGTGTTTTTCCGCTTGGATCTCGTATGCGACGATTTACGTCGGCAAGTTGTCTTGTGCAACGATCTAGTTGGGCCTGAAGGGAGCGATTGTGGCGGATTTGGAACACAATCGTTCCGATCATTATGAGGAATAATGTCGTTACTAGAACCAAGGTTAACATGTCGGCCCTGGACAACGCGTAGGCGAGAGGTTGATACGGATACTGAGGCCTGGATGCGAGGGTCCTGAGGACCTGGTCTATTGGTTCAACCTCTACGACCTTAGTTCCTTCGAATCGAATTTGCTCGATGTTGTCCGGGTCTATCACTAGGCTCATGTTTGTGAGGTACCCAGGTTCT
>NC_056508.1:49528940-49532944 GCF_014905685.2 Nematolebias whitei
CACAAACATGAACATGAGTCTGTGAGCAGATGTGCACGCATGAACACATCAACATTGAAACAGATCAGCAGCAACATGAAACAGATCAGCAGCAACATGATATGGTTTTTCACAGTGATTATTCTAGTTAGAGATTCATGAGTCTAACAGCCTCAGGGTAGAAGCTGTTCCTCAGTCTAGTGGTTCTACACTTAATGCTCCTTAACCTCCTTCCTGAGGGGAGTGGGGCAAAAAGTGTGTGTGCTGGGTGGGTGGGGTCCTTCATGATGCAGGTGGCCCTCTTCCTGCATCTGGAGGTGTAGATGTCTGTGATGGTGGGGAGACTGACTCCAACAGATTTCTGTGCAGCCTTCACCACTCTCTGCAAAGCTTTTCTTTCTGCAGCTGTGCAGCCTCCATGCCACACATTGATGCTCGAGCACAGGATGCTCTCCACTGCACACCTGTAGAAGGAGGTGAGGACTGAGCTTCCCAGACCAGCTCGCCTCAGCCGTCTGAGGAAGTAGAGTCTCTGATGAGCTTTCTTGATCAGGCTGGTGGTGTTGTTGCTCCAGCTGAGGTTGTCATTCATGTGTACACCCAAGTACTTGTAGCTGGAGACCACTTCCACCGCAGATCCTCTTATGTTCAGGGGGGTGTAGGTGTTTTTGTTCCTTCTGAAGTCCACAATCATCTCCTTTGTCTTCTTCACATTGATGTGAAGGTTATTCTCTCTGCACCAGCTCTCCAGGTGTTCCACCTCCTGCCTGTAGCTGGACTCATCATTGTTTGTGATGCATCCCACCACCGCTGTATCATCTGCAAACTTTACAATGTGACAGCCTGGATGGGTAGCTGCACAATCATATGTGAGCAGAGTAAACAGGAGGGGGCTCAACACACATCCCTGAGGAGAGCCAGTGCTGAGGGTTATGGTGGAGGAGGAGAGGTTGTGGATCCTCACTAACTGTGGTCTGTTTGTTAAAAAGTCTAGTACCCAGTTGCAGATGGAGGGGCTTAGTCCTAGTGTGGATAGTTTGTCCATCAGGGTTTGGGGGATCATGGTGTTGAAGGCGGATGTGAAGTCCACAAAGAGCATACGGACGTAAGAGTTTTTCTGCTCCAGGTGGTTGAGTGCAGTGTGGACCACAGAGGAGATTGCATCCTCTGTTGATCGGTTCTCACGGTATGCGTACTGATGAGGGTCCTCGTTGATGTTGATGGTTGTTTTGATGTGAGTCATGACCAGTTTTTCGAAGCATTTAGCGACTATCGGGGTGAGGGCCACTGGCCGATAGTCATTCAGACCAGTCACTGTAGAGCTTTTTGGGACTGGGATGATGGTGGCAGTCTTCAGGCAGGTGGGAACTGTCTCCAGGGTAAGTGAGGTGTTAAAGATGTCTGCCAGCACCTCGCAGAGCTGATCAGCACATTCCTTCAACACTTTTCCGGGGATGTTGTCTGGGCCAGTTGCTTTGTGCGGATTAATCCTCCTGAAGGTACTCCTTACTTCTGCTGAGGTCACGCTGAGATGCTCTTCATCCGGTGGTGAGGTGAGTCTGGTGCTGGGTGGTCTGTTCGGGTCTTCAAAGCGTGCATAGAACTTGTTGAGGGCATCAGGCAGAGATGGGTCTTTGGGGCATTGTTCACTCCTTCCTTTATAATCTGTTATGCACTTAATGCCCCTCCACATGCTCCGAGGGTCTTGTGAGATGAATTGACCCTCGATCCTCTGTGCATATGTGGCCTTGGCCCTCTTAATACCAGCAACCAGCTCTTTTCTTGTCCTACTCAGCTCCTCTGAGTTTCCAGACCTGAAGGCAGTGTTCCTGGCTTCCAGCAGGGTACGCACCTCTGCATTCAGCCAAGGTTTTCTGTTTGGGTAGCTTTTAACATTTCTGATAGTGGAGACTGTGTCAGTACATGTACTAATGTAACCCAGTACTGAGGATGTGTATTGGTCAAGATCAAGCGAACCTCCATTTTCAGCAGCTTCTCTGAAAACCTGCCAGTCTGTTCGATCAAAACAATCTCTCAGTATGGGGCCACTGTCCTGGATCCAACATTTAACTTTCTTTTGAACCGGTCTGGAGCGTCTCAGTGGGGGCATGTAAGCAGGAGCCAGGAAGATTGAGATGTGGTCTGACAGTCCTAGGTGGGGGCGGGGTTCGGCTTTGTATGCATCTTTTACGTTCGTGTAAACACGGTCCAGCGTGCGGTCTCCACGTGTCGGAATCGTCACATGCTGATTAAAGCTTGGGAGACAGTCCTTTAGATTCACGTGGTTAAAGTCTCCGGCTACCACGTAAAGAGCCTCGGGGTGTTTGTTCTGCAGCGAGCTGATGATATCATGAAGCTCCTGTAGTGATTCATTAGCATTAGCGTCCGGAGGAATGTAAACAACTGTGATAAAAGTCACTGTGAACTCTCGGGGTAGATAATGTGGCCGACATTTCACTGTTATTTGCTCCAAAGCCTTCGAGCATGAGCTATTTACAACAGTACAGTTCGTGGACCAACTTTTACTCACGTAAATGCACACTCCGCCCCCCCGTGATTTCCCCGTTAGCTCGCTGCAGCGGTCCGCTCGAAATAAAAGTCTGTCATCCAGCTGGAAGACTGAGTCCGGCGTTTCACTTGTAATCCACGTTTCTGTGAGGCAAAGCACCGCACACTTCTTCATCTCTTCTGAGGCGCCCGCTCTCAGACGAAGTAAATCCACCTTGTTGTCCAACGAGCGGACATTCGACAGAAAGAGAGACGGCATGGGGAGTTTACCGGCTTTAGCGTTAGCTCGTAGCCTCACCATAACCCCCGCCCGGCATCCTCTCCTCTTAAGCCGGGAGCAGCGCTTCCTCTTCTGCCCGCTGGAACGTCTCTGCTGCAGCTTCCAGGTAGATGACTTTAAGATCTGCATTCTGCCGAGCGTAGCTTTGAGTTTGTTGCTGATTTCTGCTATATTTCGTGGCAAATCCGCTCCTATTCTCATCAGTTCGGTTCGGCTATAGTTCACACGCATAAATCGCGCAGAGTCAGGCACAGAGTCAATATCAAAACTTCTAAAAACTGGGATGGTACCGGGAGCCTGTGAAGCTGCAACTGCTCTGAGCGCGGCCATCATTAACATCATTTCCCGGTTGTGGGGGCGAATGTGTAGTACCAGACCCTATCTCCCACTTGAAGTTCCTCGTGAGAGGCCTTTTGGTCATAATACGCCTTTCGTCCTTCAGCAGATTTTTCCAGGTTTCTCTGGGCAAAAGCAAAGGTGTTTTTAAGATGTTTTTCCAAGTCATTCATGTATTGTTGTGTGGTGTAGGCTGTTGCCATGGCGGCATCGCCTGGTTGGTACAACAGGTGTAGAGGGAGAGTCATTTGTCGACCCGTCATCATCTCGAAGGGAGAGATGCCAGTCGATGTGTGTGGAGTGGCCCTTATGGCCATGAGGACCAGAGGGAGTTTCACATCCCAGTGCTTGTGGTTTGCGGCTACGTATTTCTTCAAAATACTTACCACAGTTCTGTTTGCTCTCTCCACTTGGCCTGAGGCCTGTGGGTGGTAGCCAACATGGAAGTTGACTTTGATGCCTAGCATCTTCCACAGTTTTTTCATCACTTCAGCTGTGAAGTGTGTACCTTGGTCTGAGTTCACCCTGAGGAGAAGGCCAAACCTTGAAAATACATGATTCATTAGTAACATTAGTACGTGTATGTATATATATATGTATATATGCGTACGTGCATGTGTATATATGTATATATGCATACGTGCATGTGTATATATGTATATATGCGTACATGTATGTGTATATATGTATATATGCGTACGTGTATGTGTATATTTTTATATATGCGTACGTGTTCGTGTATATATGCGTACGTGTATGTGTATATATGTATATATGCAAACGTGTATGTGTATATGTATATATGCATACGTGTATGTGTATATATGTATATATGAGTGTGTATATATGTATATATGCGTACGTGTATGTGTATATATGTATATATGCGTACGTGTATGTG
>NC_056508.1:49533044-49534368 GCF_014905685.2 Nematolebias whitei
GGGCCGATTCCAGACCTTGGGGGACCTGCGGAAGCAGTGGACTGAGTCTGGAGTAGAAACATCCAGAGCCACCGTTCACAGGCGTGTGCAGGAAATGGGCTACAGGTGCCGCATTCCCCAGGTCAAGCTACTTTTGAACCAGAAACAGCGGCAGAAGCGCCTGACCTGGGCTACAGAGAAGCAGCACTGGACTGTTGCTCAGTGGTCCAAAGTACTTTTTTTGGATGAAAGCAAATTTTGTGTCATTCGGAAATCAAGGTGCTAGAGTCTGGAGGAAGACTGGGGAGAAGGAAATGCCAGAAGTCCAGTGTGAAGCACCCACAGTCAGTGATGGTCTGGGGTGCCATGTCAGCTGCTGGTGTTGGTCCACTGTGTTTTATCAAGGGCAGGGTCAATGCAGCTAGCTATCGGGAGATTTTGGAGCACTTCATGCTTCCATCTGCTGAAAAGCTTTATGGAGATGAAGATTTCATTTTTCAGCACGACCTGGCACCTGCTCACAGTGCCAAAACCACTGGTAAATGGTTTACTGACCATGGTATTACTGTGCTCAATTGGCCTGCCAACTCTCCTGACCTGAACCCCAGAGAGAACCTGTGGGATATTGTGAAGAGAAAGTTGAGAGACGCAAGCCCCAACACCCTGGATGAGCTTAAGGCCGCTATCAAAGCATCCTGGGCCTCCATAACACCTCAGCAGTGCCACAGGCTGATTGCCTCCATGCCACGCCGCATTGAAGCAGTCATTCATGCAAAAGGATTCCCGACCAAGTATTGAGTGCATAACTGAACATGATTATTTGAAGGTTGGCGTTTTTTGTATTAAAAACACTTGTCTTTCATTGGTGGGATGAAATATGCTAATTTTTTGGGACAGGCATTTTGGGTTTTCATGAGCTGTATGCCATAATCATCAGTATTAAAACAATTAAAGACCTGAGATATTTCAGTTGGTGTGCAATGAATCTGAAATATATGAAAGTTTCATTTTTATCATTACATTATGGAAAATAATGACCTTTATCACAATATGCTAATATTTTGAGAAGGACCTGTATATAATCTTCTTTAAACATTTTCGAAGGAAATATTCCTGAGGGATCCAATAATTTTGTCTTTTTATGATTTTTCATCTGAATGAACTTTATCATAATATTTAATAGCCATTAAAGTAAAAAACAGGATTTCATGATAAAGCCGGCACCGTTTATTTAAATTTTTTTTTTTATCTTCACTGATAAAACACACCTGGAGAGCTAGTGTAAAGAAAATAACCTTCACATCAATGTGAAGAAGACAAAGGGGATGATCGTGGACTTCAGAAG
>NC_056508.1:49534468-49541333 GCF_014905685.2 Nematolebias whitei
AACCTCAGCTGGGGCAACAACACCACCAGCCTGATTAAGAAAGCTCATCAGAGACTACTTCCTCAGATGGCTGAGGTGAGCTGGTCTGGGAAGCTCAGTCCTCACCTCCTTCTACAGGTGTGCAGTGGAGAGCATCGTGTGGCATGGGGGCTGCACAGCTGCAGAAAGAAAAGCTTTGCAGAGAGTGGTGAAGGCTGCATAGATGTCTGATGGAGTCAGCCTCCCCACCATCACAGACATTTTTCATTCATTCAACCTTTATTCAGACAGATTAATCCCATTGAGCCTCTGGGACTCATTTACAAGAGACCTGATTTTGATTTATAACTCTAGGAAGAGAGCCGCCTGCATCATGAAGGACCCCACTCACCCAGCAGACACACTTTTTGCCCTGCTTTCCTCAGGAAGGAGGTTGAGGAGCATTAAGTGTAGAATCACTAGACTGAGTAACAGCTTCTACCCTGAGGCTGTTAGACTCATGAATCTCTGACCAGAATAATCACTTTGAACAATCACATCATGTTGCATCTGACCTGTTTCATGTTGCTGCTGATCTGTTTCATGTTGCCATGTTCATTCATGCTCATCTGCTCACACAGACTCTTGTTTGTGCTGCTTTTCGGTGTATTGTTTTTGTTATTAGTGCTTAATGTATATTTAGTTGATGTTTTTCTTAGTTCATATCTTAGATCTTATTACCGTTTTTCTTTTACATTTTATTGTTGGATGTAACTGGGACTCTGTGTGTTCGTTCCACCACATGTGGTGCGAATGACATTAAAGAATATCTGAATTTGAATCTGAAAAAAAAAACATTATTTTTTTTTATACATAAAATGTTTTTAAAAATCGTTTTCATCCTCCGCCCATCTGCCGGGATCGGAGTTTGGCCTTCATGATCTTGAGAGTCCGGGATCAGGACCCAGCCTTCTGCGAGTCAGCAGCTCGTATGATCCTCCATGGTGACCAGAGCTCAGAGCCCGCAGAGCACGCAATGCCGGGATCCGGAGCCCGAGCTGGCAGCACGGAGGATCTTCCGCCGTGACGAGTGGAGGTCGGAGCTGGGGAGATGACGCCTGAGCAAGCTCCAAAGCTCCGGGGATACTGGCAGAGCTCCATCTAGCTTGCTCTGAATTTTGTCGTCGGCCACCAAGCACAAAACAACGCCTGCACTTAAGCACTAGATTACAGTGTTGTCATTATTGTATTTAAATCTTAAACATAGATCCAGCAGTTGTTCCGAGTAATTGCAAATGGCGGATTGGTGTTTTGAAGTTTCTGAAAGGTCCAGTGACTCCTCCCCCTGACCAATCAGTGATCGACGGTGTTCGAACATCACGTTTTTGTGCCAGCTCGGCTCGCTTGCAACCTTTGAGAAGAAGGGACAAAAAAAGGGGCCAGTTCCGTGGAAAAATGACAGTAGAAAAGCGTTCAAAACCGTAGTGAACCGAGCTGACCTGATCCGAGCCATCACTGTGGAAAAGGGGCATTACCCATCCGCAATTCATATGTTAGTCCTAAACCTAACCTCTAACCCCCCCCAATGAGACTTATCCATATGTGGACCTGACTTTGGTCCCCATAAAGATCAGTTGGTTCCCACAATGCATGATTTTTTTGTAAAATTGGTCCCTGGTAACCTGAAACAAAAACTCACAGACAAATGACCAGACACACACAGATACACACACACACACACACACACACACACCACACACACACACACACATGAATGTTCAGTTCTCGTCACATGTTGTGTGTAAAAACATTTGTCTGTTTTCAGATCATATCGCTCACATCATGGAGTTACTCGGCCCGATCCCTTTGCCCTTCGCTTTGTCTGGCAGGTACTCCAGAGAGTACTTCAACAGAACAGGTGAGATGCCCATCTGCAGTTATCCATCACTGTCCTCGGGCAGGGTGGAAGATCTTATATATTAGAAACCTTTTCCATCAAGAAACAGAAAACCTTCACTGACTGAAGAGGTCTACCAACAGGTTGAAGGACAGTTCAGTTCAAGTCAATTAATTTCAGAGATCACTAAAATTAATGTTGCTTCGGTATGTAACTTCGAAAAAACTATGTCTGACTCCATAGTTTTCCCTGACCCACTCCCCAACCTGTCCAACATTGACATAATTAGCCGTATGTCATCTTTCAAATCAATTCAATTCAATTCAGTTGATTTATATAGCGCCAAGTCACAACAAAAGACATCTCAAGGCACTGAACAGAAGGTGGGGCACGCAGGCGAGCGCCTGGTGGCCGGGCTTTTGCCCATGGAGCTCGGCCGGGCACAGCCCGAAGAGGAGACGTGGGTCCCCCTTCCCATGGACTCACCACCTGTGGGGGGGCCAAAGGGGTCGGGTGCAATGTGGATGGGTGGTGGCCGAGGGCGGGGACCCTGGCGGTCTGATCCTCGGTTACAGAAGCTGGCTGTTGGGATGTGGAATGTCACCTCACTGGTGGGGAAGGAGCCTGAGCTGGTGTGTGAGGTTGAGAGGTTCCGGCTAGAAATAGTCGGACTCACCTCTACGCATGGCTCTGGAACCACTTTCTTTGAGAGGGGCTGGACACTCTTCCACTCTGGAGTTGCCCCTAGTGAGAAGCACCGAGCAGGAGTGGGCATACTTATTGCCCCCCAACTTGGTCCATGTGTGTTGGGGTTCACACCGGTGAATGAGAGGGTGGCCTCCCTCTGCCTACGTGTGGGGGGACGGGTTCTGACTGTCATTTGTGCTTATGCACCAAACGGCAGTTCAGATTATCCACCCTTTTTGGAGTCCTTGGAGGGTAGTGGAAAGTGCACCTCCTGGGGACTCCCTTGTTCTGCTGGGGGACTTCAATGCTCAGGTGGACATTGACAGTGAGACCTGGAGGG
This sequence comes from Nematolebias whitei, assembly GCF_014905685.2. Taxonomy (NCBI): domain Eukaryota; kingdom Metazoa; phylum Chordata; class Actinopteri; order Cyprinodontiformes; family Rivulidae; genus Nematolebias; species Nematolebias whitei. The sequence goes on from NC_056508.1 coordinate 49,537,351, forward strand.
GTGTGGTTGGGAGGAACGGCCCCCCTGATCTGAAACCAAGTGGTGTTCTGTTGTTGGACTTCTGTGCTCGTCATGGATTGTCCATAACAAACACCTTGTTCAAGCATAAGGGTGTCCATATGTGCTCTTGGCACTAGGACACCCAAGGCCGCAGTTTGAAGATTGACTTTGTCATCATCTCTTCTGATCTGTGGCCACATGTCTTGGACACTCGGGTGAAGAGAAGGGCGGAGCTGTCCACTGATCACTACCTGGTGGTGAGTTGGCTCCGATGGTGGGGGAGGATGCCGGTCAGACCTGGCAGACCCAAATGTATTGTGAGGGTTTGCTGGGAACGTCTGGCAGAGTCTCCTGTGAGACGGAGCTTTTACTCCCAGCTCCGGGAGAACTTCAAACATGTTCCGGGGGAGGTGGGGGACATTGAGTCTGAGTGGGCCATGCTTCATGCCTCTATTGTCGAGGTGGCTTACCGGAGCTGCGGCCACAAGGTTGTTGGTGCCTGTCGAGGCGGCAACCCTCGAACCTGATGGTGGACACCGTCGGTGAGGGATGCTGTCAGGCTGAAGAAGGAGTCCTATTGGGCCTTTTTGGCCTATGGGACCCTGGAAGCAGCTGATGGGTACCGGCAGTCCAAGCAACATGCGGCTCAGGTGGTCGCTGAGGCAAAAACTCGGGCATGGGAGGAGTTCGGAGAGGCCATGGAGAATGACTTCCGCACGGCTTCGAGGTGATTCTGGTCCACCATCCGGTGTCTCGGGGGGGAAAGCGGTACACCACCAACACTGTTTATAGTGGGGGTGGTGTGCTGCTGACCTCCACTCGGGATGTCGTGGGTCGGTGGGCAGAATACTTTGAAGACCTCCTCAATCCCACTGGCACATCTTCCACTGAGGAAGTGGAGCCTGGGGACTCTGGGTCGGGCCCTCCAATCTCTGGTGCTGAGGTCACCGAGGTGGTTAAAAAGTTCCTCGGTGGCAGGACCCCAGGGGTGGATGAGATTTGCCTGGAGTTCCTTAAGGCTCTGGATGTTGTAGGGTTGTGTTGGCTTATGCAACTCTGCAATATTGCGTGGACATCGGGGGAAGTTCCCCTGGATTGGCAGACCGGGGTAGTGGTTCACCTATTCAAAAAGGGGACCGTAGAGTGTGTTCCAACTATAGGGGGATCACGTTCTTAAGCCTCTCTGGTAAGGTCTATTCAGGGGTTCTGGAGAGGAGGGTCCGTCGGATAGTCGAACCTCGGATTCAGGAGGAGCAGTGCGGTTTTCATCCTGGTCGTGGAACATTGGACCAGTTCTACACTCTCAGCAGGGTCCTGGAGGGTGCGTGGGAGTTTGCCCAACCGGTCTACATGTGCTTTGTGGACTTGGAAAAGGTGTTCGACCGCATTCCTCGGGAAACCCTGTGGGGGGTACTCTGGGAGTATGGAGTATCAGGCCCTTTGATACGGGCTGTTAGGTCCCTGTATGACCGGTGTCAGAGCCTGGTTCGCATTGCCGGCAGTAAGTCGGGCTTGTTCCCTGTGAGAGTTGGACTCCGCCAAGGTTGCCCTTTGTCGCCGATTCTGTTCATAACTTTTATGGACAGAATTTCTAGGCGCAGCCAAGGTGTTAAGGGGATCCATTTTGGTGGCCTTAGAATTGCATCTCTGCTTTTTGCAGATGATGTGGTCCTGTTTGCTTCATCAGATTGTGATCTACAGCTTTCGCTGGAGCGGTTCGCAGCCAAGTGCGACGCGGCCGGGATGAGGATTAGTTCTTCCAAATCCGAGGCCATGGTCTCGAGCCAGAAAAGGGTAGAGTGCCCTCTCTGGGTCAGGGAGGAGGTCCTACCCCAAGTGGAGGAGTTCAAGTATCTTGGGATCTTGTTCACGAATGAGAGAAAAATGGAATGTGAGATCGATAGGTGGATAGGTGCAGCGTTTGCAGTGAAGCAGGCACTGTACAGGTCTGTTTTGGTGAAGAGAGAGCTGAGTCAAAAGGCAAAGCTCTCATTTTATTGTTCAATCTATGTTCCTACCCTCATCTATGGTCATGAGCTTTGGGTTGTGACCGAAAGCACGAGATCTTGGATACAAGCGGCCGAAATGAGTTTTTTCCGCAGGGTGTCTGGGCTCTCCCTTAGAGATAGGGTGAGAAGCTCGATCATCCGGGAGGGACTCAGAGTAGAGCCGCTGCTTCTCCACTTCGAGAGGATCCAGTTGGTGGCTCGGGCATCTGGTTAGGATGCCTCCTGGACGCCTCCCTGGTGAGGTGTTCCGGACACGTCCCACCTGGATGAGTCCCATAGGAAGACCCAGGACACGCTGGAGGGACTATATTTCACGGCTGGCCTGGGAACGCCCCGGGATTCCCCCGGAGGAGCTGGACCAAGTGGCTGGGGAGAGGGAAGTCTGGGCCTCCCTACTTAGGCTGCTATCCCCGCGACCCAACCCCGGATAAGAGGAAGAAAATGGATGGATGGATGGAGGTTGTTGAGAACTTTGTAGGTTATAAGTAATATTTTGAATTCTATTCTGGATTTGACAGGGAACCAATTGAGAGAAACTAAAACTGGAGAGATATGATCTCTCCCACTAACTTCAGTTAAGACTCTGGCAGCAGCATTCTGGATCAACTGAAGATGTTTTAAAGAAGTACTTGGACACCCAATAGTCCAGTCTAGACGTGACAAATGCATGGACCAGTTTTTCTGCATCATTTTTAGATCAGATGTTTCTAATTTTAGTGATATTACGCAGGTGGAAGAAGGTGGTTCTAGTAACGTTTTTAATGTGGGGGATAAAAGACATGTCCTGATCAAAAATAACACCAAGATTTTTAACATTAGAGCTGGAGGACAGATAAATGCGGAGAGGAGAAAGGAGGGAGAAAGACTGAAAAATTAATTCCTAAGATGCTCAGGTCCAAAAACTAAAACCTAGTCTTGTCTGTGTTCGAAAGCAGAAAATTTAGGGTCATCCAGGTTTTTATGTCTTTAAGACATGCTTGTAGTCTAAGTAGCTGATTAGATTAATTGAGTTTCATGGACAAATATAATTGTGTATCGTCAGCATAACAATGAAAATGTATCCCATGCTGTTTAATAGCATTACCTAATTCAATTCGAATTCAATTAAAAAAATACTTTATTAATTCCAAAGGGAAATTATTTGTTGTTGTAACTCATTATCCTCATTTTATTAAGAGATGTTATAGATGTTGATGGTTGTAGGCAGTAAGGATCTCTTGTAAAGGTCCATCCCACAGTGGATCCTAAGAAACTGGCCGCATATGCCGTTCGATCCGTCCACCCAGACTCGGCTGGCCTCTCGGTTCCCCCGCGCTGTAGGACCGCCTGAATGCCGGGCAGAACTCCTCCCAGAGCGATGGCCACTCCTCTCAGCAGTCAGTCAAGCTCCTCATCGCTGCGGACAGTCAACTGTAGGTGCCGAGGGACGATCCTGTCCTTGTGTTGTCATGAGCCATGTTTCCTGCTAGTTCCAGGTTCTCAGTGGTCAGGCACTCGAGCACAGCTGGCAGGTAGATGAGAATACGTCCACAGAACATCCTTTTCAACTCATTTGAGATTTGGGGCTGTAGCTGAGATATTATTTGAGCTTTTAATCAGCTGCTGTTGGTTGTAGAAAACTGCCTTGTTGTCATGGTTACACATCATAACAAATATCCAAAACTAAAAAAGTTTCAGTAAAAATCTTTCCAGCTGCACAGCATCTGATACCAGAGGAAATAATCATCCAAAAAAATGTGATTTACATCCAGAAAAAGAGGAATTAAAGTTTCCAAAAGCAAAAACTCAGAATGAAAGTAACAGAGCTGCTCCAACATGCAGCCAAATTGAGCGGCGCAATTCTAGAACAGTGGAAGCATGGAAGCATATACAGGTCCTTCTCAAAAAATTAGCATATTGTGATAAAGGTCATTATTTTCCATAATGTAATGATAAAAATGAAACTTTCATATATTTCAGATTCATTGCACACCA
>NC_056508.1:49541433-49543056 GCF_014905685.2 Nematolebias whitei
GTATCAGAGAAACTGAGACGTTTATTTTCTAAACATAACGTCCCAGTGGCTTTTAAACCCCAAAATACATTACGGCAAAGACTGGTTCATCCCAAAGATCCAGTCCCCCGGCACAAACAGAGTAATGTTGTGTATGCTGTTCAGTGTCAGGAGGGTGATCAGTCTTACATCGGGGAAACTAAACAGCCACTGGCCAAAAGGATGGCCCAGCACAGAAGATCAACATCATCAGGCCAGGACTCTGCGGTCTACACTCATCTCCAGGCCAGCGGTCACTCTTTCAGGGATGAAGATGTTCACATCCTGGACAGAGAGGAACGATGGTTTGAGAGAGGAGTAAAGGAGGCCATCTTTGTGAAAAGAAACCGTCCATCATTAAACAGGGGCGGAGCCTCCAGGTTCAACTGTCCCCCTCTTACAATGCTGTTATTGCTAGTATCACTCAGCCCTCTGTGAACAGTAAACAGCCATCAGGTGCTAATGATCCATTGTTAGGCTGATGGTCCTTCTTGAGCATGTGATCAGCTGGTTTTGGTTGTCAGCAGCAAACTGGTTGATCCACTCTGAGAAGGTGCTATTTAAGAGACTGAGCTGAATACAGCACCTCAGACTGAGGAAGTCTCTCGGATGAGAGACGAAACGTTTCTACATTTTTTTGTTGTTTTGCTTTTTTTTGAATGTCCAGAGGACCAGATTTAACTTTTTTAGATTTTTCTACATGGATTATTGAGCATGCATCAGGATATTTTGAATCAAAAATAAAAGCTTCATCCAAACCATCCACATATTATAAACAATTATAGACCTATATCTTATCTAACTTTCATCTAAAAAATTCTAGAGAAAATAGTTGCAGGTCAGTTACGTGATCATCTTCAAAGAAATAATCTTTTTGAAGAGTTTCAGTCAGGGTTTAGAGCTCACCATAGCACTGAATCTGCACTGGTGAAAGTTACTAATGATATTCTCATGGCCTCTGACAATAGACAGGTGTCTACACTGGTTCTGTTAGACCTCGGTGCTGCATTTGGTACAGTTGATCATAATATTCTATTACAGAGGCTTTTTTCATTCAACTTTTTTTTAGACAGGTTAATCCCATTGAGCCTCGAGGACTCATTTACAAGAGAGACCTGATTTTAACAAAGAATGATGACAACAATGAACAACGACAACATTAGACAACTATAAAAAGGAAAAGATTTTTTTTTTTTACAAATTAAAATAAGATGGCAAAAAAGTAACAAAAACAGCTAGATTATAAGGCAAATGTAGAAAACTAAAAACATTACAATATAAAATATATTATTATACTTAATATATTATATATACAATATAAAATATTACAGAGGCTTGAATATGGTGTTGGAATTACAGAAACAGCTCTAAATTGGTTTAAATCACATCTATATGATAGATTCCAATTTGTAAATGTAAATAATGAATCTTCATCATACACCAACGTTAGTCATGGAGTTCCTCAAGGTACAACGCTTGGAACAATACTCTTTACTTTATACAGGTCCTTCTCAAAAAATTAGCATATTGTGATAAAGTTCATTATTTTCCATAATGCAATGATAAAAATGAAACTTTCATATATTTCAGATTCATTGCACACCA
>NC_056508.1:49543156-49546019 GCF_014905685.2 Nematolebias whitei
CAAAGTCCATGGTGTTCTGTATGTGGTGTTCTGAGCTGCCAACTAAATGGATGAGTACAGACGTCTGTACCACACAAGACAGGCTCTAGAGCAATGTGGATATCCTAACTGGGCCTTCCTAAAAGCAGAGAAGAAACCCAAACAGGACTCCAGTCAGCCAACAGGTGAAAAGGAGGAACCCAGACCCAGACCAGTGGTCATTCCATATGTTGAGGGAGTATCAGAGAAACTGAGACGTTTATTTTCTAAACATAATGTCCTAGTGGCTTTTAAACCCCAAAATACATTACGGCAAAGACTGGTTCATCCCAAAGATCCAGTCCCCCGACACAAACAGAGTAATGTTGTGTATGCTGTTCAGTGTCAGTAGGGCTGTGATCAGTCTTACATCTGGGAAACTAAACAGCCACTGGCCAAAAGGATGGCGCCGCACAGAAGATCAACATCATCAGGCCAGGACTCTGAGGTCTACACTCATCTCCAGGCCAGCGGTCACTCTTTCAGGGATGAAGATGTACACATCCTGGACAGAGAGGAACGATGGTTTGAGAGAGGAGTAAAGGAGGCCATCTTTGTGAAAAGAAACCGTCCATCGTTAAACAGGGGTGGAGGTCTACGTGTTCAATTGTCCCCCTCTTACAATGCTGTGATTGCTAGTATCACTCAGCCCTCTGTGAATAGTAAACAGCCATCAGTGTGCTAATGATCCATTGTTAGGCTGATGGTCCTTCTTGAGCATGTGATCAGCTGGTTTTGGTTGTCAGCAGCAAAACTGGTTGATCCACTCTGAGAAGGTGCTATTTAAGAGACTGAGCTGAATACAGCAGCTCAGACTGAGGAAGTCTCTCGGATGAGAGACGAAACGTTTCTACATTTTTTTGTTGATTTGCTTTGCTTTATTTTTTTTTGAATGTCCAGAGGACCAGATTTAACTTTTTTACAAGTTAGAAACAGTTTTCTTTACATGTGGTGCCAGAGGGCCCAGATCAACAGGGCAAGGTTCACAAGAGCCACTAGGACCAAACACCATCACTTCTGTTTTCTTTTCATTGAAATTAAAGAAGTTTAAAGACATCCAGGCTTGATGTCCTCAAGACACAACAGAAGTGGCCTAATTGAGAGGGCATCTTTCTTATTTAGTGGCATATAGATTTGACTATCGTCAGCGTAACAATGAAAAAAAGATCCCATGCTTTCTAAGGATTGATCCCAATGGAAGCAGGTAAAGGGAAAAAAGCAGGGGACCTAAAATAGAGCCCTGTGGAACCCCAAAACACAGAGGAGCAGTGGAGGATTCAGACCCAGCTATGTTGACAGACATGGTTTTGTCTGCTAGATAGAACCTAAACCAGCTCAATGCAGTACCACAGATACCCACTTGGTGCTGTAAGCATGATAAAATGTTGTGGTTCACTGTATCAAAGGCAGCGGTTAGGTCGAGCAGGACAAGAACCACATGTTCACCAGAATCTTTGGCCATTAGAATATCATTAAAAACTCTGACTAGAGCTGATTCTGTGCTGTGGCGAGTTTTGAAGCCCGACTGTAAAACCTCCAGGATATTGTGCTCAACCAGAAAACATTTGGCCTGTGAATATACATTTTTTTTCTAAAATTTTTTAAATAAAAGGCGGCTTGGAGATGGGCCTAAAATTAGCCAAGACAGTTTGGTCTAGGCTAGGCTTTTTAAGCAGGGACTGCACCACAGCATGTTTAAAACCTATTGGGACAACACCTGAGGACAGACTGCTATTGATAACAGCAAGAATCACCTGCCTGAGGCTGGAAAACACCTCTTAAGGCGAGGGGGGACAAGGTCACGAGGAGAACCTGATGGTCTAATATGGCCGACCACATCCTCTAAAAGGGTCAGGGTCACTGGTTCGAATCTATCGAACACAGCCAGGCAGGGGACCAAGCAAGAGGGGTCAAAAACAGGGGCTGAAATAAGGGCCCTTGTGGTAACAACCTTATTTATAAAAAACTGTAGGAAGTCATTACAAAGTTCAGTAGAGGCTTCCAGATAGACAGGTTGTGGGGCCTTCAGGACAGAGTCAATAGTTTTAAAAAGGACACGTGGATTATTATGATTGATTGGACACAATAATATCTGACAAGTGTTGTTTTTTGGCCTCTTTAACAGTGTTCTGGTATTGACGTTGACAGTCCTTTTAAAATGTAAGATGAAACCTCCAGTTTATCCTTTTTCCATCTCCGTTCAGCTCTGCGGCACTCCTGTCTGGCTGCAATAGTTTTTTCATTAAACCAGGGTTCAGATCTGGCTTTAGACCTGTTGCGTTGGGAGCTGACTGCGGGTCGTCAGTCACTGCAGCTAGCTACTGCTAGCCATGGGCTTCCTCTCGAACCCTGGACCCTCAGCCAGCCCCCACCACTTCCTCCGGGTCTATCTCCCTCTGAAGTGGCAACTCATACTAACAAATAAATCAAGGAAGCGTGAATTTAAGACAAGACAAGGATCCCATTCACCGCAGTTCTGGCCACCAAGCCAGAATGACAGCACTGGCACCACTAGGATGAACCAAAAGCCCAGAGATACTTGGTTTCTGTTAATCCTTTATGACAGAAACAGCAGGTTACTTCATGCTCCTGTAACGACAAAAAGGGGTAAAACAAGATCTAACACTACAATATAACTATTATAATATATTTTTTATTTTCTTTTTATTTATTTATTTCCATCCATCCATCCATTATCTTTACCCGCTTATTCCATTTTGGGAATTTCGCTGGTGCTCATGTCCAGCAATCACTGTGCGAGGGGCGGGGTACACCCTGGACGGGTCGCAAGTCCATCACAGGGCCACATAGAGACAAACGAGACAAACAACCATTCACTCTCTCA
>NC_056508.1:49546029-49565116 GCF_014905685.2 Nematolebias whitei
GCCACATAGAGACAAACGAGACAAACAACCATTCACTCTCTCACTCACACCTAGGGACAATTTAGAGTTACCAATCAGCCTAACATGCATGTTTTTGGTCTGTGGGAGGAAACCGGAGCACCCGGAGAAAACCCACGCATGCACGGAGAGAACATGCAAACTCCACCCAGAAAGGCCCCTGGACCGGGGTTTGAACCAAGGACCTTCTCGCTGAGAGGCAGCAGCTCTACCAGTTGCACCACCATGCTGCTATTTATTTTATTTTATTTTATTTTTTTTTTTATTTTTTTCTTCCCCGGGTTCTATCGCTTTTCAGAGGCCCTCAACTGTTACTGGGCCTATGCAGGCCGTCAGCCGACATCAAAGACCTCATCGAGCAATGTGGCCCGGAGTTATACAAACATTAGATTAATGATTAACTAAAGCATTAGCAAGGGGGGAATTTAAGCATTGTTGGTTATAATGATTAAGGTTTTTTGTATCTTCGGTGGATTGGAAGTTCTAATCTATGGAGATTCCGTGGCCTCCACTTCCCTCCGGTGCAGCAGGGATAAGTTAAGGTCTGGTTTTGAAGATGGCAGCATAAGTCATCATCCAAACTATAATCGGCACTGTAGTACAGAGACCAGTCCAGTATAGCACAGAACAGACTCCCCAGGCCAGACCCCATCCGATTAGGATTGCTGTTTTCATGGTCCAACGGTGTCTATTTTGGGGTCGCAAGGACAGGGTTTGGTGTAGCAGGTGTGCTAACACAGTGATGGCCATGGCGCCTTCCATCACTGCCGTCACGATTCTTCCAGCTGTGTTCCCACAGTTTGTGATGGGTATAGGTAAGGGGGTGAGTGTGGCCACACACTCAAGGGTCACCACGATGGAATCTACTAGCAGCCAAGATGAGATCACTGCTATTTGTCGGAATGAGAGCTTGACCCTTCCCAGTAAGTAGGTGACAAATAAGTGTGGCATTATTTCAGCTCTTTTCAGTATTACATGGTAAATGATAATTTCATGATTTCTTGAGTTATGCTCTCTGCTGCTCCGGGGCGGATGTGAGCCTGTTTCCTTGATGTCTCAGTTTTGAGCCGAGCCAGCGCCCGGTTCTGGTGGGAGTGGCTTGTAGTTCCTCCCACATGGGCGGCACATGGCCTTGAGGCCTTTTTGTAGGAGTACACGTCCTAATAAGGCAACAGCTATCACACCAACTAAGCTTGCCAAATAAGGCCAGATCTGAAGGAAAAGATCAACTATCCATCCCTCAACGGTTCTTCTGCCTTCCTTGATCACTTCTCCTACTCCATGTATTACTTCCGTGACTTTACGGCGTACTGTGTAACTAACAGTTTCATACCAGGCACAGTTATGTTCTTCCTCTCCCTGGCCACATTTTTCCCAACTTTCTTCTGGATACTGACATGTGAGATTAGAGTAGATTTTGTTTGGGCCTACCCAATCGTAGCCATACAACTCATCGCCAAAGCATAGGCGTCGTCTCAGTGCATGTCCTTCGGCCAGAGCAATCATAGATTCAGAGACGAAGGGGACAATTACTCCTTGAATATTCTTTCTAGTTTTTAGCTGATGTCCTAATATGATGTTAGTGCAACTTGTACCATCGGGTACAGATCTTCTCCATTTTCTGTCATTATACTTCTTCCACACTACCTCAGCTGCATGAGTTGTGAATTCTTCTTTATAATGACTTCGACAGTAAGTTTCCCATCCGGGTAACTCATAACAGGGCCTTCGGGCTAAGCTGACTACACACACATCTTATTTCCTATTACACTTCATATTCCATGGTCTTGGGCAGACATATCTGTCGGGCCATATAAAGCATTTGACCATATGTCCTGTTCTTTGGAGTAAACTGTAGCCAATAATTGATACCTAATCCAATAGTTGGAGGAGTGTTTTAAGCAAAGGACTACCCATTCTCTTATTTCTTCCTCCTGAAATCCCCACCAGGTGCGCGAGTCATCTCTATTGTGATACTCATGCCAGGCTTGGAGCTACCTCTGTTTCCCACAGTCTGCATCTAGGTGACACCCCGCTACTCTCCCACACTGAGTTATTAAGGCTGAGGAAAATTTGTTCGGCTATGCATTCGTCAATTTTATTAAAAATAGCTTTTTGGTGCACCAAGTAGCTCGTTTGGTTTGGGAAGCCTCTGCACATACACGTCTGAGTAATATGGTCCCATCAGGCCTGTGTAAGTCCTGGTATACCCCTCCACAAAGTCACCTTCGAAGTGGGGCAAACCAGGGACCACCCATACCCATGGTAGTGTCATATTTAACCACTCTTCGTGCCAGGCGTTAACAGGCTGAAATATAGCTGCCCAACTCCAGTAATAATATCGTTGATTTGCTACTGGGGTTATTGGTAAATAATTTCGAGATTTCCACTCACCATACAGATTCCAATAGCAGATTGGGAGCTTCTTTAATTTGTATTCCTTATAATGCTCCGTTACGGCTGATTCTGCCCCGTTATTAGATTCTACCTTTACCATTTTTATCATATTGCCCGGCGGGGGTGTTTCATAAGACTCAGTAGGTCGTTGGTGAGGCTTTCTATCTGTAGCATTAGGTTTGAGCACCTTCTTGTGCCTTACAGTATGAATAGTTTTAATTCCAGTACGGTTCTGATTTACCCCAGTCTGGTTTCTTCGGATAAGTGGGGGTATTTTGTCACAATCTAAGTGGATGTTGCCCCAAAACTCCCAACGAGGGAGAATCACCTGACAGCTTTTGTCTTTTGGTGGAGCGGGATAGATCACTTCACTATCCCAGTGGCCTTGGTGGGCCAACCCTGGCAGTGGTCGGCAGGTCTGATCACATTGCCATTCAGGTGGTTCTTTGTCAGGGTGAATCCAATTATATATTGTTTTTCATTTAACTTGTTTTTTCAAAACTGCTATCCAAACTACAACTCCATCTTGTAGGACTAACAGGTCGGTGAAGGTCCACGCTATTCCGGTCAGATTCTCAGCATCGATAGCTGCTATCCATTCAGGTGTGAGATTCAGCTTTTTCCTGCAGGCTCGATAGCCCGTTCGTTTCACTTGATTCCATGTCAAAGTTTGATTTTGAATGGTCTCATTCTGGTTCCATGGCATGAAGATATTTCTTCGTTTGATGTCCCAGCAGGTCATGTTTGCATACTTGGATCTCCCGTGGGAGACCTTCACATGCGTGAGGCTCCATGGTCTAATTCCGGCTTGATACAAAATAACCAACAACATTACAAAGCCTATTAACACTACGAGTTCCCGCAACAGGGTACGTAGACAAGCTGCTTTATCCAAAATCGTAATCCTTGAACAGTCCCTAGGTCGGTCGGGGGTCGCTTCATCATCATAATCAGAGTTGTCTGAATCATCGCTGTTCGGGTTTCTATTTTTCAGGGGGACCATTTTGGAAAAGGGCCTGTGTTGCTCCTAGCTCTTGCCCTTTTCTCAGAGCGTCTGTTGACTATGTTCACTCGTCCTTGATGGAGTTTCAGATATAGTGGAGAGGGGTGTGGCAATCCAGGTTGCAAACCTTTCCACACCCATTTCCACTGCATCACCAACCAATTTTTGGGTTCAGGTTGGGGTTCACATCTGTTCCATAATGGCTTGAAAGTGGCTTCCCATTCTTTTCGTTTTTCTGGTCCGAGTTTGTTGATTAGTGAATAATACTCCATCTCCTTTTGGCCCTCTTCTGCTATTACCTCTATTTGAGTTATTAGTGGCTGGCCCTTGTACAACACCCGTACTCTGTATCCTAATCTTGCCCTCGAGCTCACCAAAAAATTATAAGGGGTCATCCCTCGATCCCCTACTATTCTAAGGGGCAGGTGCTGATTTTCTAACACATACCGCTCTGGTTTACATACCTTTTTTTTGGATGGCTTTCACCATAGGTGGGCTTGTGGTCCAGATTACCATTTCTCCTACTGAAATTTCGAAGAATTGGCTCTGGTACGGCTCTCTGTAGTTGGGTCCCCACCTGATTTTGATTCTTAATCCAGATATAGTCAAATAGACCACATTGAATATCCATGGGGACTCTGGTGGGCAAGAGCAGATAGGGGTGCTGTATTGGGGGAGCCAAGCCAGGCTCCGATTATATTTATTTTGAGGTTCATCCAGGCGAGGTCTTCTGATGTACTGGGTGTTTTCATAGAAGTAGTTCTTGGAGGGGTTTTCCCATACAGAAAAGTCTTGTTGTGGCTTGTCAAGCCATGTTATATCGTTTACCGTTCTTATTACTGGTATTTTTGGGCCTCTTCGATCATATTGAATTAGTACGTTGGCTACAGCGACATCAATTGGCTTAGTGTATAATGTTTTCCTTCCTTACGGGCTATATGGTGCGAGCAGGCATGACAGCAGTGGATTACTTTCTACCCGACGGGCCATGAGCAGGGATGCTTCACTCTTGACTTCTCCCGGAGCTCTGCCCTCTTCTCTTGCCACTCATTCCTTATAGAGTTCTAGACAGAGGGGTGATGGGTGTGGCACGTGTGGTCGTAATCCTCTCCACACTCACTTCCATCAGTGGATACTCCACACGGTGGGCTCCAGTTGGGGGCCTTCTAGCCCGTTAAAGATGCTGTCGAGCGGGCTTTGTCCCCTATGGAAACGATCCGTTGCTTCTTGCTCCCGTTGTCTGGTATATTTGTGTAATTTTGCCTCATACTGTCTGTACGGCGCGGCCACCTCCACTTGTGAGGTTACTGTGTTGACCGGGGCTGCCCCCTGTAAGATACCGTCGCCTTGTATGCCGGTCTCATGGGTTATCCATTCCAGTGGTTGACAGGCGTAGAAACTCGGTCGTACAGCATTCGCAGGGGTAGCCTAGTATTTTCAGCCACTACCCGATATTTGTCACATTCCCTTTGATAGATCTTCGTTCTCAGGGTTGGACTTGTTGCCCAACTTATTAGTTCTCCCACCGAGATTTCACAGTACTCCGTTTGGTGAGGCCCTCCGTAGTTGGGGCCCCACTTGACCTTAACCTGCCATCCCAACACTCGCAGATAAACGACATAAAAGATCCACGGCGTCCCCATCAGGCTGGGGTTGTATGGTAAACCCCACTGGTCGCTTATCAACATGAAGCCAGTAATCTGTAGAGACGCCCTGGTGAGATCTGGTTTACGGAAGGTTCTTGCACTCGAGCTGTAATAATTCTTTGTTTTATTTGTAAAAATTGAATAATCTTTTCTGGGTCGGTCTAATTTTACCAGCTCTCTTCTGACAATCAGGGCTGGCTCATATGGCCCTGTTCTGGATCTTTGATATAGCATATTCCATACATACTCGCGGGGTTGTTCCTTAGATCTTGGGAGGAAGTCCATTTCGCCCGGCCAACACACTGGGGCAGTCCTCAACGTAGTTTTGTCCCATGGCCAACATTCCTCGATGATTTCAGGTAATTTTATGTTATCTATTCCTCCCCAGATGGGACTGGGGCATCTTATACCTATTAGTAATTGTCTTTCTAACCTTTTTCTGTGATGAGATCCGTTGATGAGTCTAGCACCCCTTCGGTCGGTTCTTACTCGTTCGTTTTCTTGTCTGTGAGTGTCCATCTCCTCGGGAACGTCTTGCCGGCCCAAGCTTTCAGCACACTTCGTCTTTTGTCCTTTTTACTTGGTTGAGGCTTTTCTGTGTCGTTTTTACTGTCTTCAATCGGCTGGATTGTGGCTCCAACGGAGTACACTCCCCTGTATGGTGCAATGATCATCTGTACGGAAACTCTAACCCTCTGGGTGGAGTCTGGCCTTATGGGAGTGTCCACCCATTGTGCAGCCGTTCCGGGAATCTGCAGCACTCCTTTCTTCTCCCAGGCTTCCGGGGTCACTAGATACTCAGATGTTTTTTGCTTGGGTCTAGCCCAGTGTATGGCCCATGCATCCAGGCTGGTGGTGTGGTAGTATAGATTTGTATGCCTGGTCCCTGCCTCTCCAGGAACCTCCGGCAGGTCGATTAATGGGAGATCCTGGTTTAGGATTACCTCTGTTACCAGTTGAGCCCACTTTGTTAGCTCCCAGGGGCCTTTCCAGCCACCTTTTTGAGCTTCTTCGTTCACTTCATCAGGCAGCTGGTTTACTTCACCTCCATCTGTCCCCGGTGGGTCCCTGAACACCCTGAAGACCAGTGGAAACTGATTAGTGCTGAGAAGTGCGTTTCTCACTTTTCCCATTGAGGGATTATAGGGCCAGGCTTGCTGCACTGATTGTTCGAGCAAATCCTGAGGGTTCCAACATATCCCTTTCTTTTTAGCCTTTTCCCCCTCATTTGGTTTAACTATCCCTGGATATTATCCACCCCTTGAACAGGTATCTATGATAAGTGGCCAATAGCCTCCACAGCACAACCTACATTTTTCCTAAAGTTATAGCTCAGTGATACATCATCCGATCTGCACCAGATTTATTGTGCGTCATCAGTGAGGACTTTAAGACACATTGATATTGTGGTTTAACATATGACTCTAGTGCTGTCCTTCTCAAATAGTGGGGCGCACCCCCTGGGGGACCCCGGAGCAATGCCAGGGGGGCGCATGTGACCCCGAGGAACATTTTGCGGCAGGGAGTCGTTTTTTTTTTCTTTTTTTTGCACCATTTTCATTTTTTCAGGGTGCGTTCGGCAATTGTTTGTTAAAATCCGGCAACACTCTGTCTTAATAATAATAATAATAAAGTTATGAACAAATATGTCTGTCTTGTCATTTGAGGAGCCATGCTTGAACCGTGTCGCTTCCCTCTGCTGCTGAGCAGCTGGTGACGCTCGTCACCCGCAGCACGCGTTACCTGCCCCTCTTCCGCTTCCACTTTAACTTTTTTTTTTGTTTGTTTTTTAATTTGTCAAAGCACAATTTTGACATTTTTTAATACAGAAGTAATGTTTAATAAATGTTAGGACTCTATTCTTTGCTAACAAGTCCTCCGCTCTGGACACATTTCACCCACAGCTCGCATGCAACAAAGAGTATAAACTCAAAGCGAGAGCGACACCTGCCCCCCTCTTTCCTCTTTCACATTGGCTGGCTTTTAGCACACACTGAATTTGATCTGCACTGTTTTTATTACTTTTATTGATCTTAATGTTTTAACAACTGTTTTTATGTGTTTAAATGTTCTTGATTTTATATGTACAGCACTTTGTGGCAGCTGTGGTTGTTTTAACAGAAAATAATTGAGAAGCACTGCTCTAGTGCACCCCCTAGATTATTCCAACAGTTAGATCTCAATGATACATCATCCTATCCGCATCAGATTTTTGATGCGTCATCTGTGAGCATTTCTAGACACATTGGTGGTGTTGTTTAACATTTGACTCAAGCGTGCCCCCTAGATTATTCAAACTGTTATATCTCAATGATATATTATCCGATCTGAACCAGATTTTTTGTGCTTTATCAGTGAGCACTTCTAGATTTGTGGTATTTAACATTTGACTTGCGTACGTCCCCTAGATTATTCCAAGAGGTATATCTCAGTGAAATATCATCCGATCTAGGCCAGATTTTGGGTACGTCATTCGTGAGTACTTCTACACACACTGGTATTGTTGTTTAACTTTTTGACTCCAGTACGCCCCCTAGATTATTCCAACAGTTATATCTCAGTGATAAATCATCCAATCTGAACCTTAGTTTTTGTGCTTCATCAGTGAGCACTTGTAGACACATCGATATTGTTGATTCGTGACATCACTTAAGCCCCACCTACTCAGAGAAAAAAACTGTTGATTATTGTATGACACTTCCAACTTCGCATTGTGTAAGATATTAGACTGAAACTTTGTTTGCTAACTGTTGATTACCACACATAATATGTTGAAAAGCATAAAGGAAGTGCTTGTCAAACATTCGCAACAAAACAAGAAGTCACCAAAACTCCTGTCTGGAAGGTCAGATTTCGCCTATACTTGTAAGACCTGCAGCTGGACAAGTAACGACATGGACGGAAAGCGATGTCTAAGATTCAGGAAATGCGCCTCGTGGTGAACGCGTGTGGGATTGGCACGAGAGCATTTGCGACGGCGACTGGGTGGACTAGCTGGAGCTCCCGTGGTCACTGTAAGGTCGGAGTGGCTCTTTGCTGCGAGGGCCTCAAATGCTGCTTGCAACTTTAATTTATTTTTTTTGAATGTCCAGAGGACCAGATTTAACATTTTTAGACAGTTGTTTGTCAAGTTAAAACAGTTGATAAGACTTTCCAGCTTTTGCAATCCACAATCAACATCATCCAGTCAGATTTGTTCCACCTCAGACTTGTCTTAAATGCCGATAAAACCAAAGGGATGCTTTTTTCAAACAAGTTTGTTGATTCCTATAAATATTTGGGTGTCTTGGTCGATTCACATCTCTCTTTTAAGTTTCACGTGAATAACTTGGTAAAAAAAAAAACAAATCCTGAAAGTTAAATTGGGTTTCTTTTTCAGAAACAGATCCTGTCTAACCCTGAATATTAGGAAACACCTTGTATCTGTGACTTTCCTTCCCTCCATTGATTACGGTGACAATATTTACATGAATGCTTCTACAAGAACCCTGCAGATGTTGGATGCTACAGATGTTGGATGCTGTCTATCATGGTGCACTAAGATTCATAACTGGCTGTAACTACCGTACCCACCACTGCACCCAGTATTCACTGGTTAACTGGACATCATTAACTTCACACAGACTCCCATGGGAACATTTTCATCTTTAAATCTCTTCTTGGTCTGCTGCCTTCATACATCTCCTCCTACATGTCTCTGTGTGAGTGCAGCTACAGCGTGCGCTCTCAGGACATCATTACCTGCAGTGTTCCCTCAGTGAGGACTGAACTAGACAAAAGGACCTTCTTCTACTCCGCTCCTCTTTCCTGGAATATCTTGTAAAAACATCTGAATCCAAGACAAAGGGAGAGAGGGTGACCTATGTGGCTTCAAACATCTGCTAAGCTTATGGGAAAAAACAATGTAGATGTTCTTGTTTTTAGTTTTCTACATCACCTTACAACCTGTTTTTTTTTTTACTTTTTTTTTAAATATTTTATTTTCACTTGTTCTCAATTTGTACGAATCCTTTATGATTGTCTATTGTCTTGTTGTCCACTATTGTCATCATTCTTTGTTGAATTCAGATTTCTTGTAAATGAGTCCTCGAGGCTCAATGGGATTTACCTGTAGAAATAAAGGTTGAATGAATGAAAACAGACCCAACATTTATTTAATGAAATAACATATGTAGTGAGAGTTGGAGCAGAGTTCCATGTTTGGACCAAACACAAAGTAAAAACAGCTGAACCAGATGTTTACAGATTCATTCACACACCAGAGGCCACAAACAGGTTTTTCTTTTTTAATTTGTCATTTTTATTTCCAGACAACAGTTCTGGGGCCGGCTCAGTGGTCAGTGCAGCAGTTCTGTACTCCTGAGGCTGCTGGATGGAGTCCAGGTAATCAGTACATATGAAGTAAAACTATTCATTAAATCTTTCACAGGATAAGGGAGCAGCTGAAAGAAGAACATTTTTAAAGTTTCCTTAGCCTGAAGAACCAGAATCTAAACTCTGTCAAATACAAAAATGCTGCCGCCCAGACTGCCCGTTTCCACAAAGATTCGTTTTTTTAATAGTTTTTATGAATCTTTGCCTCTCAGTATCATTCAGGGTCATTGGCCCAGACAGACACACTGGAGGGGTCAGAGAGGTTATGGCATCATTCTTTATAAGAGCACAGAA
Organism: Nematolebias whitei; assembly: GCF_014905685.2. Classification (NCBI taxonomy): domain Eukaryota; kingdom Metazoa; phylum Chordata; class Actinopteri; order Cyprinodontiformes; family Rivulidae; genus Nematolebias; species Nematolebias whitei. The sequence continues at coordinate 49,555,762 of NC_056508.1, forward strand.
ACAGGTGAGCTCTTCATACTCATAATGTTGCATCAAAAAGAGCTTCAGGAGCAAAATAATCTGATCAAAACAGCTGTTATCACATCAGAGAGTAAAACATAAACATGAAAAGTAAAATTCAACTAAATCAAACAAAGATGCAAATATATGAAAATCATTGACCACATTATAATCAACCAACTAACAACTGACAAAGAGTCAGGCTGATGGGTCTACCGGCCAACTGGTCCACTGGCTGATGGATCCACTGGCTGAAGGGTCCAACAGTCGACTGGTCCACTGGCCGAGAGTTCACCGGTTGATGTGTCCAACAGTCGACGGGTCTACCGGCTGATGGATCCACTGGCTGATGGATCCAACAGTCGACTGGTTCACCTGACGACCAGTCCACCAGCTGACAGGTCCATCAGCCAACGAGTCCACCAGCCAGTGGGTCCACAGATGATTGACCGCTGCATGCTGTATGATTCTCTATAAACAACAGACTGACTGACTGTAGTCAGTCTGAACGTGATAAGCTTCAGGTCAGAGACCAGAGGACTGGGCACAAACATCTGTGAGATAGACCCCCCCCCCCCCCCCCCCCACACACACACACACACACACAGTTCACTTGCACAGCCATGGGTGCTGCAGGCACTGCGAAGCTGTAGCTCTACGTTCAGGCTGCATCTCCAGCATGGTGAGCAGGAAGTCGCTGAACTGAGCGGCCTGATCCAACGGCCACTCGTACTTCTCCAACAGAACCTCGAACAGAGCCCAGGGCTTCAGGCTGGAGATGTGCCGCAGCTCACCTGGACAGGTATACAGAGAGACAGCATCACAAGCAGTCACACATTTCTTTGTAGATTCAAGCCTTAGAAGAAGCTGTACACCTTAAAAATAATCTGTAGAGGAAACTTCTAGGAAAATGAACAACATTGGCTATAGCAGCTGCTGCTATGTCTAGCTGCACATGATAAACTGATAAACTCTCAAATCAAAAATTACCTGGACTCATTTAACATCTTACCTCCCCATCAATCTGGTTTCAGGAAACAACACAGCACAACCACTGCTTCACTGAAGGAGTTAATGACATTGTTGAAGCACTGGATGCTAAGGATTATTGTGCTGAACTTTTCTTAGACCTGTCACAAGATTTTATGATCCAGTGTCAAAATCTTTAGTCATAAGCTCTCAGAAACTGGTTTCTCTGATCATATCTTTCAGATCGGAGGCAATGTGTTCAACATAATGGTACTTCCTCCAGGTATTTAACAGTCAACAATGGTGTACCACAAGGTTCAGTCTTTACAATCTACATAGGTAATGTAGGCCAGAGCATCCCTGATGCATCCATACATTTCTATGCTCATGACACAGTTGTTTATTGTCGAGCTAAAACAGTTGATAAGGCTTTCCAGCTTTTGCAATCCGCTTCTGACATCATACAGTCAAATTTGTTCCATCTCAAACTTGTCTTAAATGCCAATAAAACCAAAGTGATGCTTTTTTCAAACAGGAAGTCAGTCCCAGCAGTTCTTCCTCTGATTTTATCCTCATATGGTGTCCCTATTGAGTTTGTTGATTCCTATAAATATTTGGATATCTTGGTTGACTCGCATCTCTCTTTTAAGCTCCACGTGGAAAACCTAATAAGGAAATTGAAAGTTAAACTGGGTTTCTTTTTCAGAAACAGATCCTGTCTAACTCTGAATGCTAGGAAACACCTTGTATCTGTGACCTTCCTTCCCTCCGTTCACTACAGTGACATTATCTATATGAACGCTCATACAAGAACCCTGCAGATGTTGGATGTTGCAGATGTTGGATGCTGTCTATCATGGTGTACTAAGATTCATAACTGGCTGTAATTATCGAACCCACAACTGCACCCAGTATTCACTGGTTAACTGGACTTCGTTAACTTCACACAAACTCTGTCACTGGTACATTTTCATCTTTAAATCACTTCTTGGTCTGCTGCCTTCATACATCTCCTCCTACTTGTCTCTGCATGAGTGCAGCTACAGTGTGCACTCCCAGGACATTATACAAGCAGTGTTCCATCAGTGCATACTGAACTAGGCAAAAGACCTAAGGAAGTGATTACAAGAAGAAGTTGATAGATTGCCTGAAAATTTTGGAGCAGGACAAGGCTATTGACTGTATTCTGTACCACAGACTGTACCCAGGGGGGTATGGTTTACCTAAAATTCACAAACGAGGTGTACCTTTAAGACCAATTGTCAGCATGATTAACTCTGTCACTTACAATGTTTCCAAATAGCTGGCGTCTGTACCTTCAGTTGGCAGCTCAGAACACCACATACAGAACACCATGGACTTTGTGGATAAGGTGAGGGATGTCATCATGGAGACTGATGAAACAATGGTCTCTTTTGATGTCACATCACTCTACTTGCATTCCTGTTGATGCAGTAGAGGTGGTCAGTTTAAGATTAAAATTAGACACCACTCTGAGCAGCAGGACCACGCTTTCCACAGAACAACTGTGTCAACTCTTGAAACTGTGCCTGCAGTCAACCTACTTCACATATGGGGAGCAATATTATAGGCAGAAACATGGGTGTGCTATGGGGTCTCCAGTTTCTCCTAATGTTGCCAACCTGTACACGGATGAGGTAGAAAAGAGAGCCTTGACGTCCTTTTCAGGGACACCACCAAGTCATTGGTTCAGGTATGTTGACGACACCTGGGTTGAAATTAAATCTCAGGAAGTCCAACATTTTACTGACCACATCAACTCTGTGGATAAACACATCAAGTTCACACGAGAAGATGTAAAAAATGGCAAGTTGGCTTTCTTGGACTGTGAGGTCTCAGTTTCTGATAGAGGACTTTTGCAAACTGAGGTGTACCGCAAACCCACACACACAGACCAGTATTTGCAGTTTGACTCCCATCACCCTTTGGAGCACAAGTTAGGAGTCATCAGGACTCTGTATCACAGAGCAGACAGCGTCCCCACTAGCTCAGGAGCCAGGCAGAAGGAGAAATCCCACACAAGACAGGCTCTAGAGCAATGTGGATATCCTAACTGGGCCTTTCTAAAAGCAGAGAAGAAACCCAAACATGACTCCAGTCAGCCAACAGGTGAAAAGGAGGAACCCAGACCCAGACCAGTGACCATTCCAGATGTTGAGGGAGTATCAGAGAAACTGAGACGTTTATTTTCTAAACATAATGTCCTAGTGGCTTTTAAACCCCAAAATACATTACGGCAAAGACTGGTTCATCCCAAAGATCCAGTCCCCCGACACAAACAGAGTAATGTTGTGTATGCTGTTCAGTGTCAGAAGGGCTGTGATCAGTCTTACATCGGGGAAACTAAACAGCCACTGGCCAAAAGGATGGCGCAGCACAGAAGATCAACATCATCAGGCCAGGACTCTGAGGTCTACACTCATCTCCAGGCCAGCGGTCACTCTTTCAGGGATGAAGATGTACACATCCTGGAAAGAGAGGAACGATGGTTTGAGAGAGGAGTAAAGGAGGCCATCTTTGTGAAAAGAAACCGTCCATCGTTAAACAGGGGTGGAGGCCTACGTGTTCAATTGTCCCCCTCTTACAATGCTGTGATTGCTAGTATCACTCAGCCCTCTGTGAATAGTAAACAGCCATCAGTGTGCTAATGATCCATTGTTAGGCTGATGGTCCTTCTTGACCATGTGATCAGCTGGTTTTGGTTGTCAGCAGCAAAACTGGTTGATCCACTCTGAGAAGGTGCTATTTAAGAGACTGAGCTGAATACAGCAGCTCAGACTGAGGAAGTCTCTCGGATGAGAGACGAAACGTTTCTACATTTTGTTGTTGTTTTGCTTTGCTTTATTTTTTTTTGAATGTCCAGAGGACCAGATTTAACATTTTTAGATTTTTCTACCTGGATTATTGAGCATGCATCAGGATGTTTCTAACTTGGGTTTTAAAATGGACAGTGATTTTAAATTAGATTCCCAGATTGGAGCGGTAGTCAAGACCAGTTTTTATGACCTGAGACAGCTGGCTAAGGTAAAGTCCATTCTCACAAAGCAGCAGCTGGAAACAGTAATCCATGCCTTTGTCACCTCTCGGCTGGATTACTGCAACACTCTTTACCTTGGAGTCAACCACTTCTCCCTCAGACGCCTCCAGTTGGTCCAGAACGCTGCTGCTCGGCTTCTAACTGGAGTTCAAAAAAGGGCGCACATCTCCCCCACTCTGGCTTCACTCCACTGGCTGCCTGGTCATTTTAGAGTTCATTTTAAGATTCTTTTATTTGTTTTTAAAAGTTTAAATGGTCTTGCTCCATCCTACCTCTCTGAGTTGCTTCACCCATACACTCCTGCTCAGTGCCTCAGATCAGCTGATCAGCTGCTCCTGGAGGTGCCGAGGTCTAAGGCTCAGAGGGAACAGAACTTTTTCTGTTGCTGCTCCAAGACTGTGGAACGATCTCCCTCTTCTCATCAGATGAGCTCCTTCACTGTCCAGTTTTAAAACTCTTTTAAAAACACATTTTTTACTCCCTGTCTTGTAGCACAGACTGAATTTTGCTCTGCACTGTTTTTATTACGTGGGAGTTTGCCCAACCGGTCTACATGTGCTTTGTGGACTTGGAGAAGGCGTTCGACCGCGTCCCTCGGGGGACCCTGTGGGGGGTACTCAGGGAGTATGGGGAACTGAGCCCTTTGATACGAGCTGTTAGGTCCCTGTATGACCGATGTCAAAGCCTGGTCCGCATCGCCGGCAGTAAGTCGGGCTTGTTCCCGGTGAGAGTTGGACTCCGCCAAGGTTGCCCTTTGTCACCGATTCTGTTCATAACTTTTATGGACAGAATTTCTAGGTGCAACCAAGGTGTTGAGGGGATCCGTTTTGGTGGCCTTAGGATTGCGTCTCTGCATTTTGCAGATGATGTGGTCTTATTAGCTTCATCAGATTGTGATCTACAGCTTTCGCTGGAGCGGTTTGCAGCCAAATGTGACGCGGCCGGGATAAAGATCAGTTCCTCCAAATCCGAGGCCATGATATTGAGCCGGAAAAGGGTAGAGTGCCCTCTCCGGGTCAGAGAGGAGGTCCTACCCCAAGTGGAGGAGTTCAAGTATCTTGGGGTCTTGTTCACGAATGAGGGAAAAATGGAGTGTGAGAGTGATAGGCGGATAGGTGCAGCATCTGCAGTGAAGCAGGCGCTGTACAGGTCTGTCGTGGTGAAGAGAGAGCTGAGTCAAAAGGCGAAGCTCTCAATTTACCGATCGATCTACGTTCCTACCCTCATCTATGGTCACGAGCTTTGGGTTGTGACCGAAAGAATGAGATCTTGGATACAAGCGGCCGAAATGAGTTTTCTCCGCAGGGTTTCTGGGCTTTCCCTTAGAGACAGGGTGAGAAGCTCGATCATCCGGGAGGGACTCAGAGTAGAGCCGCTGCTTCTCCATGTCGAGAGGAGCCAGTTGAGGTGGCTTGGGCATCTGTTTAGGATGCCTTCTGGATGCTTCCCTGGTGAGGTGTTCCGGACACGTCCCACCGGAAGGAGGCTCAGAGGAAGACCCAGGACACGCTGGAGGGACTATGTTTCTCGGCTGGCCTGGGAACGCCTCGGGATTCTCCCAGAAGAGCTGGCCCAAGTGGCTGGGGAGAGGGAAGTCTGGGCCTCCCTACTTAGGCTGCTACCCCCGCGACCCGACCCCAGATAAGCGGAAGAAAATGGATGGATGGATGGATGTTTTTATTATTTTTTATTGATCTTAATTTTTTAACAACTGTTTTATGTGTTTAAATGTTCTTGATTTTATATGTGCAGCACTTTGTGGCAGCTGCAGTTGTTTTAAAGAGCTTTATAAATATAGTATTATTATGGTGCACCTCGGTCCAAAACTGTGGAATTTAGAGCCAAACGTATGGCGATGGCGTAACGTCTTACTTCGCCACGCCGCAACGCCTACATGCTCCACCCCAAACTGTCAGTGTTGGAAAGCAAGTTACACCAACATGTCTTAGGTCACTGGACATACCATCATGCTGATCAGGTAACAGGGGTCAGATAGGGATCGTTCAACGTAAAACTTTATACTTCTTGTTGTCAGGGGGTGTGGATTAAGTGATGTCATGATTTGACCATTCAGTCTTGCAGGGGACCAGATGTGGATCAATCACTGAAGGTTTGATGTCTCAGACAGTTTTCGTGTAGGAGCTATTAGCGTTTCGTTTTTCATGGCAAGATGTCAAACTTTGAGGTCTGGCCCCGCCCCTTCAGCATGCTCCAAAACAGACCGTTTATTCAAATTTGCATCCCTCATGCCTTTTGACCAAAATGGCCAAGTCTGAAACCGATTGAGCGAATTCCCTAAGAGTAGTTCGTTCAAATGCGGAGGCTGTAAACTACCAAAAAGTTGTGAAAATTGGGACGGCATTTCAAAATGGCCACCTTCTTGTTTATTGTACAACGTTGGTGCCAGTGTTTTCTGTGCATCTTGGTGAATTGGACAAGCGTACCAAATTTCATGTTTCTACGACAAACTAAGGTTAATGCGGAGGGTATTTTGAAAACTTCTAGGTGGCACTCTTGAGCCGTTTCTGTTGCGATTTTGGCCACACCCTTAAATTACGTAATTTTTCACCAGTCCTGATGTGTCCGCCAAATTTGGCGACTTTAGGGATATGTTAAGTCCCCCAAAACGCCAATTCATTTGGCGGAAAGAATTGTAGCTTGGGCCTGAACAGAGCGATTAGAATAGGCCTTCGCAGCGCTTCGCTGCTCGGGCCTAAAAAATTGTAAAAACATTTTGTCTTTCATCCAAAAGATTTCCTCAGTCTGAGGTGCTGTATTCAGCTCAGTTTTATAAATAGCACCTTATCATAGTGGATCAACCAGTTTGCTGCTGAAAACCAAAACCAGCTGCTCACATGATCAAGAAGGACCATCAGCCCAACGATGGATCATTAGCACACTGATGGCTGTTTGCTATTCACAGAGGGCTGAGTGATACTAGCAATTAAAGCAGCAAGCAGCATTGAAGGCCCTCGCAGCAATGCACCACTCCGGCCTTACAGCGACCGTGGGAGCTCCTGCGACTCTGCCCAGTCGCCATCGCAAATGCTCATGCTCCTGTCCCGCGCCTGTTCACCGGGGTGCGCATTCACCAAACCTTTGACATCACCTGCGACCGTGGGAGCTCCTGCAACTCCACCCAGTTGCCATCGCGCATGTTGTAATTTGATTCCCGCATGCGTCCACCAAGGTGCGTAAATGTCTAATCTTTGCAATCACCTTACGCCCATGATTATGCACCAAACATCTGGTTCAGATCGAATGATGTATCACTGAGATATAACTGTTGGAATAATCTAGCGGGCGCACTTGAGTCAAATGTTAAAGAACAATAGTAATGTGTCTGTAAGTGCTCACTGATCACATACAATAAATCTGGTACATATTGGATGATATTTCACTGAGATATAACTATTTGAGTAATCTAGGGGGCGCACTGGAGTCAAAAATAAAACAACAATACTAATGTGTCTAGAAGTGCTCACTAATCAAGCACCAAAAATCTGGTGTAGATCAGATGATGTATCACTGACATATAACTTTTGTAATATTCTTGGGGACGCACTGGAGTCAAAAATAAAACAACAATACTAATGTGTCTAGAAGTACTCACTAATCAAGCACCAAAAATCTGGTGCAGATCAGATGATGTATCACTGAGATATAACAGTTTGAATAATGTAGGGGGCACACTGGAGTCAAATGTAAAACAACAATACCAATGTGTCTTCTAGTACTCACTGATTAGGCACAATAAATCTTGTACATATTGGATTATGTATCCTTGAGATATAACTGTTGGAATAATCTAGGGGGTACACTAGAGTCATATGTTAAACAACAATATCAATGTGTCTAGAAATGCTCACTGATCACGCACAATAAATCTGGTGCAGATCGGATGATGTATCATTGAGCTATAACTGTAGGAATAATGTAGGTGGTGCTGTGGAGGCTATTGGCCACTTATCATCGATACCTGTTCAAGGGGTGGATAATGATTGATCATAGTGATTTTGGTTCACCTCGGCTGAAATCTGTGTATTTTAGAGCCAAACGTATTGCAATGGCGTCACTTCTTGATTCGCCACACCGCCACGCCCACATCCTCCAGCAAAAATGGTTTGCACTTTAAATCAAGTCGGACCATCTTATCTGTTTTCTAACAAAGGACCATCCTGATTAGGTCAATGGTGTCAAAGAAGAAACATTCCAAGTAAAAAAAAGACTTCCTGTTCTGAGGGGGCGGGGCTTTGATGACGTCAAAATATGACCATAGTGGATCGTCGGGTATCCAACAGGGATGAGTTATGCCAAGTTTGGTGCATTTCAGTCTTTCAATGTGAAAGTTATAGCGTTTGGAAATTTATAGCGTGAAGCGCAAGTTTGAGGCCTGGCCAAGCCCCTTTAACCTAAAAGAAACTGAAAGCGTTTGATAAATTTTACTTCCCAATGTCTTAATGGCATATTAACCAAGTATGAAGGCAATCACTCAAAATCCCTAGGACGAGTTCATTAAAATTCGCCATTAGAAACGCCCAAAAATGACCCTATGACCCAAAATGTCCAACTTCCTGTTGGCTTTGGACCAGGGCTCCAAGAGACTTTTTCATAGGTCCTGAGAAGATACAGATGTTCACCGAGTTTCAGAATTATCGGTCAAAAAATGGCTTGGGGCTGAGGTTTTAAAATATTCTAGGGGGCACTGTGGAGGCTATTGGCCAATTATCATGGCTTCCTGCTCAAAGGGAGGGTAATGATCGGTCATAGTGATTTTGGTGAATCTCGGATCAAATATATGGAATTTAGAACCAAACGTATGGCGATGGATCTAAAAAAGTTAAATCTGGTCCTCTGGACATTCAAAAAAACAAAACAAAGCAAATCAACAAAAAAATGTAGAAACGTTTCGTCTCTCATCCGAGAGACTTCCTCAGTCTGAGGAGCTGTATTCAGCTCAGTCACTTAAATAGCACCGTCTCAGAGTGGATCAACCAGTGGAGATGATCACAGCTACTGAGTCAGCCATCCGCAACAACAAAATTAAAGAGGCTGAAGCAGAACAGCTCAGAATCAAAGTTTCAGCCTGCCTCAGCAATGCCAAACCACCACCTTCCAACATCAGTAGAGAGGAGAGGGATGCACTCACCAATCTTAGCAAGGACAAAAAATATCATCATTCTCCCAGCAGACAAAGGAAGGTGCACAGTGATTTTGAACCAGAAAGACTATAATGAGGAAGTTATGACACTCCTTAGTGACTTAAACACTTATGAACCTATGAAAAGAGATCCAGGAAGTGGTTACAAGAAAAAGTTAATAGATTGC
>NC_056508.1:49575116-49587117 GCF_014905685.2 Nematolebias whitei
GGATTCTTCATTTTTCTGGACTGAATAAAACGTGCATTGAATTTAATGAAATGTAACGTGAGACGTCATTTTTCTTTGACCCATCAAAATGAATGCGGTCATTTATTTTACAGAATCAAAGTTTAACATCAAACATTTACATTAATTTGGCAAAATATGAAAATAACAACATAATCAATCAGCTGACAACCAGGAAAACCATCAGCCATGATTTTCCGTTGCTTCACCACAGACATTAATGAAAACTGTACAATTATGATTAATTATCCACACGGCGGTGGATGAGCACTTTACACAGACATTTCTAAATTATCTGGAAGGATTTCTACTTGAGAGAAGAATTTAAAGATGGAAATGAAGTTTAAAGGGAGTAAAAGATGGTGTGTGAGGGGGAGTGTTGACCAGAACCGACACTCTCCATTCGAACCCAGCTTTTCCTCGGTACGCTTGGTAGGAAACTTGACTCATTACCTTTCTGAAGATGAATCAGCAGATATGGAGTTCCAGTTAACGCTACCTGTCCAGCGTCTCCATAGGATGGCTGTGACTCGTCCGAAGTAGTGACGAGATTCCGTCCGACACCAGCTCACTTCAGCAAGTGGACTTCACATGAGTGGAGTCCTTCAGAAGTTCCACTCAGAGGTGGAAGATGTTATAATCCAACTCGGAAGAGCCTTATCATGGCTGGACTTCTGTTCTCCCAAACGACTTCACAGAACTGCGAACATCTCAGAACTTCTCCGCGCTCCACCGAACTGAGAGAACTAGGAAGTACCGGCATTTTAAAGAGCTCTATTTCCGGTATATTTGAGCGTCCCTGATTGGTCAATATCAACCAGACAGGGGTGTGTTTTGTGATGTAAGAGGTTACTAGAAGTCAGAAAACAGCAAGAATTGTTATGGAACAAATTAAAACTGTTCTCAGACAGGCGAGAGAAATATTTTGGCGAGTTTGGAGAAACAGGTGCCAACTCCTCTGTTTACGTCTGAGAGGATTTTAAAACAAGACACATGTCTGCTTCGACTCCGACCTTGGACAACGCACACTTGCTCATTCACAGACAGAAAACAGAAAATGCATGATTACTCTGTAACAGGCCTTAACATGAATTCTAACTTTGCACGAGCAACTAAAAAATCATTGTTACTGTTTTACAGTTAATAAAATTGATTAGTTCACTGCAACATCTAAAATGGTTTGAACTAAGACACTTTGATTATCAACATTTGTAAAATAGTAATGATAATAAAAAAAGAGAGTGTTCTTTCACTTGATTTTCAAGAAAGAAAGTCTCAGGATGGGTGAACCTGTATTTCTGGATTCAAATCAATGAAACGACAGTTTCTGTCCCACAAGGTTCTTAAGGTCAAGGGTTTTGACCTTAGGCTTAGTTTTGACATCAGGTTAAGTTCACTACATTTGTTTTGTTTTTTTGAATGTCCAGAGGACCAGATTTAACTTTTTTAGATTTTTCTACCTGGATTATTGAGCATGCATCAGGGTATGGCGATGGAGTTACGTCTTTGCCATGTCGCAACGCCCACATGCTCCACCCCAAACTGTCAGTGTTGGAAAGCAAGTTACACCAACATGTCTTCGGTCGATGGACACACTATCATGCTGATCAGGTGACAGGGGTCAGATAGAGACCGTTTAAGGTAAAACTTTACACTTTCTTTTGTCAGGGGGTGTGGCTTAAGTGAAGTCATGATTTGACCAACAAGTCAAAGCTGCTGAAAATGGAGGATTGCTTGATCTGGACCAAAACGCATTCTCAGTTCTGGGTTACATTAGTACATGTACTGACACAGTCTCCACTATCAGATATGTTAAAAGCTACCCAAACAGAAAACCTTGGCTGAATGCAGAGGTGCGCACCCTGCTGGAAGCCAGGAACACTGCCTTCAGGTCTGGAAGCTCAGAGGAGATAGGACAAGGAAAGAGCTGGTTGCTGGTATTAAGAAGGCCAAGGCCACATATGCACAGAGGATCGGAGGTCAATTCACCTCGCAAGACCCTCAGAGCATGTGGAGGGGCATTAAGCGAATAACAGATTACAAAGGAAGGAGTGAACAATGCCCCAAAGACCCATCTCTGCCTGATGCCCTCAACAAGTTCTATGCATGCTTTGAAGACCCGAACAGACCACCCAGCACCAGACTCACCTCACCACCGGATGAAGAGCATTTCAGCGTGGCCTCAGCCGAAGTAAGGAGTACCTTCAGGAGGATAAATCCACACAAAGCAACTGGCCCAGACAACATCCCCGGAGAAGTGTTGAAGGAATGTGCTGATCAGCTCTGTGAGGTGCTGGCAGACATCTTTAACACCTCACTTACCCTGGAGACAGTTCCCACCTGCCTGAAGACTGCCACCATCATCCCAGTCCCAAAAAGCTCTACAGTGACTGGTCTGAATGACTATCGGCCCGTGGCCCTCACCCCGATAGTCGCTAAATGCTTCGAAAAATTGGTCATAACTCACATGAAAACAACCATCAACGAGGACCCTCATCAGTATGCATACCGCGAAAATTGATCAACAGAGGATGCCATCTCCTCTGTGGTCCACACTGTGCTCAACCACATAGTGCAGTAAAACTCACGTTCATATACTCTTAGTGGACTTCACATCCGCCTTCAACACCATGATCACTCAAACTCTGATGGACAAACTTCACACTAGGACTAAGCCCCTCCATTTGCAACTGGGTACTAGACTTCTTAACAGACCACAGTTAGTGAGGATCCACAACTTCTCCTCCTCCACCATAACCCTCAGCAATGGCTCTCCTCAGGGATGTGTCTTGAGCCCACTCCCGTTTACTCTTCTCACGAATGATTGTGCGGCTACCCATCCAGGCTGTCACATTGTAAAGTTTGCAGATGATACAGCGGTGGTGGGATGCATCACAAACAATGACAAGTCCAGCTACAGGCAGGAGGTGGAACACCTGGAGAGCTGGTGCAAAGAGAATAACCTTCACATCAACGTGAAGACGACAAAGGAGAGGATTGTGGAATTCAGAAGGAACAAAACACCTACACCCCCCCTGAACATAAGAGGATCTGTGGTGGAAGTGGTCTCCAGCTACAAGTACTTGGGTGTACACATGAATGACAGCCTCAGCTGGAGCAACAACACCACCAGCCTGATTAAGAAAGCTCATCCGAGACTCTACTTCCTCAGGCGGTTGAGACGAGCTGGTCTGGGAAGCTCAGTCCTCACCTCCTTCTACAGGTGTGCAGTGGAGAGCATCCTGTGCTCCAGCATCAACGTGTGGCATGGAGGCTGCACAGCTGCAGAAAGAAAAGCTTTGCAGAGAGTGGTGAAGGCTGCACAGAAGACTGTTAGAGTCAGTCTCCCACCATCACAGACATCTACACCTCCAGATGCAGGAAGAGGGCCACCTGCATAATGAAGGACCCCACTCACCCAGCACACACACTTTTTGCCCCACTCCCCTCAGGAAGGAGGTTAAGGAGCATAAAGGTTGTTTTCACACCAGATAGTTCGGTAGACTCTGTTCGGTTTGGGACCAATATTCATGACCTTTTGTTTACATTTGAGCTGGTGCGTTTGCATTCACACTGCACTGTGCTGTCGAGCCAACCTGTTGAACCAACCTATTCCCCCGCTCGCCTGTGGGGGCGCTGCACCAAGAACTACTGAAAGAAACGACACAAAAACCTCTGAAGACACGTCTTCTTCTTCTTCTGTAAATAAAAATAAAAACGAAGTGGCATCAAGTTTTAGCAGTTTTAGGAGTTATATTTTATCATTTTTCAAAAATGGACTTAGCATGAGCAGAAGATGAGACAGAAGACCATGGAGAATATTGTTTTTCCACACAAGGCAGCTGACAGCTCCATATAAGGTCAGAGAAATGCGTGTTTGTTTACCCTGCGGAGCGGGGCCCGGTCTGTTTACATTCACACTGTACTCGAACAGCGCTGGAGTTCGCTTCTACCGGACCGAGACCTAGGTTTTAGCCCGGGCCAGAGTTCGCCTTTTTGTTCCGTGACAGAGTTCGATGGCGCGTTCACACCTCCCTAAATGAACCGGACTTTCTAGGAAAATGAGCTAGAGTTCGATTAAAGCAGACTAAACAGGGCTGGTGTGAATGAACCCTAGACTCATGAATCTCTAACCAGAATAATCACTGTAAAAAAATCACATCATGTTGCTGCTGATCTGTTTCATGTTGCTGCTGATCTGTTTCGATGTTGATGTGTTCATGTGTGCTCATCTACTTACACAGACTCATGTTCATGTTTGTGCCGATGTTAGACGTAATGTTTTTTTATGCTTTTAGTGCTTAGTGTATATTTACTTTGTTTTTCTTAGTTCATATCTTAGATGTTATCATTGTTTTTCTTTTACATTTTATTGTTGGATGTAACTGGGACCCTGTGTACATAATTTCGCTCCACCACATGTACCACATGAGGTGCGAATGACAATAAAGAAACTCTGACTCTGAAATTTGGTACACTTGTCCAATACCCCAAGATGAATAGAAAACCTTCTGGGACCAATGTTGTACAATAAACAGGAAGGCGGCCATTTTGGAATGTCGTCCAAATTTTCACACCTTTTTGGCGGTTTACGGCCTACGCATTTGAACGAACTCCTAGGGATTTCGCTCAATCGGTTTCGAACTTGGCCATTTTGGTCAAAAGGCATGGGGGACGAAAAATTATCAAAACGGTGCAAACCAAAGCAAGCTGAATGGGCGGGGCCAGATCTCTAAGTTTGACATCTCGCCATGAAAAACGAAACGCTAATAGCTCCTATACGAAAACTATCTGAGACATCAAACCTTCAGTGATTGATCCACATCCGGTCCATAAAACAGGCCTGCGTCTTTGTACACCTTTTAAAAAACGCTTCATCAACAGATGATTAAAGGCTGTTCTGTCTCCGAACCCTTTATGACAGGAAGAGATGGCTGCAACGTACGTTTTAATCATGCTGAACGCCAGATTTCTGTCCATCAGCTGCTGCAGAAAGGACAGCACGTCGCCTAGTGGACATGAGGTGGCCTCTACACCTTTCTCTGTACACCAGCGCTGAAAAGCTGCCCACTTTGATGTGTACAGCGCTGTGGTAGATGCAGCAGTGAATCCTGGATTGTGCGCACTACATCTTGTGGGAGACCCATCCTCTCCAAGCGTATCCGCTCAGCTGCCAGACCCACAGGTGCTGGCCTATTTCTGGGTAACTCCTGATCGCTCATCCCTCCACGGCAGTTTCCACGGGCGCCCCGATAGCAGGCGTTGTAGAACTGGGAACCATGGTGCGTTCACGCACTCAGGAGCCACCAGGAGAGCTGTCAATCCCTCCTCCTGAACTTGGTTCAAAAACCGTAAAATCAGAGGAGGTGGGGGAAACGCATAAAAAAGCATTTTGGGCCATGGGCTGTGAGCAAACGCGTCCACCCCCAGCAGTGGTTCGTCTCGCGGGCTCAGTGAGAACCATAGGTGACACTGAGCATTTTCTCATGTCGCAAACAGATCTACAGCTGATATGCAAAATTTCTGCCATGTCTGGGCCATCAGATCTGGATGGAGAGTTCAGTCCCCGTGACGTGGACCGCCACTGGACATCACATCTGCCCCTTTGTTCAGAACACCAGGGATGTTGGATGATGGAGAGCAGATTTTGGTGTGCCCAACACAGTAGTTTTCTCGGAATGTGTAACATTTGGGTTGAGCGCACACACCCCTGCCAGTTTATGTAAGCAGCAGTAACCTTGTTGTCTGTGTGAATCAAAACGTGTTGATTCTGTAGCACAGTTCAAAGTGTTGAATCATGTTCAGAACCTTGCGACACTCCAGAACATTTATGTGAGCTGTTGTGTGATGGGGCCACAGCACCCCTACAGCTCGAGATAGGCATGTCCCCCCCCAACCTGACAACGACACATCTGTGAAGACTGACACGTGTGACGTGGGTCTGCTGACGAGGACTCCCTCCGACAGAGCCAGGGTGTTTTCCCAGTGTCGGAGGTCTGCTCTCACGGAGGGAGGAACAGCGATCATCCGTCTTTTTTGTTTTACTGGATCCACGCGCAGACGAGCAAACCACCTCTGGCGGCGTCTCATGTGTAGTAAACACAGCGGGACCACTGTGTGAGCTGACAACATCGTTTCTAACAGTTTCATGACAGAAACAGCTGTTACCACTCTGCCAGGTCTTACGTGGCGGAGCTGGTCTTTTAGAGTGTCGATTCTCGTCTGTGATAAACGAGCCCTAATGGTGGTCGAGTATAGCTCCACTCCCAGATAAACAATCGTCTGGGCCGGGAGAATCGAGCTTTTTTCCAATGTATGGCAAAGCCCAGATTTAACAGGTGTGATGTCAACACCTGAGCCTGCATCGCTGCTTCCAGTCTGGAGCTTGACAGCAGCAACAGGTCGTCCAGGTAAAACAAAACTCTCATCCCTGCTCTGTGTAACGGTTGCAGGGCCGTCTCCACACACTTTGAGAACGTACGAGGCACGAGGGAAGACCCGAACGGCAGCCTGTTGTACTGATACTTCATCCCTTGAAAGGAGAAGTGCAGAAATTTTCTGTGTTTTGGGATGATCAGTATGTGGAAGTAGGCGTCTTTCAGGTCGATGGAAACAAACCAGTCGTTTCTCTGGACATTGTCCAAGTTGTCTGGTTGTCAACATGTGAAATGGTCTGTCCATGATCGCCTTGTTGAAAACTGACAAATCCAAAATCGGTCTCGTTCCTCCAGTCCGTTTGGGAACCAGGAAGTAACGTGAGTAAAAACCTGTGTTTTCCTCTTCGTCGGGAACCCTGGAGATCACCTCTTTTACCAGAAGTTCTTGGACTTCTGCATTTAGGAATGAGACTTGGTCTGGTGATGACAGGACCGTCTCTAAAATTCCTCCGAACGGAGGGGGTCAGGTTGCAAATTGCAGCGTGTAACCCCTGCTTAACAACCTGGTCATCCATCTGTCTGGTGAGCATGTTCAAGCCACTCCGCGTAACGTTCGTGGAGTGGGCGCGCGTTTAGGTGATGCATCATGTTTTCTACGGATGTCATCCAGACCACCGCCTCGACCGCCGTCATGTGTCGCAGGAGTGTGTTCCGCGTGACCCAAGGTGAGGCTTCCTCAAAAGGGCTCTGAGCGCACCTGTGTGCTGCGCTCGGACCGCGGGTCCACATTCATGTCTATGTGGACCGGCGTGTGTTGAGGAGAGGCGTGTGAAAACTGATGACGCCGCGGGGGCGCGCGTTTGACGCCACTGCGGTGAAACGCGTGTCGCTCCTGCCGTGAGCGGGGTCCTGCACTGGGCTCACTTTGCGATCTCGCATCTATGCTGACATGAGCGGGCGAACGCTGAGAAGCGGTGAGAGCGACTTCATCCACGCCGTGCCGTTTGTGTGAAGGCTGCGAGCCCCGCGGGAGCATGCGTTTTCTTTGGTGGGGCGCGCACCGCTCCCGCTGGGAGCGAGGTTCGTTACTGGGATCGCTCAGCTGTCTCACATTTATGCTGATGTGAGCGGGCGAGCGCTGAGAAGCAGTGAGTGAAGACTGCAGGAGGCACGCGTTTGCTTCGTTGAGGCGTGTGTCACTCTTGCTGAGAGCGAGGTCTCTCACCGGACCCGTCTTGCGGTCTCACATTTATGCCGATGTGAGTCGGTGAATGCCAGGGAGCTTTGTGAGCACCTTCATCAACGCAGCGCCGTTTAATTGAAGGCTGCTCGCGTCGCGAGAGTGCGCGTTTGACACCGCTTCGGTGAGGATTGGGCAGCTTGGGCTGAAAACGACTTATTTCGTTTAAGACTGGTGTCATGCGAGCGTCCTGTCTCGTTTTGGAGCAATGGTGATTTTGAAAACCCTTTTTTAAGGACACCGGCTCGTTTTGTGTGGAGGATGTGTGCGTAGCTGCTGTGAGTTCAACCGAGCTTAGACTGGCTAAAAACAGACACTTTAATCATTGAATGACGTTCATGTTTTATTTCACCACTCGTGTCATTTTTACACACACCCTCCACAGACCGTCATTTTTTTAATCTTTTCCCCGTGAGCTCTGCGATTTGTTGGCCCAGGGCGCCGCCTGTTGGCAATCTCTGGGAAAACGCTGAACTGCCGGTTGCCGGGATGAAGAGGGCTGGTCTCTGACAGGCGGGGCTGGCGGTGGAGCTGAGCGAGACGACGCTGCTGCAGCCGTGGAATGTCGTTGTTGCTGTCTCTGCTCACGACGATCCCTCCAGCGGGCTGGGGGGCAGGATGAGCCGCGTGGCTTGATGAGGTGGCGCACAGTCTCTGACACCTCCTCTGACTTTTTTGAGTTTTCCAACATGGCCTTGAAACTGCTCTCGAACAGCGCGTCCGCCGTGATGGGGCCCTCCATCAGGTCTCTGTGCAGTTTTTCCGGCAGAGAGGGGGAATGACGGAGCCAGGTGGACCTCAGAATCATTGTCATCCACGCTGCAATTCTGGACAGGCAGACTGCAGAAGAGGCTCACATATTGAGAATGGTGTCAGATGCCTTGCAAAGGGAGCTCCTGGTCTCCTCAGGCAGATCTGCAGCCTCCAGCCTCTTGGACATGCTGTACGCCAACAGCGCCACTTTGTTGTTTGCTGCGGCTGCCTGAAATGCACACTGGTGAGCTCTATTGGAGAGCGTGGTCACCGTCTGGTCATGTTTCCCAGGAGGGACGGGACGCTGCTCAAAACTGGACAGCTTTGCTCCGAAAACTTCCGCCAGGCTCGGCTCCAGGGGGGGTACTAAGGGAAAGTACCACTCGGTGAACCCCTCCACTCTGGTGATGGGAGCGAAAGTGGAGACGGGCGCTCTCAATTTACCAGGACTGGCCGCAACCTCGTTCCAATAAGATGCCACCGCTCGAAACCAAGGCCAGATGGGATTGGGACGGCGAGCCGGAGTGGAGTCAAACCTTCTCGCTAGATCATCCGATCTGACGGAGAGGGACGGAAAGTCCCTTCATGTCAACAGCTTCCTGAATAATGTTGGGCAGCTCCGAGAGGAGGGCACCGACGGCAGGGAGCAATGTGGCCGTTGAGGCGGGAAAGCACGGAAGGGTTGAGCATCCACTCGGCCCCCCTTGTTCCAACACTACGCTCTCCGGGAGGGAGCGAGCATCGGGGCTGCTGCTGACGTCGCCTGTCCCAGATGAACCATCCGATTCGCTTCAAGAGCCGGCGTCGAAGAAGTCGATCGCATCCAGCGAACAGTCTCCCGCCACAGACAGGCAGTCCTCGATGTTAGCCTTAAACAAGGCTGCTCTCCTCTGCCTTTCTTCCGGAGGAAGGTCGTCACAGAGGCGGCAGGAGGAAGCGCAGGCGACGTGGAGGCGACCAGGCATCCTTTGCAGGTGTCGTGCCTGTCAAAACTGAGCAAGTAGCCGGTCTAGCAGGATGGACACAAGCGGATGGTGTTGGAGCTGGACATCTTGTAGAAGGTTAGTGCTATTAGCTTGCTGAATAAAATTGGGAGCCGATTACCCGCTCTTAACGTAACTTATACGGACCGGGTGGGGCCCACACAGCAGGTGGGCGTGGACTCAACTTTTCAGTGTAATGCTTCGCATGACGGGATAAAACCCACTAAACGACAGCCTTAATGGGCGAAGCCTATACGAAATAGAACTTTGCTAATTGGCTTTTATGTAAATGTTTCTGTAAAGTGCCCTGAGACAACTTTGTTGTGTTTTGCGCTATATAAATAAACTGAATTGAATTTCTCTAGAGCCTGTCTTGTGTGAGATTTCTCATTCTGCCTGGCTCCTGAGTTAGTGGGGATGCTGTCTGCTCTGTGGTACAGAGTCCTGATGACTCCTAACTTGTGCTCCAAAGGGTGATGGGAGTCAAACTGCAAATACTGGTCTGTGTGGGTGGGTTTGCGGTGCACCTCAGTTTGCAAATGTCCTCTATCAGAAACTGAAACCTCACAGTCCAAGAAAGCCAGCCTGCCATTTTTTTACAACTTCTCGTGTGAACTTGATGTATTTATCCACAGAGTTGATGTGGTCAGTAAAATGTTGGACTTCCTGAGATTTAATTTTAACCCAGGTCTTCTCGTCAACATACCTGAACCAACGACTTGGTGGTGTCCCTGAAAAGGACGTCAAGGCTCTCTTTTCTACCTCCTCCATGTACAGGTTGGCAACAATAGGAGAAACTGGAGACCCCATAGCACACCCATGTTTCTGCCTATAATATTGCTCCCCATATGTGAAGTAGGTTGACTGCAGGCACAGTTTCAGGAGTTGACACAGTTGTTCTGTGGAAAGCGTGGTCCTGCTGCTCAGAGTGGTGTCTGATTTTAATCTTAAACTGACCACCTTTACTGCATCATCAACAGGAACGTATGTAAAAAGTGATGTGACATCAAGAGACAACTGTCATCAGCATAGAAACGTAAGGATGTATCAGGGATGTTCTGACCTACATTACATATGTATATTGTAAAGATGGTAGGTCCTAAGACTGAGCCTTGTCGTCTGTGGCGACTCCAGATATATTTTTCTGCAGGTGCTAAGGGGGGGTGGGGTGGGGGGGACTAAGCATTTTACTGAGGGTGGCAGTAGGCTTGATCCTTCTTACAATTATTGTTTATTTGTTGGTTGCAGTTTGCTTCCAAAAAATCATTTTTCCTGATTCCATTCTAGGCAATTTGGTAAATAGAAAACGATCCTGATGCATGCTCAATAACGATCCATTTTTGCATTTCTTGCACTTTTCAAATGTTTACTGAACTTTCAGTAACTTGAATTTTCACTCCCGGTTCAGAGGTTCATTTCATGTTGGGATAGGATTTTATTTTTTTACTCAATATAATCATTGATTTTTTTGTTTTGGTAATTAGTTGTGTTTTGTGAGGAAAATATCACAAAAACCACATATTAAATAATATTAACTTATTTGAAAAAGAAAATACTGATATTTTCTTGGGAGTGCTATGACTTTTCCAGGGGGAGCTATAGCATCCCCCAAGCTCCTTCCTGGAACCGCCTATGCTTGTGATACACAATTGTTGACTGTTAAGAACTTTGGCGCGGTTCGAATGCAGTGTGAATGCATGTGGAAAAGAGACTGCTCCAAAAGCAGGAAGAGGACTACAGCGCGAGCCAAACAAACGCACATTTCTCTTACCTCATACTGGAGCCCTAGTCAGCCGCCTTGTGTGAAAATCAACATTCTCAATTGTCTTCTGCCTCATCTTCCTCTCACGCCGAGTCCATTGTTGAAAAATGACAAAACAGAAATCCTAAAACCGTTAAAATTTGACACCACTTTTGTTTTTATTTCCATAAGAAGAAGTGTCTTGAGGTTTTCATGTCATTTCTTGGTAAAACGCCACCAAAGGCGCGGGGAGGAGGGGAAACGGGATTGACTCAGTGCAGCTGAAATGTTAACAAATGTTGTGAATATTGGTCCCAAATGGAACAGAGTCCACTGGACTATCAGCTGTGAAAACAACCATAGTAAGTGAACCAACCAACAGTGTGAATTGTGAGTTTTTTACAAATTGGATTCCAAAAAAGTTGGGAAACTAAACAAATTGTGAAGAAAAACTGAATGCAATGATGTGGAGATGGAAAATGTCAATATTTTATTCGTAATATAACATAGATGACAAATCAAAAGTTTAATCTGAGTAAATGTAACATTTTAAAGGAAAAATATGTTGATTCAAAATTTCAGTGTCAACAAATCCCAAAAAAGTTGGGACAAGTAGCAATAAGTGGCTGGAAAAAGTAAATTGAGCATATAACGAACAGCTGGAAGACCAATTAACACTAATTAGGTCAATTGACAACATGATTGGGTATAAAAAGAGCTTCTCAGAGTGTCAGTGTCTCTCAGAAGCCAAGATGGTAAGAGGATCACCAATTCCACCATTGTTGTGCAGAAATATAGTGCAGCAATACCAGAATGGTGTTACCCAGCGTAAAATAGCAAAGACTTTTAAGTTATCATCATCAACCGTGCATAACATCATCAAAAGATT
>NC_056508.1:49587517-49603160 GCF_014905685.2 Nematolebias whitei
GATTGAACAGTTAGAGGCCTGTATTAGACATGAATGGGAGAGCATTCCTATTTCTAAACTGGAGAAACTGGTCTCCTCTGTCCCCAGACGTCTGTTGAGTGTTGGAAGAAGAAGGGGGGATGCCACACAGTGGGAAAAATGGACTTGTCCCAACTTTTTTGGGATTTGTTGACGCCATGAAATTTGGAAACAATAGATTTTTCCCTTAAAATGAAACATTCTCTCAGTTTAAACTTTTGATCTGTGATTTGTGTTCTATTCTGAATAAAATATTAGATGTTGGCACCTCCACATCATTACATTCAGTTTTTATTCACAATTTGTTTAGTGTCCCAACTTTTTTGTAATCCGGTTTGTAGCTGCGGGGCAGTACTCTGAGGCACATATTTTATGTTGTTCCTTTGAATATGTTTTGTTAGGTTTATGTTTCTTCTTTTTTTGTGAAAGCAGATTTCTTCTGTTTTCTGTTCTGGACATTGCATCACTCATGCGTTCACAGGTTGTTGGTCGGCCACCATACTCTGGGACTTTTTTCAACAAAATGGAGACATGGTTTTAGACCTGTTTATTTTCAGGTTTTGTTACAGACATGTTTTATGATTTTATTTAATGTAACTGATTTTAATATCTGTGTTACAGCTCTGCTGTAAATTAATTACCTGTAAATGGACTGTACTTATATAGCGCCATTCTATCTTATTTCAAGATACTCAAAGCGCTTTACAACACAATCTGTGCCTCATTTACCCATTCATACAGCACTCTACTAGATCTCTACAAAGCTAATTGAACAAATCATTCTAAAGAGACTAATCAGTGCTTTATCACATTCATACACTGATGGGACACACATCAGAGGCTATGAGGGGTTCAGTGTCTTGCCCAGAGACACTTCGACATGTGACTGCTGGTGGATTTGAACCCCCCAACTCTTGTATTGAAGGATGACTGCTCTAACCACCCAGTCACAGCCGCCCAGAGAAATAAAAGTGAATGAAGCGAATGAAGAGAATGAAAGAGAAAAAAAGAGTAGAGGTCATAGAATCTGTGGACCAGGAAGTGGGAAAGATTAGTGAGGGTGAAGTCCAGAAAGCTCTGAAAAGAATAAAGAAGGGGAAGGCAGTAGGACCTGATGGCCAGTGGAGGTTTGGAAATGTCTTGGAAAGATGGCAGTGAGGTTTTTGACTCAAATATTCAATGGCATATTTGAGGGTGAGAAAATGCCTGAGGAATGGAGGAGAAGTGCTGGTGGCCATTTTTAAGAACAAGGGGGATGTAAAGTTGTAGCAACTACAGGGGAATTAAGATTATGAGTCACACGATGAAGATCTGGGAGAGAGTTGTGGAAGCAAGACTTAGACGAGAGGTGACTATCTGTGAGCAGCAGGATGGTTTCATGTCAAGAAAGAGCACCACAGATCCATCTTTTTTCTTTGAGGGTGCTGATGGAGAAGTTTCAGGGGTGATTTGTGACAAAAGGGTGTCAGCAAAGGTCAAAGGAAAAGTTTACAAGACAGTGGTGAGACCAGCTATGTTGTATGGTCTGGAGACAGAGACATGGACAAAAAGACAGGAGACAGAGACATGGACAAAAAGACAGGAGACAGAACTGGAAGTGTCAGAAATGAAGATGTTGAGGTTCTCCTTAGGAGAGACAAGGATGTAGTAGATTAGGAATGAGATCATCAGAGGTACAGCACAGGTTGATGAGATGGAGCCGAGGAGTCTCTAGAGACAAGATGTTCCAGGGGCCCTAATGGACCCGATCATGGAAACATGGCAGAAAACAGATGGCCTTTTAACTCAAACTAGTTTTAAAATGTACAATATTTTTCCCTCTTGATTCTTGTAAATAATGTAATCACCGTTCTGTTGAATAAACTGGACTCATCAGAACAAGGACCTGATGAGGTGGTTCTGGAAGCAGTAGCCCAGCATCCCTGATGGCAGCCGTTCTCCACTGACACCATGCTTTGACCAACATGTTTAATAGAAAACAGAAAGCTTTTATCTGCACAAGTGAGCAGCTGGGACCAAAAAGTCCAGGTTCAGGTTCTGCTCATCATCTTCATCATTTCTTTCTCCTGACTAGAGTCCAGCCCTCCACTTCGTCCTGAGCTGGATGAACATTTGTTCTGTTACCCGATGGGTTGGATTCTTCGCACTCCATCACCTAGAAACATAGATTTAAAATGGTTGTCATGGAAACAGATCATTTACATGAACTGCTTAAGGTTTTCAGTTCACGTTTATTAGAAGTAAAAAATAACCAACAGCTACATGTTCCAGGTAAGGCATACCTGAGTTTCACCGTCACTCTCCTCATCAGACGGTGTGGGTGGAGCCATGACCTTTGCCCTTTGTGACTTGTTGTGTGTCAGTGTGTTGATGGTGTGTTGAACCTGCTGCAGCGCCCCCTGCTTCCACTGAGAAAACAGCTGCAGCAGATGAAGCGATACCTGCACACAAACAAACAGGCCTGTCGCAATAAACAATAAATCAATTAATCGCATGATAAATGAAAATTATCGACCTCATTTTAATTTATTGGCTTTATCATTTCTTCGTGTATCTTTTTTTTTTACTGAAGACACGGCTCAACTCCGATGTTCTTCACTGACCCCTCCCTTTTTCTTCTCTCTTTAAAATCCATTTTAATCGTCCAAAATCGCGTTTTTGGATCGTTAAAAGCAGCTAAGCTGAGAAGCTAAGCTACGAGCTAAGCTAACAGGCCGACCTCGGGGAAAAAACCTCAGTCTTATCAAAGCTCCAAAATTCATGGTTGAAACCCATACCTTCATGCAAGAAGTTGTTTTTCTCTGCAAAAAAAAAGCTGAGAACTTGTTTACTGATTTTTTATTAAAAGCTTTGTGTGAAAAATGCTAAAGATATAAAAAAGTTACGTCAGGTCCTCTGGACATTCAAAAAACAAAACAAACAAAAAAATGTAGAAACTTTTCCAAAAAAAGTCCATGCTCAATAATCCAGGTATACAATCCAACAATTTTCAGTCAGGTCATCTGGACAGTTTCTTTTTTTGCTGAAACGTTTCACCTTCCATCCAGAAGGCTTCGTCAGTCAAGGAAACACACAACACAAAACTGATTCTTCCCTCAAACAGCTTACTCCAAAGTGGAACAAACCAGTTATGTTGGTGCTAAAATGGTGTCTTTGACAGGCCCCCTCCTCTTGTGCCGGCCCTCTTCCTCGTCGACAGTCATGTTGAACTGGTTCAAAACCAAAAAAGGTCCATGCTCAATAATCCAGAAAGGTAGAAACGTTTCGTCTTTCATCTGAAGGATAACTTCATTAGTCAAAGAAACACACAACACAAAGTTTTGTGTTGTGCGTTTCTTTGACTGATGAAGCCTTCTGGATGGAAGGTGAAACGTTTCAGTAGAAAAAAAAGACCGATGACCGGACTGAAAATTGTTGGATTGTATACCTGGATTATTGAGCATGGACTGTTTTGATATGAACAGATTAAGTGTTTACATGTACACCATTCGGATGATGGATCGGCATAAACCACCTGTCTCATTTTGATTACAAATTCTTTTGGATCGAGCTGAATCAACAAAGAATAATCCAAACGGGGCGTTTACATGAAGCATTTTTATTCAGAATGGGCCTTTAATCCAATTACTTATGTTCATGTAAACATAGCTACAGTCTGTCATCAAGGGTCAGAGCCCTGACTAATGGGGTCATAACAGGTCACCATGGGTCAGAGTTAATGACCACGTGTCACAGCTGGTCCCCAACGGTCACAACGTTCTGAACAAGCATCACAGTCTGTCACCAGGGGGTCAGAGCCGCTGGCTCTACTGCTTCAGTGTGTCTGTGGGTGCACATGTACCTGTGGTAAACTGCCATCCTCCACCACAGTGTTGAACTCTTGATTCATCAGCTCAGACAGGAAGTCCTCAACGTCGCTTTGCTCCAGGTCAGCTGACACACACACACACACACACACACACACACACACACACACACACACACACAGACAGACACACACACACACACACACACACACACACACACACACACACACACACACACACACACACACAAACAGTACATGCCTTCTGTTTAAGATCAAACTGACTGATTAGTAATCACATCTTGATCAATTACTGATCTGATTTTCAGATAAAGTTTGTAGCTGAGAGTCTGAAATAAAAGTTGTTCAGAAAGGGGCACGACACGTCAGGGACTTTGGCCTCTGCAACCATCTGTGCTGGGTCCAGAGGGCCTGTTAACTTTGTTAGAACTATGTGGAATGTTCCCTCCTCCTTTTGGACAAACAACTATCTGGCAGTAAATGGCAATTTTCCCGAGGTCACTTGCCTTTGGGAGGTTGCTCTTCTCTAAGAGGTTTCTGTCGACCGGGAGTGGGGAGCAGTTGTTGATATGGATAAGGATAGTGGAGTGTTTGTATTGCATTTGTATTGCTCGTGGTTTGGAGTCTGAGCGGAACTGCTGATCTCCGCTTATCGTTCGGAAGTGGTGTATCAGAATGGGGGGGGGGGGGGATTTGGTGGGCGTGGTGCTCGGTTCTGTTAACAGGATGGGGTGCCCTCCTTGGATAATGGTAGGGGGAACACTGAATGGAACACCTAAGTCATTTGGCTCAAACTACGATGATCACAAACATAAAAACAAAAACTAATAATTACAGACTGAAGATCCACAGACCAACCTGCACCACTCTGGGGTCAGATGTGTCGTAAATTAGGGCTCGATATTTTAAAAATATCGAGATAATTTCATTTGCGATACAAGATGAGACTATATCGATATAAACAATATAGTGTTTTTCTTGAAAATCTGCCTGCTGTCTCTTTTTCTCCCACGTGGCACCTCCTCTCCCTCTCAGCCCAGCCCCTTACCCACTCCCGTTTCATGCTTCTCCAGGTGGAGCGGCACCGCCAGCACATAGCAGCCACAATTAGTCACAAAATGGAGAGCATATAGCAGAGCAGCTGGTAAGCAGGAAAAAAATAATGGCTCTGTTATTTGGAGATGGTTCAGATTTAATTTGTCAGATGTGCAGCAGAAAAATGTTTTCTGTGGACTGAAAACAAGTCCCGACGAAAGGTTTGAGCACAACAAACCTTTTGTCACCATTTAAAACAGCACTATAAAGTGGAGTATGAAGAGTGTGATAAACTTTGTGCTGCAGCATGGCCTCAGACAATGGACTTGTGTCTATACTGGTCCTGTTAGACCTCAGTGCTGCATTTGATACAGTTGATCACAATATTTTACTACAGAGGCTTGAATATGATATTGGGATTACAGGAACGGCTCTAAAATGGTTTAAGTCATATCTATCTGATAGATTCCAGTTTGTAAATGTAAATGATAAATCTTCATACACCAAAGTTAGTCATGGAGTTCCTCAGGGCTCAGTGCTTGGGCCAATACTCTTTACTTTATATATGCTTCCATTAGGTAAAGTTATTAAACAGCATGGGATCAATTTTCATTGTTATGCTGATGACAGACAATTATATTTGTCCATTAAACCCAATTAATCCAATCAGCTACTTAGACTACAAGCATGTCTTAAAGACATAAAAACCTGGATGACCCTTAATTTTCTCCTGTTGAACAGACAAGACTGAAGTTTTGGTTTTTGGACCTGAGCACCTTAGGAATGAATGTTTCAGTCTTTCTCCCTCCTTAGATGCATTAATCTGTCCTCCAGCTCTAATGTTAAAAATCTTGGTGTTACTTTTGATCAGGACATGTCTTTTATCCCCCACATTAAAAACGTTACTAGAACCTCCTTCTTCCACCTGCGTAATATCACTAACATTAGAAACATCTGATCTAAAGATGATGCAGAAAAACTGGTCCATGCATTTGTCACGTCTAGACTGGACTATTGCAATGGTTTATTATCTGGATGTCCAAATACTTCTTTAAAACGTCTTCAGTTGATCCAAAATGCTGCTGCTAGAGTCTTAACTGGAGTTACTGGGAGAGATCATATCTCTCCAGTTTTAGTTTCTCTCCATTGGCTCCCTGTCAAATCCAGAATAGAATTTAAAATCGTACTTCTAACCTACAAAGCTCTCAACAACCTAGCTCCATCTTATATTACAGATCTTATTGTTCCATATTTTACTAACAGAGCACTTCGCTCTCAGACTGCAGGTTTACTTGTGGTTCCTAGAATTTACAAAAACAGAATGGGAGGAAGATCTTTCAGTTATCAGGCTCCTCTCTTGTGGAACCAACTTCCAGTTTCTGTCCGTGAGGCTGACACATTATCCAGTTTTAAAACTAGGCTTAAGACTTTCCTTTTTGATAAATCCTATAGTTAGGGTTGGCTTGGGTTTCCTGAGCTGTCCCTTAGTTCTGCTGCTATAGACTTAGACTGCTGGAAGACAAACTGACCACAATTTTCACTCTGCTACTGTCTTTACTTACTCTGCTCAACCTGTTTGGTATTTGTAATTATTTTTTCTATCCTTAACATGTGGTTTTTTTTTGTCTTTCAGATACACCTGGACCTATACCTGGACCTGGACCTATATCTGGACCTGGACCTATATCTGGACCTACCATTCTGTGTTCGTCTGTCTCTCCTTCCTGTCCTCTCAACCAGCCGGTCAAAGCAGATGGTCTCTTGTCCTGATCCTGGTTCTGCTGGAGGTTTCTTCCTGTTAAAGGGAGTTTTTCTTCCCACTGTCTCCACTGTGCTTGCTCAGGATGGGAGACTGCAACGAAGCCAAGATTCAACTTGTCTGCTGGATTCCTTAGATAGAGAACTTTACTAATTGGCTTTTATGTGAATGTTCCTGTAAAGTCCCTGAGACAACTTTGTTGTGATTTGGTGCTTTATAAATAAACTGAATTGAATTGCAGCTCCAACTGTGAAGTCTTCACATCTTCCTTCATTGAAACAAACTACGGTACAAAACTCTTTTATACGGTGGCCCTAAGGTGTAAATGAACATTTGAAAAAAAAAATGAATTACATTTGAAAAAACGCAACAAAAACACAACAACACTTGGAAAAAACAGAATTACATTAAGCCAAAGAGGAAGTGGCCCGAATCACATTAGAAAAAACAGAATTACATTTGAAAAAACGAAATTACACTAAGCCAAACAGGAAGTTTTTATTTTAATGTTATTGTTTTTTACTTATTAACAGCATAAAACCGAACAACAGAACAATATAAAGTAGACACACAACAGAGTAGGGGTTGAACGACTACATCATTTTAAAACTTGACATTAACATAATAAAACTCGAGTAGAACTCGAGTATTTGATGACATCATAGGATCTAAAGATACAAAAATAAATAAATAAAACCGCATAAAAGGTCATTATCTACAAAAAACCAAAAACCTCCACTCTGGAAGGTGGGTTCAGAAACATCTAGATTCAAAGGGGGGGGGGGCACTGGTGGTGTGTAAATGAACAGCAGAACCGCAGAGAGAAAGAAGCAGATTCACTGAAAATACGCGCCGTGTAAACAGCCCCTTAATTCAGTCTGAGGTGCTGTATTCAGCTCAGTCTTATAAATAGCACCTTCTCATAGTGGATCAACCAGTTTTTTATTGTTGACATTCAAAACCAGCTGTCCACATGATCAAAAAGGACCATCAGCCTAACGATGGATCGTTAGCACACTGATGGCTGTTTGCTATTTACAGGGGGCTCAGTGATACTAGCAATAACAGCATTGTAAGAGGGGGACAGTTCAACATGGAGGCCTCCAGAGGACCTGACTTAACTTTTTTAGATTTTTCTACCTGGATTATTGAGCATGCATCAAGTTGTACTGTATATTCTTCTGTTGTTCGGTTTTATGCTGTTAATAAAGTTCAATTTTTTATAAAAAATAAAAAAAAACTTACTGTTTGGCTGTTAGGATGGGAGCTGGCTGCGGGCCACCGAACCCGGAAACCCGCCTCCAGCCCACGTCGCTTCCCCCGGCTCGAATCTCCCTCAGAAGTGGCAACTCACAATATCAATAAATCAAGGAAATGTCAATTAAGTTTTATCAATTATATTAAATCAAGGCAGGAAAAGGTTTCAGTTTACAGCGCTGGTCTCTCCATCTGTGACGCGATCACAAACCCGGAAGAGCCCCTATGTCCCGTGTCATTACTCATTTATAGTGTCCTAGACAGATTTTACGTGGACTGACGTAAACGGAAATATGAGACGGTGCTTCAAAAGCCTTTCTACATGATGTGGCAAGCAGAAATAAACTATTCCTTGACGGATATTGAATCCCAGGGAGACTCTTTTTAGAGTTGCTGACCCAATTTAACGCAGTCAGAACCGGATCATAATTTCATTATAATCCTGTCTCTGAGCAGATCAAAACCCCAGGGCCAGTCTAGATAAAAATATCTAACAACTCCCCCTGGTTCGAGGGGCCCTAAAAGGGTTCCCTCAAATAAACTTCCAGTTCAATACCGCCCGATATCTTCTTCTTCTTCTTTCGGCTTTTCCCTCTTCAGGGGTAGCCACAGCGAGTCATCCTCCTCCACCTCACTCTGTCCTCTGCATCCTCTGTCCTCACTCCAACTACCTTCATGTCCTCTCTAAATGCATCCATATATCTCCTCTTTGGCCTTCCTCTTTGTCTTTTTCCTGGCAGCTGCATTTGTAACCCAACCTAATCTTTTCCTCCCTGGCTCTGATCGAGGTGGCTGCTTCTGTCATCCCTCCCCCGTTTTTCCTTCTTCCTGCTCTGCTCTCTGTGTGTCTGAAGTGCCTGGTTCACATCTCCTGAACATAAATTAAGAAGATTATGGATTTGGTATCGTGGGCGTTCAACTCTATTGATAAGATTTTTTCATCAAAGCGACAAGGTCCTGGAGAACCTGCGTGTCTAGCTGAGACTCACGCTGTGGGGTACGTCATGGATTCATGGGGAGTGTGGCATCTGATGTGCCTCTCAGTTCTGTCTCAGGAGGATGTTGAAGACGTTTACATATTTGGAATTATGATAGCAGGGACTATGCTTTTTGGCATCGGCGGGGCTCTGTTTTATCGACTTTTGAAGAAGACATCTGCAGCAGTTTCGGCCATGGAAAAGTTTCCGAGTCAGTTTGAAGGTCTGGTCCGTACAGTAGGAACTTTAAATCATCTGGTTTACGAGCTTAACCATAAGGTGGAGGCGATTTATGAGAATCGCAGGCCACCTGCAGCTTCTGGGACTCGTCAGCGTGGTGGGTTCAACCATGAAGGAGACTCATAGCATGGATCAGTGGAATGGAAACACACAATTAGGCATTTTCGGAACTAGAACGCCCAGATGGACTCAAGGCTGGGAAAAAAGTAATCTCTGCCTGAAGAAAAACAAGAATCTGTAGGGTTTTTCCATCTTCCTTCCACCAGGTTCCTGAAGGCAGGGGCGGCGCTGATGAGCAGCAGCAGCTGAGACCATTTTCCCTATTTGGTGCCAGGACTACTTAAGGCTCCAGTTGAGCTCCAGTCATTGCTGGAGCATTGTTCTACCTGCCAGTACATATGCCTCCAGCCCTGTATAGTGTTCAAAGATTGAAAAGACTTACCTTGTTTTTGTGTCCACGTTTTCAGAGTCTTGATGTCCTGGATCCCGTCCTGTATTCTGAAGTACTGAAGAAAACTCTGAGGATAAACTTACCTGTGATTCCTGGTGCTCAGCTGCCTGTACACGCCTTCCACCACTTGCCTTTGTAGTCTGCTCGGTCATCATCCTGGAAGGAGAAAAACCCTCAGCCTGTCCATTAGCCGTCCTTACTCCTTTCACTGTAAGCCTCTCAAAGATCTTGAATATTCAGCTGTTGGATCAAACTCCACGTCATAAAGTAATCCTCCTCCTCTGTCTCCACAGACCCAGATCCCGTTTGTAAATAGTTTATTTTTAGTCACTGTAAATAAACATTTTTCAATTACGTTTGAGTTTGGTTCTGTTTTCCTCTCAGTCTGTTCATCTGGGTAACTCCACATTATAACAGAATCAAGCTTATCTAAATCCGACTCCTGACGGCCTCGGAGATGGGCCGACTATCAAATATCTCCTGGGTCATGAGTAACCAAGGACAAAAGCTTCATCTACCCCCCCCCCCCCCCCCGAGAACTTTCTGTGCAAACTTATCAGAACTACTGGCTGAAACAACATCTTCAGAAACTGTGGCTGATCTGAAAAAAACGCTCATGGACAAATCTCAACACCTCGATGTCAAATGCAAATGTAATCATGTTTTAATTGTGCTTGCTGGTAGTTTTTTTGATGTCTCAAATCGTGTCCTGATAGACAAGATGTGAAAGATCTTTTTTTGTAATACCACTATCTACCCTCATGTTTCTCCCCCTTTTCCTATCTAAGATTATTATCTGATAAGGATAAGAAGGCTGCGCTTTCTATAGTTGCAGCTTCGTGCACTCCGCCCATCTTTCGGATGACTGTACATACATATTCGCGTTGTATCTCGGTGCAAGGCCAATAAAGTTTATTCTGATTCTGAACATCCTTCTACCAATGTACCCACTGTCCCTCCTCTTGACATGTCCAAACCATCTCAGTGTGTCCTCTCTAACTTTATCTCCCAGTTGTTCAACCTGGGCTGTACCTCTGATGATCTCATTCATAATCTTATCCAGCCTTGTCATTCCTAAGGAGAACCTTAGAATCTTCATTTCTGCCACTTCCAGTTCTTTCTCCTGTCTTTTTGTCAATGCCACTGTCTCCAGACCATACAATATAGCTGGTCTCACCACTGTCTTGTAAATATCCTGATGCATGCTCAATAATCCAGGTAGAAAAATCTAAAGGCCTCCGGGTTCAACTGTCCCCCTCTTACAATGCTGTGATTGCTAGTATCACTCAGCCCTCTGTGAACAGTAAACAGCCATCAGGTGCTAATGATCCATTGTTAGGCTGATGGTCCTTCTTGATCATGCGATCAGCTGGTTTTGGTTGTCAGCAGCAAACTGGTTGATCCACTCTGAGAAGGTGCTATTTAAGAGACTGAGCTGAAAACAGCACCTCAGACTGAGGAAGTCTCTTGGATGAGAGACTAAACGTTTCTAGATTTTTTGCTTTGTTTTTTTTTTAATGTCTAGAGGACCAGATTGAACTTTTTTGGACTGTCTTGTAAACTTTTCCTTTGACCTTTGCTGACATCCTTTTGTCACAAATCACCCCTGAAACTTTTCTCCATCCACTCCATCCTGCCTGGACTCTTTTTCACTTCTTTACTACAGACCCCATTTTCTTGGACAGTGGACCCCAAGTATTTGAAGTCCTGCACCTTTGTGACATCTGCTCCTTGTAGCCTCACTGTTCCACCGGCCTCCCTCATTCACACAGATGTACTCTGTCTTACTACGGCTGACTTTCATTCCACTTCTTTAAAGTGCATACCTCCACCTCTTCAAGTTCTCTTACACCTGTTCCCTGTTCTCACCACAGATCACAATGTCTTCTGCAAACATCATCAATATGCAAGCAATTAATAATTTTTCCTCTGAGTGAATGTAAACTACTCCTTATATGTTGGCGAGAGATGCCTACAGGCTATAGAGTGACCTACCTCCCTCAGGTCGCCTGACCCAACCCTGGACATCTGCCTAGGACTTCAGCATCCCCTTGGTGTGGTGAATAGGACATATGGAAATTTCTAACATTTGTCTAAGTCAGAGTTCTAAATATAAGATTTAATAATTGCAGGAGGCGTCCTAATGCGACAAAGTGTTCTTATCTAATAGATGTTAATCAGTTTGTAGAACCTGAACTTCTCTTTTTGACTCTAAGGGCAGGCCTGGTCCATTCTGTCCATCTGGAAAGGAAAAAGAAAAAACTCTATGCCCCCTTCCCCTTCAATCATGCAGTACCCAAATTATTTGCACAGAGCGCTGCCGGTATTTTTAGCCTGTCACAGCAGAAAATGTGTTTGTGTGAATAAAAACTGATTTTAAAAAAATTTACGTTTTTTAACGTGCATATTGTATGTAAATAACAGAACCTCCCAACTCCCCCGGTGATCTAATATAAAAACATATTACTAATTAATCAACAATTCAATTTACCCATTCCACCACCCTTCCTAAAGGTGGCGCTGGTGATTGCGACACGCAGCAGTAGGGCGTGTGCTGTGCATGTTTGTTGGTTATTTTCTTTGTTCCTGTCCCTTTTTGTATTTTTTTTTTCTTCTGTATATGGTGGTAGGAATAACCATGGACTATCCTTGTGTTTATTTTTTGGTGCTTTTTGCACTTTTTCGCCATTTTTTTTGCCGGACTCTGTGTGGACCATACGCTGCTGCAGTATGGCCGGGAGTTTCTGCTCCTGATACGGGACTCTGGAGCAGGCGCTGTGGAACCCTCTACAGTTTTTCCGGCAGACATCCTCCGGACAGGGACCTCAGCTAAATACCAGTGCTTGGAGCAGAAGCAGCCAGGCGTAAGGAAGCGGGGAAGACGTGGTGGTGTTCGGCAGAGGCTGAGGCAGGGGGGTCTCGCTCGTATGCCGCTTCCAACCATCATGCTGGCAAATGCCATGATTCAACCTTTTTTGTTGTTATATACCTGGATGACTGAGAAAACAAACTTTGAGTTTTTGAAACCATTAGTGAAAAGGCCAGACTTCAGGGGTATCTGAGGCAGGCTTGAAACACAAGAGTCAGGGTGGCTTCTGGGTAATACCAGATAGCTAGGCCTCAGACTGACGAAGCCTCTTGGATGAGGGGCGAAACGTTTCTTTTTAACAAAAAAAACGAAGTCCAGATGACATGATTCAACCTTTTTTGTTGTTATATAGCTGGATGACTGAGAAAACAAACTTTGAGTCAATATCACATACTTAAAAAACAAGTGAGGAAAGAATTAAAAGTAGCTAAACTATAAGGAGAGGGTGGAAAATATGTTCAGGTCCAATAACTCCCGGCTGGCATGGGAGGGTGTTAAGTCTATGATGGGGATGCCCAATAAGAAAACTCACATCACTCTTAACTCCTCATCTGCCTTGGAATTGTCAAATGATTTTAATTCATTTTACAATCGTTTTAACACTAATGATTAGTGAGAGGAGCTTTCTGTTTTTAAAGAAACGTTGTCAGGTGCTGCAGTGAATATTGAT
Organism: Nematolebias whitei; assembly: GCF_014905685.2. Lineage (NCBI taxonomy): Eukaryota > Metazoa > Chordata > Actinopteri > Cyprinodontiformes > Rivulidae > Nematolebias > Nematolebias whitei. Next base: position 49,600,620 of record NC_056508.1, read on the forward strand.
ATTGGAAGTGTGGTTAACATGTTTCAAAAGACTAAAGAAAGGAAAAGTCCAGGTTCTGATGGCATAGGGGGTCGTATTCTTAAGAACTGTGCCCTGCAGCTTGCTGATATGTTCTGTTTTCTTTTTAATATGTCTCTGCAAACTGTACGGTCCCACAGCTCTGGAAAGACTCTGTCATTGTTCCAATGCCAAAAACGTTGGTTACGTACTGTAACCCCAGATTCTATGAGTTTAGGCGTAGCCCTTTAAGGCTTTCGCTTAGTGGGTTTATCCCGTTATGCGAAGCATTAGCACTGAAAAATTTAGTCCACGCCCACCTGCTGTGTGGGCCCCACCCGGTCCGTATAAATTACGTTAAGAGCGGGAAATCGGCTCCCAAAATAGCTTTTTTCTTCAGCCATTTAGGAGCCAGTGAGGCCCGACGCTTAAAGGGCTACGCCTATACTCATAGAATGTGGGGTTACAGTACGTAACCAACGTTCTATTTCGTATAGGCTTCGCCCTTTAAGGCTTTCGCTTAGTGGGTTAAGGGCGAAGCAGATGTGGTCCTCGCCTCACTGGGTCCATTCGAACACCGTATGAAGCAGAAGCTTGCCCAAAAAAGTCTAATCACTCAGCTCCCATGTGCGTAATTACGCACTGCGTAATTATGTGTGCCATGCACAGACGCATGTTGTGTAACTATGCATTCTGAATGCATGAACGCCCCGTAAACATCAACGGGGAGGGAAAAACGCTGAAAAGAGCCATGAACCAACCGGTTTACGGCTGAAACGTATGAACAGATTAATAATAACAAGAGAGCTGATTATTAATCAGATGAACTGATTGGTAACAATAGTCGTGAACTGATTAATGACAATAGAACCAAATAACAGTCACAACTTGTGACTGATAACATCTCACACTGTAATGCATGCAGACAGATGTGAGTAAAACGGAGTTCCATGAAAACAATAATATTCATTCGGTAACACTAAGGACAGAATGTGTCATGGAACGAGCCGTCACATCACCTAAATAAAAGCGAATAAATAAAATACACTTTTTGCCCCACTCCCCTCAGGAAGGAGGTTAAGGAGCATTAAGTGTAGAACCACTAGACTGAGGAACAGCTTCTACCCTGAGGCTGTTAGACTCATGAATCTCTAACTAGAATAATCACTGTGAAAAACCATATCATGTTGCTGCTGATCTGTTTCATGTTGCTGCTGATCTGTTTCAATGTTGATGTGTTCATGCGTGCACATCTGCTCACAGACTCATGTTCATGTTTGTGGTGATGTTCAATGTTTTATGTTATGAGTGCTTAGTGTATATTTAGTTGATGTTTTTCTTAGTTCATATCTTAGATGTTATTACTGTTTTTCTTATACATTTTATTGTTGGATGTAACTGGGACCCCGTGTACATAATTTCGCTCCACCACATGTACCACATGAGGTGCGAATGACAATAAAGAAACTCTGACTCTGACTCTGACTCTGATAAATGAGCAGGGTGTTGACCGCGCGGCCACAGTGCAAAATGTCCTACACTGACATACCATTAAGCAACGCAGTTGAAGATGTGATACCCCTGATAGAGTGTGCTCTTAGGTTGACAGGAGACTAAATCGGATGCTCTGTAGGCTTCAGAAATAGTCTCACACAGCCAGTGTGACAAGCGATGGGTGGATAACGGGCAACTTGCAGATGCATCTCTATAATGCACAAACAGATGTTGACGCATTGCAGCTGTACACGCTATGCAACACGTCAACGCCCGCACAGGACAGAGGAGATAAAAAGACGTTACTTCTTCTGATCTGTGTGAAGGGGGCGGGGGGGGACGACCCCTCCAACGATATCGCTCTTGATTAAAAGAGCTCGTGATGTATTAGGCATAAAAGCTGGGTTGGTCTAAAATCAGCTAAGCTGCCGTCAGCCTAATTTCTGAGACATGACGGAGCGACAGAGAGGGCAGATAAAAACACTCACTCTCTTAGCGGATGTTAAAGCCAGCAGCAGGGCTGTTTAAAGAGACAAGAATTTAAGTGGAACCTGATCCAAAGACTCAAATGAAGCTTTGATCAGTGGGAAGTCTGTGGGAAGGGAAAAGTGTGGCAGAAAACGCTGCACAACGAGAAGAGGTAACCGGACCCTGAGGAGGATTGTGGAGAAGGGCCGATTCCAGACCTTGGGGGACCTGCGGAAGCAGTGGACTGAGTCTGGAGTAGAAACATCCAGAGCCACCGTGCACAGGCGTGTGCAGGAAATGGGCTAAAGGTGCTGCATTCCCCAGGTCAAGCCACCCTTGAACAAGAGACTGCGTCAGAAGCATCTCGCCTGGGACTGCTGCTGAGTGGTCCAAAGTTATGTTCTCTGATTACAGTAAATTTTGCATTTCCTTTGGAAATCAAGGTCCCAGAGTCTGGAGGAAGAGAGGAGACACAGAGTTCACATTGCTTGAGGTCCAGTGTCAAGTTTACACAGTCACTGGGGTGCCATGTCAGCTGCTGGTGTTGGTCCACTGTGTTTTATCAAGGGCAGGGTCAATGCA
>NC_056508.1:49603260-49607770 GCF_014905685.2 Nematolebias whitei
ATACATACATACATATATATACATACATACATACATACATATATATATATATATATACATACATACATACATACATACATACATACATACATACATATATATATATATATATATATATATATACATATATATATATATATATATATACATACATACATCCAGAGGCACAAATGGAATTTTGATCAGGGCTCGCAGGACCAGCGTTAAATCCCACTGTGGAACAAGTGGGCGTGAAACAGGCCTGCGTCTCTGTACCTCTTTTTTATAAAAACGTTTCATCAGCGGATGATTAAAAGCTGTTCTGTCCCAGAAACCTTCGTGACAGGAAGAGATGGCTGCAGCGTACGTTTTAATCGTGCTGAACGCCAAATTTCTGTCTATCAGCTGCTGCAGAAAAGACAGCACGCCGCCTAGTGGACATGAGGTGGCCTCTACACCTTTCTCTGTACACCAGCACTGAAAAGCTAGCCACTCTGATGTGTACATCGCTGTGGTGGATGCAGCACGTGAATCCTGGATTGTGCGCACTACATCTTGCGAGAGACTCATCCTTTCTAAGCGGATCCGCTCAGCGGCCAGACCACAGGTGCTGGCCTATTTCTGGGTATCTCCTGATCGCTCCTCCTGCCTAGAGGAGAGTGTCCTCCCTCCACGGCAGTTTCCACGGGCGCCCCAATAACAGGTGTCGTAGAACTGGGAACCATGGCGCGTTCACGCGCTCGGGAGCCACCAGGAGAGCTGTCAATCCCTCCTCCTGAACTCTGTTCAGAAACCGTAATATCAGAGGAGGTGGAGGAAATGCGTAAAAAAAGAGTTTTGGGCCATGGGCTGTGAGCAAACGCGTCCACCCCCAGCGGTGGTTCGTCTCATGGGCTCAGTGACAACCATAGTTGACAATAAGCATTTTCTCAAGTCGCAAACAGGTTCACAGCTGCTTACCAAATTTCTGCCACGTCTGGGCCATCAGATATGGGTGGAAGGTCCAGTCCCCGTGACGCGGACCGCCCCTGGACATCACATCTGCCCCTTTCTTCAGAACACCAGGGATGTACACTGCTCTGACGGAGAGCAGATTTTGGTGTGCCCAACACAGTAGTTTTCTCGCAATGTGTAACATTTGGGTTGAGCGCATACCCCCCTGCCGGTTTATGTAAGCAGCAGTAACCTTGTTGTCCGTGTGAATCAAAACGTGTTGATTCTGTAGCACAGGAGCAAAGTGTTGAATCACCTTCAGAACCGTGCAACACTCCAGAACATTTATATGAGCTGTTGTGTGATGGGGCCACAGCGCCCCTAGAGCTCGAGATAGGAATGTCCCCCCCAACCTGACAACGACGCGTTTGTGAAGACTGACACGTGTGACGTGGGTCTGCTGACGGGGACTCCCTCTGACAGAGCCAGGGTGTTTTCCCAGTGTCGGAGGTCTGTTCTCACGGAGGGAGGAACAGTGATCATCCGTCTCTTTTGCTTTACTGGATCCACGCGCAGACGAGCAAACCATCTCTGGAGGTGTCTCATGTGTGGTAAACCCAATGGGACCACTGTGTGAGCTGACGACATTGTTCCTAACAGTTTCATGATGGAAATAGCTGTTACCACTCTGCCCGGTCTTACGTGGTGGAGCTGGACTCTTAGAGCGTCGATTCTCGTCTGTGATAAACGAGCCCTCATGGTGGTCGAGTATAGCTCCACTCCCAGATAAACAATCGTCTGGGCCGGGAGAATCAAGCTTTTTTCCAATTTATGGCAAATCCCAGATTTAACAGGTGTGGTGTCAAAACCTGAGCCTGCATTGCTGCTTCCCGTCTGGAGCGTGACAGCAGCAACAGGTCATCTAGTTAAAACAAAACTCTCATCCCTGCTCTGTGTAACGGTTGCAGGGCCATCTCCACACACTTTAAGAACGTACGAGGCGTGAGGGAATACTCGAACGGCAGCCTGTTGTACTGGAACTGCATCCCTTGAAAGGAAAAGCGCAGAAATTTTCTGTTTTGGGATGATCGGTATGTGAAAGTAAGCGTCTTTCAGATCGATGGAAACAAACCAGTCGTTCCTCTGGACATTGTCCAACAGTTGTCTGGTTGTCAACATGTGAAACAGTCTGTCCATGATCACCTTGTTGAAAACTGACAGGTCCAAAATCGGTCTCGTTCCTCCGGTCCGTTTTGGAACCAGGAAGTAACGTGAGTAAAAACCTGTGTTTCCTCTCTGTCGGGAACCCTGGAGATCACCTCTTTTACCAGAAGTTCTTGGACTTCTGCATTTAGGGATGAGACCTGGTCTGGTGATGACAGGACCATCTCTAAAACTCCTCAGAACGGCGTGGTTTGGACTGCAATTTGCAGCGTGTAACCCCTGCTTAACAGCCTGGTCATCCATTTGTCTGGCAAGCATGTTCGCAGCCACTCCGCGTAACGTTCATGGAGTGGGCGCGCGCTTAGGTGATGTGTCATGTTTTTACGGATGCCAGCCAGTCTACCGCCTCGACCACCGTCGTGTGCCGCGGGAGTGTGTTCCGCGTGACCCAAGGCGAGGCTTCCTCGAAAGGGCTCTGAGCGCATCTCTGTGTTGCGCTCGGGCTGCGGGTCCACATTCATGTCTATGTGGACCGGCGTGTGTTGAGGAGAGGTGTGTGAAAACTGTTGGCGCCGTGGGAGCGCGCGTTTGACACCACTGAGGTGAAAGGCGTGTCGCTCCTGCAGAGAGCGAGGTCCTTCACTGGGCTCGCTCTGCGGTCTCACATTTATGCTGACATGAGCGGGCGAGTGCTGAGAAGCGGTGAGCGCGCCTTCATAAACGCTGTGCTGTTTGAGTGAAGGCTGTAAGCGCCATGGAAGCACGAGTTTGCTTCGGTGGGGTGCGCACCGCTCCAGCTGAGAGCGAGGTTCGTCACCGGGCTCGTCCTGCGGTCTCACATTTATGCTGACGTGAGCGGGCGAGCGCTGAGAAGCGGTGAGCGCGCCTTCATCAACATCGTGCCATTTGAGTGAAGGCTGCAAGCGCCGCGGAAGCACGCGTTTGCTTCGTTGAGGCACGTGCCACGCTTGCTGAGAGCAAGGTCTCTCACCGGACCCGTTCTGCGGTCTCACATTTATGCTCATGCGAGACGGTGAACGCTGGGGAGCTGTGTGCACACCTTCATCAACGAAGCACCGTTTGGGTGAAGGCTGCTCGCGTCGCGGGAGTGCGCGTTTGACACCGCTTCGATGAGGAGTGTGCAGCTCGGGCTGAAAACGAGTTATTCCACTGAACTCGTTCTGTGGACCACATTCGCTTACGACTGTTGTGTCATGCGAGCGTCTTGTTTTGGAGCAACAGTAATTTTGAAAAACCTTTTTTAAAGGTCACTGGCTCATTTTGTGTGGAGGGTGTGTGAAGGAGCCGCTGTGAGGTAATCAGAGCTGACAGACTGGCTAAAAATAGACACTTTCATCATTAAATTATGTTTTATTCCAAAAACTAGTGTCATCTTCACACACATCTTCCGCAAACAGCCATTTTGAATCATCTCCCCCGTGAGCTCTGCAGTTTGTTGTCCTAGGGCGCCGCCTGTTGGTGATCTAAGGAAACGCTAAACCTCCGGTTGCCGGGATGAGAAAGGCTGATGTCTGACGGGCGGGGCTGGCGTAGCGGAGCGGGAAGACGCTGTGCAGCCGTGGAACGTCTTGAAAATGGTCCCGAACAGCACGTCCGTCATTGATGGGGGCCCTCCAACAAAAAGAAACTTTCTACAGCTCCTCCGAGAGAAAGGTAGAGTGATGGGCCAGGTGGACCTCTGGAAAACCTCGTCTTCCGGCTGCGATGCGAGAACGGCAGACAACAAAAGAGGCGCACAGGTTGAGGATGACATCAGCTGCCGTGCAGAGGAAGCGCTACGTCTCCTCCAGCCTCTTGAACGTTGTACGCCAGCAGCTTAACGTATTATTCGCTGCGGCCGCCTGGAACGCACACTGGTGAGCTCAGTTGGAGAGCAATGTCACCGTCTGGTTAAGCTTACCCAAAGGCGCAGGACGCTGGTCCAACCTGGACATCTTTGCTCCGAAAGCTCCGCCAGGCTCGGCTCCAGGGGGGCACCAAGGGAATTTCCGCTCGGTGAAACCCCTCCACTCTGGTGATGGGTGCGAATGTGGGAACCGGCGCCCTTTTTCTACCAGGAACCGGCTGTGGCCTCGTCCCAGTAGGACGTCACTGCTGGGAAACGAGGCCAGATGGGATCAGGACGGCGAGACGGAATGGAGCCCAGGAACCTTCCCGCTAGATCAAGTGATCTGGGCGGGGGAAGGAAAGGGACGGAAAAAGTCCCTTCATGTCAGCCGCCTCCTGGATTATGCCAGGCAGCTCCAGAGGAGGGCACCGATGGCTGGGAGCGGTGTGGTCACCGATGCGAAAAGAGGGTCGGAGGGGTGGGGGGGGGGAGCATTCACTCAGCCCCCCTCGTTCTGACACTACGTTCTCCAGGAGGGAGTGAGCAGCGGGGGGGCTGCTGCTGACATCGCATGACCCGGAGGAA
>NC_056508.1:49607780-49625499 GCF_014905685.2 Nematolebias whitei
AGTGAGCAGCGGGGGGGCTGCTGCTGACATCGCATGACCCGGAGGAACCATCCGATTCGCTCCGAGAGTCAGCAATAAGGAAAATTACAAGATGGCGTCGTCCAGCGTGTAGCGACCTGCCACTGAAAAATACTCCTCGGCGTTTACCTTGAAACAAGACTGCTCATCTGCTTCTCCTCGGGGAGGAGAACTCACCGAGACGACAGGAGGTTGACGTGGCGGGGCCACAGGCAGTCTTAACAAAGGTTGGTCAAGGTAGACAACTATCCTTCTTCGTTCTTCTGACACTGCTATTAGCTTGCTGAAGAAAAATGGGAGCCGATTACCCGCTCTTACCGTAATTTATCCGGACCGGGTGGGGCCCACACAGCAAGTGGGCGAGGACTAAATTTTTCAGTGCAATGCTTCACATGTCGGGATAAACCCACTAAACGACAGCTCTTAAAGGGCGAAGCCTATACGAAATAGAATCTGTGTACAGTAGTTTTTTCTGCCTGTCCAACTTCACGTAGCCACTCCTCCTCTCTCGCTTAATACAAACAGCCCCTCACTGCTGCTTCACACACAATTACTAACGTAATGAAGGCGGCACAGCTGGGGAGGATTATTATTTATGTAAATAAATGTCTAAAAAACTTTTTTCCGCAGCTCCCTTCTTCAGGGCACAGCAAACTAAGTCACATGAACTAAGTTTAAAAAACAAGCTTTAATATATGTAAATAGTTAAATTTTTAAACATTTATTTTGTAGTTACAGCTGTTGATGATAAATGTGCCTGTTTGACAATTGGGACAAAGCTTTGACTTGGAAATATATTTTTGTTATTAATTTATGGAATGAAAAATATATAAAGATATATATCGTATATCGCAATTTATCTTAAAATATCGAGATATTAATTTTGGTCCATATTGCCTAGCCCCAGTCGTTAACTGAACCAAACTCAAGCTGGTTTTACCAAAAAGTGGCGGGGCCATCTGAACAAGAACTGCTCCACTCTCAGGTCAGTCACATGACAGATAAGTAAAGCTTTTGTTACCATGGTTACCTACCGTTGTCTTGGAAATACTGCTGGACCACATCTACCATCCAATCTGCTTTCTGCTGTCCATACACACCCCCAAACCCATTGTCCACGGCGATCTGAAACACGTTTTCAAAGTTAACTTTATTTAGACAGGAAGTAGAAACAGACTTACAATGAAAACCTAGAAGTCCTTGAAGGAATGAATGTTGATGGTAGGATGTGGACAAACTTTGACACTAAATAATATTGCAGACACACAGTGGACACGTCTGACAACAGGACAAAGTGAAAATGTTTGGCAATAGGACACGGTGGAAATGTCTGACAATGGGACACAGTGGACACACTTGACAATGGGACACGGTGGACAAGTTTGCCAATGGGACACGGTGGACACGTTTGACAATGGGACATGGTGGACACGTTTAACAACAGGACAGTGAAAACGTTTGACAATGGAACACAGTGGACAAATTTGGCAATGAGAAACGGTGGAAACATCTGACAATGGGACACGGTGATGAAGTTTGACAACTGGACATGGTGGAAACATTTGACAAGGGGGAACAGTGGACACGATTAACAATGGGACACAATGGGCAGGTTTGACAATGGGATACAGTGAACAAGTATGACAATGGAACATGGTAGACACGTTTGACAATGGGACACATTGCATCAGGGAGCAGTGACTTAGATCATCTGGTTGATAATTTTACAACTTCAATGCAAACTTCACTTGATAAAATTGCTCAGCTGGAAAAGAAAGTAATCAATCAAAGGAAACTGGCTCCTTGGTTCAATTCTGAGTTACGTACTTTAAAGCAGGCATCTAGAAACCAGGAGAGAAAATGGCGCTCTACTAATGTTGAAGAATTTTATTTAACTTGGAAAGATAGTCTGTTAACATATAAAAAAGCTCTCCGTAACGCTAGAACTTTATATTACTCATCTTTAATAGAGAATAAAAACAACCCTAGGTTTCTGTTTAGTACTATTGCTAGACTAATTAAAAGTCCCATTTCTGTTGAACCATGTATCCCTACAACTATAAGTAGTGATGACTTCATGAGATTCTTTATAAATAAAATTATTTCAGTTAGAGAGAGAATTCAAACCATCCTTCCTTCTACTATCTCTAGTCCCCTGTCAAATGAGGCAACTTTAAAAATTTCACTAGAACCTGATTTGTGTTTGGACAGTTTTGTCCTGTTGAGCTCTCTGAATTGTCAAAAATAATAACCTCATCCAAACCATCCGCATGCCTGCTAGATCCCATCCCAACCAGACTGTTTAAATTGTGCTTATTTTAATTCACCACGGGCCTCGGGGAGAGGGGGAGGCACAGCAACTGTTTACAAACAGGACTACAAATGTAAGCAGTGTTTTCTACAGACGTCTTTTCCCAGCTTTGAGTTTACGTCTTTTGAGATGAGACACGTAAACCCAGTTTTCTGTGCTGTCGTCTACCGGCCCCCCAAATATAACAAGGATTTTTTAAGTGACTTTTCTGACTTTTTATCTGGGATTTTAACTAATTATGACAAAGTTCTTTTTGTTGGAGACTTCAATTTGCACGTGTGCTGTCCTGATAAGCCTCTGGTAAAGGACTTTTTAAGCCTTCTGGACTCTTTTAATCTGGTACAGGCCGTATCCGGCCCTACACATGAACATGGACACACATTGGACCTGGTTATTTCCTGTGGTCTGCCAGTGACTAATCTGGAAATCTGTGACGCTGTGTTCTCGGATCACCTGCCTGTTTTATTCAGTGTCACTTTGACACCTACTACAGTTAAAACTCGCGCTGCTGTTCGGCGCTGTCGGATTATTAACCCTTCCACTGCCACTCAGTTCTCTGCTGCTTTTCTTCAGCTCTGTGGATCATCTGACTTCCTCCACTCCAATACAGAAGAGCTCTGGTCATGGTTCTGTTCTTCCTGTCAGACCATCCTGGACTCGGTTGCTCCGTTAAAAACTAGGCAGCCAAGGATTAAACCTGAGCCTTGGTTTAATGACAGAACTCGTGCTGTAAGGAAGGAATGTCGTCGTATTGAACGCAGATGTCCCCGGACTGTCCCCGGACAAGGTGAGGAGAGCATTCAGCAAGATCAACGCTCGGAAAGCTCCTGGTCCCGACAACATACCTGGTCGCGTGCTGAAGGACTGCGCTGGCGAATTAGCAGAGGTGTACTCTGACATCTTCAACACCTCACTGAGCCAGGCTGTGGTCCCCACGTGCTTCAAAACCACCACCATAATCCCTGTCCCCAAGAAAACGTCTCCCTCCTGCTTCAACGACTACCGCCCGGTTGCACTCACTTCCATCCTCATGAAGTGCTTCGAGCGACTAGTCATGCAACACATTAGGTCCTCCCTCCCCCCCTCCCTGGACCCCTACCAGTTTGCATATCGGTCAAACCGCTCGACTGATGATGCCGTCGCCACTGCTCTTCATTCAGCCCTCACACATTTGGACAAGAAAGACACCTATGTCAGAATGCTCTTCATTGACTTCAGTTCTGCATTCAACACAATCATTCCACAACAACTCATCTGGAAACTGGACAGTCTGGGTCTGAACACATCACTGTGCAACTGGCTGCTTGACTTCCTTACCGGAAGACCACAGGCAGTACGGGTTGGCAGCAACACATCCAGCATCATCACTCTGAACACGGGGGCCCCACAAGGATGTGTGCTGAGCCCCCTTCTGTTCACTCTACTAACCTACGACTGCTCTCCATCACACCCCTCCAACCTCTTCATCAAGTTTGCGGACGACACGACTGTGGTAGGCCTCATCAGCAACAACGATGAGTCACTCTACAGGAGCGAGGTGAGCCGGCTGGTCTCCTGGTGCAAACGCAACAATCTCTTGCTGAACACAGAGAAGACCAAGGAGATTGTTGTGGACTTCAGGAGAACTCAGACAAAACATGCTCCACTATCCATCAACGGTGTTGTTGTGGAAAGGGTGAGCAGCACCAAGTTCCTGGGTGTGCACATCTCTGAGGACCTCTCCTGGACCATCAACACAGCAGCAGTGGCCAAAAAGGCTCACCAACGGCTCTACTTCCTCCGCAAGCTGAGAAGAGCGAGAGCCCCCACCCCCATCATGACAACCTTCTACAGGGGGGCCATCGAGAGCATCCTGATGAGCTGCTCCACTGTGTGGTACGGGGCCTGCACAGCATCCTGCCGCAAATCCCTCCAGCGGATCGTGAGGACAGCTGAGAAGATCATTGGCACCTCTCTCCCCTGCCTTCAGGACCTCCACAGCTCTCGCCTCAGAAGTAAAGCCCTCTGCTGGGTGGGAGATCTTGACCACCCGCTACACTGCTTCTTCAACCTGCTGCCATTAGGGCGGAGACTGCGTAGCCTCAGTTCTAGGACCAGCAGACTGTGGAACAACTCAGTCCATCAGGCCGTGAGGATGCTGAACTCTCTGCCTGCCCCCCCCCAGCCCCCTCTCCCCCTTCTGCCCCCCCGCACCCCCCCACCCCCACCTTCCACCCCCCCCCCCCCCCCCCTTCAAAACTGCTCTGGGACATTTATTTATTTTTATGAATAGTTTATGAACTCGGTCACTTTAACAGCCTACAAGCTCACTCTACTGTTTATTGCATTATATTTTGCACTACTGTTATGATCAACTCGTCCTGTCTATTCTGGTAATTCTGGTATTGTCATTTCCACTTAATCACCTCATCAGTACATAACTGTGACTCTATATAGAACCGGTATGCACACCTTCACTTTACTAAGTTTCTCAGGTTTATACTTTATATTGCACTATTGTTTACTCTGGCCTTGCACATCCATTATCTACCTCTCATCATGTTATTGTCTTCAGTCAGCGTCCCTTTGTCTCCTGTTAGTCACTATTGAGCACGTTGCATCAGAGGTCCTGCTGCTGTTCACTTTTATTTATTTATTTTTATTTTTTTATTTTTTTTTTATTTTTTATTTTATATAACTAGTTGTGTTAGTTTATTTTTGCTAATGTTGTTGTTTGCTGCAACTTGAGTAGGAGTGTAACGCAATTTCAATTTCTATGTATGTCCTGTACATATGCAGAATTGACAATAAAATCAATCAATCAATCAATCAATCAGATGGAAAAAGGACAAACTGCAGGCTACTTTTCAGATTTTAAAAGACTGTTGGCGTCTCTACCAGAGCACGGTTAAAGAAGCAAAAAGGGAATATTTGGCTAGTGTTATTTCTTCAAACAGCCATAACCCACGTGTTTTATTTGACACCATTGACTCTGTGCTTAATATTCCACAAAATGCCTGTTTGGAAGCTTCTCCTGGCATGTGTGAAAATTTTCTGCGTTTCTTTATTGAAAAGGTTGGTAGTACCAGGGCTCTTATTACAGCTCCTGACTCTGACCCCTCAGTTTCAGTCCCTTGCTCTGCTGTTTTTAATCAGTTTGAGCTTGTGACTGTTTCACTTTTAGAGGACGTAGTTGGCCGCATTAAGCCATCAGGTTCCCCACGTGATCCTGTCCCTCCACGACTTTTTAAAGATATTTTATCTAGTATAGGGCTGCCTGTTCTTGCAATTTTAAATGGCAGTCTGTCCTTAGGTGTGGTCCCTGCTAGTTTTAAACATGCAGTGGTGCAGCCCCTGCTTAAAAAACCTGGCCTTGATCCAACTGTTCTGGCTAATTATCGGCCTATTTCAAAGCTGCCTTTTCTTTCTAAGGTTTTAGAGAAACTTGTATACTGTCAGCTGACAGTTTTTAAATGACAATGGCATTCTGGAGGTTTTCCAGTCAGGTTTTAAAACTCTCCACAGTACAGAATCTGCTTTAATTAGAGTTTTTAACGACATCCTTCTTGATTGTGATTCTGGTAATCATGTTGTTCTGATTTTACTTGACCTAACTGCTGCTTTTGATACAGTGGACCACAACATTTTAATATCGCGATTACGACATATTGTTGGTATTGATGGCACTGTTCTTAAATGGTTTAAGTCTTACTTGGAGGAGAGAACATTTTCAGTGAAAATTAATGACTCTGAATCATCTTCAGTTCCAATGCAATATGGTGTCCCGCAGGGCTCAATTCTGGGCCCTATGCTCTTCTCGTTGTACTTACTGCCTCTGGGTTCTATCCTTAGGAAACATGGGATTTCATTCCATTGTTACGCTGATGATTGTCAGATTTATTACCCCTAAAGCAGAAGGATGGACATACGTTCACACATCTCCTGGAATGTCTAGGAGATATTAAAGCTTGGTTGGCCTTGAACTTTTTAAATTTTAATGAAAACAAAACCGAGGTGATGGTGTTTGGACCCAGTGGCTCCTGTGAGTCCTCCTCTATTGACCTGGGACCCTTGGAGAAATATTTTAAACCTGTTATTACAGATCTTGGTTTTAAGGTGGACAGTGATTTTAAATTGGACAGCCAAATCAAAGCCGTGGTTAAGTCCAGCTTTTATCATTTAAGGCGATTGGCGTCAGTGAAGTCTTTTCTTTCCAGACAGCATTTTGAAATGGTGATCCACGCTTTTATTTCGACTCGATTGGATTACTGTAATGCACTTTATCTGGGAGTCAGTCAGTTGCTGCTCTCACGTCTGCAGCTGGTTCAGAATGCTGCTGCACGACTTTTAACAGGAACTCGAAAGAGGGAACATGTGACCCCTGTCCTGGCTTCACTTCACTGGCTGCCTGTATATTTTAGGATTCATTTTAAAATTCTCATGTTTGTTTTTAAATCACTGCATAATCTTGCCCCGGCTTACCTCTCTGAGCTTCTTCATCCCTACATACCCTATCGGTCTCTCAGGTCAGCAGATCAGCTGCTCTTGGAGGTACCAAGAACAAGAAGGAAGCTCAGAGGGGACAGGGCTTTCTCTGTCATGGGCCCTAAGTTATGGAACGACTTGCCTTTGCAGGTCAGAGAGTCCCCTTCACTGTCCATTTTTAAAGTTCGTCTTAAAACTCATTTATTCTACTTGGCTTTTAACACCAGCGGGATCTAGTTTTTAAATTTTGTATGCTTTTAAAATGTATGTTTTTAACACCAGCAGGATCTAGTTTTAAATTGTATGTTTTCTGTTTTTAAACTGTTTTTTATTTTCACTTTTATTATGTTGTGTTTTAATGTACAGCACTTTGTGTCAGCTATGGTTGTTTTAAGGTGCTTTATAAATAAAGTTGGTATGGTATGGTAAAGAGGTATTTCCCCTAATTAATGTCCACATTTTGGATCTACTTAATTTGTCTTTTTAATGAATGGTTATGTACCACAGAGCTTTAAGGTTGCTGTAATTAAACCTTTACTTAAAAAGTCTGACCTTGATTCAGAAATTCTGGCCAATATCTAATCTAACGTTCATCTCAAAAAAATTCTAGAGAAACTAGTTGCAGGACACAAAGTTTGTTTTCTCAGTCATCCAGGTATATAACAACAAAAAAGGTTGAATCATGTCATCTGGACTTCGTTTTTTTTTGTTAAAAAAGATCTTTTTTGTTTTTGAAACCATTAGTGAAAAGGCCAGACTTCAGGGGTATCTGAGGCAGGCTTGAAACACAAGAGTCAGGGTGGCTTCTGGGTAATACCAGATGGCTAGGCCTCAGACTGACGAAGCCTCTTGGATGAGGGGCGAAACGTTTCTTTTTAACAAAAAAAAACGAAGTCCAGATGACATGATTCAACCTTTTTTGTAGTTGCAGGACAGTTGAGTGAACATCTAATAATAATAATACTTTATTTATAAAGCCCTTTAAAACAACCACAGCTGCAACAAAGTGCTGTACAAATGTAGTGAACTAGGCCTCGACCTCAACCTGTCTCCGAAGACCTTCATGGGACAGGAACTGTTATTTCATTGATTTGAATCCAGAAATACAAATTAGCTCATCCAGAGACTGTTAATTGTAATTAATCAATTGAAAGAACACTCTTCTTTTTATGTTATCATCACTATTTTACAATATCTTGATAATCAAAAGTGTACTTAGTTCATATCATTTCTAATGTTGAAAGTAAACCACTCACTTAAATCAACTGTGAAACAGTATTAATGATTTTTTAAACCTCATTAGACTTAGAAATCAAGTTAAATGTCTATTTACAAAGTAAATTATGCATTTTGATCTTCTGTCTGAATGAGAAGTCAGTGATGTCGGTCAAAAGTCAGAGACAGTCAGAGAACGAGTTATTAGAACGAACTGTATTGTTTTTAAACCTAGCAGACGGTAAATTTTTTTCATTTTTTTCATTAACCCTTTATTTTGACAGGTAGTCTCATTGAGCCAAGAGAACTCATTTTCAAGAGAGACCTGTTTAGGGAGCAGGTGGTGGGGGTTAAGGGCCTTGCTCAGGGGCCCAGAGTGGGGTGTATGAGGGTGGAGGGAGGTGTGGGTGTTTCACCTTTTCCACCCACGTTTTTTGATGTTGACGGTACCGGGAGGTGAACCTACGACTTTCTGATCGCAAGCAAATCTTCTAACCTCTGCGCAACCACTCCCCAAATAACTGCCACTGGCATCTGCATTCCTCTCACTTCTTCAAAACATTTCCCTGTCTGTACTAAACGTTCCTAAACATTCTTGAACCCTCTCTTGACTTTTAATAACCCTCTGACATCACTAACCACCCGTTATATTTAAATTTTTAGTAGTGAAGGTACAGCAAAGCTGTCCGTTGACATACTACTACATTCAGTGGCCCGTATGTCCACAGTTAAGCTGTCCCCCACCTTTACTACATTTTGGTGGCTCGTAAGGTTTCTAAAGAGATACAATTATGTGTGACACGAGATCTGTGTTGTTACAAAATAACGCTGCATGTTGGCACATGAAAGAGTCCGAGTTTTGAACTTGGTACAGGCATGATTCATGCTTTTGGTGGTCAGAGAGCTGCAATTACGTCAATGTGTTCATTTTAAAGCTGTAAAGTGTCTATCTGTTTGTGTAACTAAGCTGTATGCAGTGAGTATAACGCATAACGCATCCATTCTGTTTGAAACTGTAGCAGAAGGGGGTTCTGCGTGTCTGACCCGGTTCCGTTTACTGGACTCGTTTTACCAGAGTCGTGTTCTGAATGACGGTACGTTTGTTTGAAGCTGAGCGCCGCCTCAGATGCTGCTCCAATGCAGATTCGTTACATTTTCACAGTAAAATTGTGCATTTTTGAAGTTTAATGGGCAATAATTTGACCGGACTGTTGATGCTAACTACTAGCTTAAAGCAAGTAAACACTGGCTGTGATTGGTTGAGAACCGCTGTTTGGGTCGTTCTGATTCGCTGAGAAGCTGGTGACGTATCCCTGTGCATCCTTTCACTTTGATGTCAGTGCGTAAAGCCCACCTCCGATGTGCACGTGTCTGTAAAGTCACGTGACCCTGGAAATGAAGCTCGTTTTAACTGAGTCCTCCTTTGTGTTTAAAAACGCTGAATAAAGCCTGACACTGTTCCTAAACTCATGTGTACATGCAGATAAGACGTGCTTGTGAAGCGATGCCACGTTGGAAGCTTTAAATCCGTCCATAAATGCTGATTTGAACCATGTTAGACCGTGTGCTACATCGTAGCTAACGGCTAACGACCGGATGTCAACAGGACGGCTCACAGGAAGTCGTCATCGGAGGGAAGGAAAGTCACAGATACAAGGCGTTTTCTAGCATTCAGGGTTAGACAGGATCTGTTTCTGAAAAAGAAACCCAGTTTAACTTTCAGTTTCTTTACCAAGTTTTCCACATGGAGCTTAAAAGAGAGATGTAAGTCGACCAAGATACCCAAATATTTATAAGAATCAACTAACTCAATGGGGACACCATTTGAGGATAAAATCGGAGGAAGAACTGCTGGGACCAACTTCCTATTTGAAAAAAGCATCCCTTTGGTTTTTTCGGCATTTAGGACAAGTTTGAGGCGGAACAAATCTGTCTGGATGATGTTGAATGCAGATTTCAAAAGCTGGAAAGCCTTAGCAACAGTTTTAGCTCAGCAATAAACAACTATGTCATCAGCATAGAAATGTATGGATGCATTAGGGATGTTTTTACCTACATTATGTATGTAGATTGTAAAGAGGGTGGGTCCTAAGAATGAGCCTTGTGGTACACCATTGTTGACTGTTAAATAACTGGAGGAAGTACCATTATGTTGAACACATTGCCTCCAGTCTGAGAGATAGTTAGAGAACCAACCAATAGTGTGTTCTGAGAAACCGATTTCTGAGAGCTTATGACACAAGATGTTATGATCCAGTGTCAAAAGCTTTAGACAGGTCTAAGAAAAGTGCAGCACAATAATCCTTAGCATCCAGTACTTCAACAAAGTTATTAAGAACCTTCAGTGAAGCAGTGGTTGTGCTGTGTTGTTTCCTGAAACCAGATTGATGTGAAGGTAAGATGTTAAATAAGTCCAGGTAATTTTTGATTTGAGAGTTTATCAGTTTTTCTAGAACCTTGGCTAAAATGCAGAGTTCAGAGATTGGTCGATAGTTGTTCAGTGAGGTGGGGTCAACTCCCTTCAGCAAAGGAAGAACAAAGGCTGTTTTCCAAGCGTCTGGGATGGAGTTTTGTCTTATGGAGAGATTGAAGATGTGGGTCACAGGGACTGTGATGATATGAGCAGCCAGCCTTAAGAAATAAGGTGGAAGTTCATCTGGACCTGCAGATTTTTTAGGGTCAAGATCTTTTAACAATTTATTGACCTCACTGACTGAGAATGGAGAAAAAGAGAAGGTGTGATTAACTGAGGATTGACTTGTAGGAGGGATTTGATTTGTAGAAGTTTGGTTATTAAAGGAAGTGGCTGATCTTCCATTAGTAACTGTGTCAAATAAAGAACTAGAAGCAACAAAATGTTTGTTGAAACAGTTCAGGATCTCATGCTTATTTGACACAGGAACAGAGTTAACGAGAAGTTGTGATGGGAGGTCAGAGGATTGGGGGGTGCCTGAGAGAGATTTGATGGTTTTCCAGAATCTGTTAGGGTCATTTAGATTTTTGGAGGTTTGAGAAAAGAAATAGTTGCGTTTTGCTGCTTTGACAGCAGTTGTACATTTATTCCTCATTTGTCGAAAACTCAACCAATCAGTGTCTGAGTCAGATTTTCTCGCTGTGGCCCAAAAATGATCTCTCTTGTGCAGGAGGTCAGCTAGCTCTGGAGTAAACCAGGGGCTGTCTCGTCCCTTTATTCTGAACTGACGAAAAGCAGCATGTTTGTTCACAAAATAAATGAAACTATTATGAAAATAGTTCCAAGCAGAGTTCATGTCATCAATTAAAAGAATACGATGCCAGTCAAACTGAGACAGATCCCAGAGGAATGACTGTTTACAAAAATGTTTCAGATCCCTTTTTTGAATTAATCTGGGCTTAGAAGGGTGACGTTTAATATCTCTCAAAGCCGCTGTCACACAATGATCACTCAAGATATTGGAAAATATACATGTACCAGGGAATTTGTGAGGCATATTAGTTAGAAACAGGTTTAAGATGGAGGATTTTTCAGGACGATTTTTGTTTAATCTAGTGGGATTGTCGATCAATTGGGTAAGATTGAGAGACAGGCAAAATTCCTTGAATTTATCATGGGGGGGGGGGGGTGTCGACTCACACCAATCAATGTTGAGGTCTCCAGCCAAAAGGATCTCTTTGAATTTTAAATTACCAAGAAATTCCATCAGGGCAGACAGAGCCTCAGGTGTTGCTGAAGGTGGGCGGTAACAGCAGACTACAGATAAGATCTGGCCTCCATTCAAGGTGATGTCTACAGCTAAGGCTTCAAAATGGTTTGGAATTGTTTTAGAAGACAAGACTAGCAACCAAAGAATCTCTGATGTAAACAGCCCCCCCCCCCCTTTTTGGACGATCACAGCGGTAGATGTTAAATCCATTGATTGCCAGGTCATTATTGAGTACAGATTTGTTGAGCCAGGTTTCAGAGATGAAGATAACATCTGCCCCAGAAGAACTGACCAGAATTTTCAAGGCATCAAGTTTTTTCAGAAGGCTACGAGCGTTTACATGGAGAAAATGAAGCCCAGACACGTTCTTAAAGTCATTTGGTGTGCTGTAATTAGTGGGGGGTCCAGGGTTGGGTTGAATCCCTGAGAGCAGTAACAACATTATTATCAGACATTTTCTTGAGTTTTTTGTGACTGATGTGTAATTACAGGAGTTAACAGTGTGACAATTAGCCCCCATAATCGAACCATGAGAAACATTAATGAAGACGTGATCATTCATAACCCAAAAACAGTGAAAGTTGCAGTGATGGGCAGATTCAGGTGTATCAACAAGATTCAGTGACTCCAGATAATCTGAGAACTGAAAATAGTGACAATAATATGAATGATGCAGAAAAGTCTCAGACCATAAAACCCCACAGTTCTGTAGTACGTCAAGGAAAGCTTTGCTGTGGACATACGGTCCCCCCAAATGTGTTATTTAAAACACGTACGGTCCCACCAAATGTGTTATTTAAAACACGTACGGTCCCACCAAATGTAGTAAAATGTGGGGTGCAGCTTCGCTGTACCTTCACTACTAATTATTTAAATATAAAGGGTTCTTTCTTTTTCGAGTTAAATTAATGCCATGTGACCGAGGTAACCGTGAGTATTGTTTAATCAGTGACAGGAGACGTTATTTTCCTTTGACCCATCAGAATAAATGGGGTCATTTATTTAACAGAATCAAAATTTAACATCAAAACATTGTACACTTGATTAGCTTATCTGGTTCTGATTAATAAAACTTGTCACGCTTTACTAATAAGACAACAGGACATTTGTCAAGGCATTTAGATTACTGGCAAAATAGAAGAGTTTAAAGGAAGGAATGAAGGAGTTTAAAGGAGATGGATGAAGGGAGTTGTATGTTGTTGACCAGAATTAGCACGCTTCTTCCAACACCAGCTCAAACCTCCGGTACACTTAGCGCGTGACGACTCGTTACCTTCGCAGAAGATGATTCAGCTCTGGTACCGGGCCCATTTCAATGCTAACTTCCAGCGTCTCCGGTTAGAGTGGTTGGTCATTGTCAGAAGTCGTGTTGATTTACTCCATTCAACAAACAGGCTCAGCTCCCTTCGAAGTTGTAGGTGTTACGCCCGGGTGGATTCACAGCAAGTATCTGTGAGTCCGTCAGAGTTTCCACTCAGAAGTGGAAGGCTCCAGAAGGCTTGAGAAGACTCTATCAAAGACTGAAGAGTCAAGAAGACTCAGAAGAACTCCAGAAGAGTAGACTCCAAGGCTCAAGAAGAATGAAAAGACTGCCTAGTTCCAGGAAGTGTCGACTTTTAAAAGAGTTCTCACTTCCGGTCACTTAGGACTTCCTGATTGGTTGAAACACCAACAGGGGGTGGTTCTAGTGATGTCAGAGGGTTATTATAAGTCAAGAGAGAGTGCATGAATGTTTAGGAACGTTTAGTACAGACAGAGAAATGTTATGGCGAAGTGAGAGGAACGCAGATGCCAGTGTTTCTCTTTTTACCGTCTGCTATGTTTAAAAACAATACAGTCCGTTCTAATAACTTGTCTCTGTCTTTCTCTGACTTTCGACCGACATCACTACTTCTCATTCAGACAGAAGATCAAAATGCATAATTACTTTGTAAATAGACATTTAATTTGATTTCTAATTTAATTAGGTTTAAAAAATCAAATGATATCAACTAAGCGCACTTTTGATTATCAAGATATTGTAAAATAGTAATGATAATATAAAAAGAAAGTTCAATCTGGTCCAGAGGACTAGATTGAACTTTTTTCGATTTTTCTACCTGGATTATTGAGCATGCATCAGGATAAAAAGAAGAGTGTTCTTTCAATTGATTACTTCAGGATACAATTAGACAGTCTTTAGATGAGCTAATTTGTATTTCTGGATTCCAATCAATGAAATAACAGTTCCTGTCCCATGAAGGTCTTCAGAGACAGGTTTTGGTCGGAGGCCTAGTTCACTACAGTTCAAATGGGCAAACAAACCAGACGAGGTGGCCCAACTGCAGTTTGAGTTGGGCTGAGGGGGGCTCTGGCCCCCCAGTGAAGATGGATGGATGCTCCCATGGGAAACAGAAGCTGGGTCCAGAATCAACAGGCCGAAACAGAAACAGATAATTCGCAGCAAATAGCAGAGCAAGCTGCCAGAAAATCCTCCTGAAGTGAAAGGCATGATCCTAGCTCGTTTCAGGTCAACAGGGACCAACAGCGTGATCCGGAATAAAATTAATTATTATCCAGGTGAGTTTGGATGGAGGCCTGAGCAACTCCGATACAAACTTCGAACTTCTCTCGAGCACCACGCAGCTCTGCTCCTTCACGCTGCTCCTCCGCTTCTCTGCACGTCACTTCCGCACCGGACAGCACGAGAGGCACCCCCGGTGAAAAACGAGACTGACCCGAGAGGCTGAAGTCGACACTGGTCTGGTCCGGTTCTGCTCCAGTCAGGCTCTGGCGCTCCACAGCACGAGAGACGAAGAGGCTGAAGATGTCCCTGGCCCGGTTCTGCTCCGGTCTGGCGGCCCGGTCCGGCAGCCCGGTCTGGCGGCGCTTCAAAGCATCGGAGCATCTCCTCCAGGTGAACACAGCGATTCCACGGAGGTGGACAGTCCTTGGGTAAAAGTAACGGGCTGCTCACTGAAGCTGAGACCGGCTTTGTTGAAGACAAAGTCCCCCACAGCCACCTCGGTTCGGTTCTGATCCAGTTCGAGGGTCACAGGTACACTTCTTCCACACCTATGAAGACACCACGAGGGCCAGTCCAGCAGAAAACCAGAGAAATACCACCCGGCGATTTTTGTCGGAACCAGGTAGAACCACAAAGGTCCAGATAAGAGTTTGTTGAGGTCCAGAGAGAGAGAGAAAAAACACCGGACCTTCGTGCGACGACTCCCCATCTCGAGGGGTCACCTGGCCGACGGGGTGCGCTCAGAGTGACCGGTGGGGTGGGAGCGGCCGGTCCCGTCCGACTCTCTGAGTCACGGAACACCGAATTCGGTTGGAAGGGGGACCAACTTTAGTCCGGTTTGAAAAAAAAAATTGGTCAGTTTGATGATAAAAGACTACAGAGAAGCCGGAGGGAGCTGCCGTCCATCAGCTCGCCGGAAGTGATATGAGCTTACACACCAGGTGCATATAGGTTAAGGTCTTGTGTAAAATCCCACTCATAAGCCCAACTAAAACCACATAAATGCATAACACATAGAACAAGAATGGCACCCACTGGGAACCACCAGCAGCAGCCTTCGCTGAAGGGACCTACAACTCCAACGTGGGTCTCCAATCTCCACCCAGTGGTCACCCCTGCAGTTCAATCGAGGGAACACCTCTGCATGCTGATCAATCAACACCTCCAATCGTTGTGTATTTATCGTTGTGGATTATATAACTTTTTCCAATGGATTATAGACTTTGTTTCCAAGGGGTTAAAGCGTTGCTACAATGGAATTACCAACAACATTGTGGAATTACCTAAACCATTGTGGGATTACCTTCTTTGACTTTTGTTTTCCTCTTGCTGGATTACATCAAGATCAAGGACATTCGGAGGCGTAAGTTCATGTTAGAATTCATCCCCATGGACAGGCGATGATTTCCAAAGTGGGGACTGTAGTGAACTAGGCCTCAACTTCAACCTGTCTCTGAAGACCTTCATGGGACAAGAACTGTTATTTAATTGATTTGAATCCAGAAATACAAATTAGCTCATCCAGAGACTGTTAATTGTATCCTGAATTAATCAATTGAAAGAACACTCTTCTTTTTATGTTATCATTACTATTTTACAATATCTTGATAATCAAAAGTGTGTTTAGTTCATATCATTTCCAATGTTGAAAGTAAACCACTCATTTAAATCAACTGTGAAACAGTATTAATGATTTTTTTAAACCTCAGACTTAGAAATCAAGTTAAATGTCTATTTATAAAGTAATTATGCATTTTGATCTTCTGTCTGAATGAAAAGTCAGTGATGTCGGTCAAAAGTCAGAGACAGTCAGAGAACGAGTTATTAGAACGAACTGTATTGTTTTTAAACATAGCAGACGGTAAATAACTGCCACTGGCATCTGCGTTCCTCTCATTTCTTCAAAACATTTCTCTGTCTGTACTAAACGTTCCTAAACATTCCTGAACCCTCTATTGAATTTTAATAACCCTCTGACATCACTAGAACCAC
Organism: Nematolebias whitei; assembly: GCF_014905685.2. NCBI lineage: Eukaryota > Metazoa > Chordata > Actinopteri > Cyprinodontiformes > Rivulidae > Nematolebias > Nematolebias whitei. Next base: position 49,623,970 of record NC_056508.1, read on the forward strand.
CCCCTGTTGGTTGTTTCAACCAATCAGGAAGTACTAAGTGACCGGAAGTGAAAACTCTTTAAAGTCCACACTTTCTGTAACTATTCAGTCTTCTCAAGTCTTGGACTGGAGTCTTGGACCAGTCTTTCATGGAGTCTTCTCAAGCCTTCTGGAGTCTTCCACTTCTGAGTGGAATCTCTGACAGAGTCACAGATCCTTGCTGTGAACTCACCCGGGCGTAACGCCTACAACTTCGAAGGAAGCCTGTTTGTTGAACGGAGTAAATCGACACGACTTCTGACAATGACCAGCCGCTTTAACCGGAGACGCTGGAAAGGTAGCGTGCATCGAGACCCGGTACCGGAGCCGATTCATCTTCTGCGAAGGTAACGAGTCGTCGCGTGCTAAATGTACCGGAGGTTTGAGCTGGTGTTGAAAGAAGCGTGCTAATTCTGGTCAACAAAAAACTACATCTTTCCTTCATCCATCTTCCTCTAAATCTTTCCTCTTGTAAATCTTTCAGCAGTAAATCAATCTAGATGCCTTCAGAAATGTTCTGTTGTCTTATTAGTAAAGCGTGCCAAGTTTTATTAATCAGAACCAGATCAACAAATCCTTGTGTACATGTTTTGATGTTAAATTTTGATTCTGTTAAATAAATGACCGCATTTATTCTGATGGGTCAAACAAAATAACGTCTCATGTCACTGATTAAACAATGAACACAGTTATCTCGGTCACATGGCATTAATTTAACTCGAAAAAGAAAGAACCTGTTATATTTAACTTTTTAGTAGTGAAGGTACAGCAAAGTTGTCCGTTGACATACTACTACATTCAGTGGCCCGTGTGTCCACAGTTAAGCTGTCCCCCACCTTTACTACACAAATAAAATCAAGAACATTTAAACACATAAAAACAGTTGTTAAAACATTAAGATTATTAAAAAATAATAAAAACAGTGTAGAGCAAAATTCAGAGTGTGCTAAAAGCCAGGGAGTAAAAATGTGTTTTTAAAAGAGTTTTAAAACTGGACAGTGAAGGAGCTCGTCTAATGGGAAGAGGAAGATCGTTCCACAGTCTTGGAGCAGCAACAGAAAAAGCTCTGTCTCCTCTGAGCCTCCGTTTAGACCTCGGCACCTCCAGGAGCAGCTGATTAGCTGATCGGAGGCACTGAGCAGGAGAGTATGGGTGAAGCAGCTCAGAGAGGTGGGATGGAGCAAGACCATTTAAACTTTTAAAAACGAAACAAAAAAAAAATCTTTAAATGAACTCTAAAATGAACAGGCAGCCAGTGGAGTGAAGCCAGAGTGGGGGTGATGTGCTCCCTCTTTTGAACTCCAGTTAGAAGCCGAGCAGCAGCGTTCTGGACCAACTGGAGGCGTCTGAGGGAGGACTGGCTGACTCCAAGGTAAAGAGCGTTGCAGTAATCCAGCCGAGAGGTGACGAAGGCATGGATTACTGTTTCCAGCTGCTGTTTTGTGAGGGTGGACTTTACCTTAGCCAGCTGTCTGAGGTGATAAAAACTGGTCTTGACCACCGCTCCAATCT
>NC_056508.1:49625509-49629595 GCF_014905685.2 Nematolebias whitei
CCACCGCTCCAATCTGGGAATCTAATTTAAAATCACTGTCCATTTTAAAACCCAAGTTAGAAATAGTTTTCTTTACATGTGGTGCCAGAGGGCCCAGATCAGCAGGGCAAGGTTCACAAGAGCCACTAGGACCAAACACCATCACTTCTGTTTTTTTTTCATTGAAATTTAAGAAGTTTAAAGACATCCAGGCTTTGATGTCTTCAAGACACAACAGAAGTGGCCTAATTGAGGGGGCATCTTTCTTTTTAAGTGGCATATAGATCTGACTATCATCAGCGTAACAATGAAAAAAGATCCCATGCTTGCTAAGGATTGATCCCAATGGAAGCAGGTAAAGGGAGAAAAGCAGGGGACCTAAAATAGAGCCCTGTGGAACCCCAAAACACAGAGGAGCAGTAGAGGATTCAGACCCAGCTATGTTGACAGACATGGTTCTGTCTGCCAGATAGGACCTAAACCAGCTCAGTGCAGTACCACAGATACCCACTTGGCGCTGTAAGCGTGATATTAAAATGTTATGGTCCACGGTATCAAAGGCAGCTGTTAGGTCGAGCAGGACAAGAACCACATGTTCACCAGAATCATTAGCCATAAAAATATCATTAAAAACTCTGACTAGAGCTGATTCTGTGCTGTAGCGAGTTTTGAAGCCAGACTGAAAAACCTCCAGGATGTTGTGCTCAACCAGAAAACATTTGACCTGTGAATATACAATTTTTCTAAAATTTTTATATAAAAGGCGGCTTGGAGATGGGCCTAAAATTAGCCAAGACAGTTTGGTCTTGGCTAGGCTTTTTAAGCAGGGGCTGCACCACAGCATGTTTAAAACTTATTAGGACAACACCTGAGGACAGACTGCTATTGATAACAGCAAGAATCACCTGCCTGATGCTGGAAAACACCTCTTTTAAAAGACGAGGGGGGACAAGGTCACGAGGAGAACGTGATGGTCTAATATGGCCGACCACATCCTCTAAAAAGGTCAGGGTCACTGGTTCAAATCTATCAAACACAGCCAGGCAGGGGACCAAGCAAGAGGGGTCAAAAGCAGGGGCTGAAATAAGGGCCCTTGTGGTAACAACCTTATTTATAAAAAACTGCAGGAAGTCATTACAAAGTTCAGTAGAGGCTTCCAGACAGACAGGTTGTGGGGCCTTCAGGACAGAGTCAATAGTTTTAAAAAGGACACGTGGATTATTTTGATTGGACACAATAATGTCTGACAAGTGTTGTTTTTTGGCCTCTTTAACAGTGTTCTGGTACTGACGTTGACAGTCCTTTAAAATGTAAAATGAAACCTCCAGTTTATAATTTTTCCATCTCTGTTCAGCTCTGCGGCACTCCTGTCTGGCTGAAATAGTTTTTTCATTAAACCAGGGTTCAGATCTGGCTTTAGGCCGCACCAGTTTAGATGGAATCACCAGACGCATTGAAGAAATTGGGGGTAATGTATATGCCCAGCTGCAGCAGAAGACGAAAGAATTTGTATTTTTTTCATTAGCACAGGATGAGAGCACGGACGTGCAGGACTAGGAGATATTAAAGCTTGGTTGGCCTTGAACTTTTTAAATTTTAATGAAAACAAAACCGAGGTGATGGTGTTTGGACCCAGTGGCTCCTGTGAGTCCTCCTCTATTAACCTGGGACCCTTGGAGAAATATTTTAAACCTGTTATTACAGATCTTGGTTTTAAGGTGGACAGTGATTTTAAATTGGACAGCCAAATCAAAGCCGTGGTTAAGTCCAGCTTTTATCATTTAAGGCGATTGGCGTCAGTGAAGTCTTTTCTTTCCAGACAGCATTTTGAAATGGTGATCCACGCTTTTATTTCGACTCGATTGGATTACTGTAATGCACTTTATCTGGGAGTCAGTCAGTTGCTGCTCTCACGTCTGCAGCTGGTTCAGAATGCTGCTGCACGACTTTTAACAGGAACTCGAAAGAGGGAACATGTGACCCCTGTCCTGGCTTCACTTCACTGGCTGCCTGTATATTTTAGGATTCATTTTAAAATTCTCATGTTTGTTTTTAAATCACTGCATAATCTTGCCCCGGCTTACCTCTCTGAGCTTCTTCATCCCTACATACCCTATCGGTCTCTCAGGTCAGCAGATCAGCTGCTCTTGGAGGTACCAAGAACAAGAAGGAAGCTCAGAGGGGACAGGGCTTTCTCTGTCATGGGCCCTAAGTTATGGAACGACTTGCCTTTGCAGGTCAGAGAGTCCCCTTCACTGTCCATTTTTAAAGTTCGTCTTAAAACTCATTTATTCAACTTGGCTTTTAACACCAGCGGGATCTAGTTTTTAAATTTTGTATGCTTTTAAAATGTATGTTTTTAACACCAGCAGGATCTAGTTTTAAATTGTATGTTTTCTGTTTTTAAACTGTTTTTATTTCCACTTTTATTATGTTGTGTTTTAATGTACAGCACTTTGTGTCAGCCATGGTTGTTTTAAGGTGCTTTATAAATAAAGTTGGTATGGTATGGTATGGTAGGACACCGCGCAACTGCTCATTTTTGTTTGTGGAGTTAGTGCAAACTTTGAGATCTGCGAGGAGCTGGCAGCCCTCCAAAGTCTCAAAGGGACTACGACGGGGGAGGATATTTTCAGCAAAGTGTACCAAACCATGGAAGAGTTGGACCTGGACTGGTCAAAGCTGGCCAGCATCACAACTGACGGGGCTCCTAATATGGTGGGCATGTCTCGGGGTCTAATAGGACGCATGAACCGGGAGATGGAAGAACGAGGTCTCACCGCCCCGCTACAAGTCCACTGCCTAATTCACCAGCAAGCACTGTGCTGCAAAGTGTTGACTTGGGATTCTGTCATGAAGGTTGTGGTGTCATGCATAAACTTCATCAGAGCAAAGGGACTTAAACACAGGCAGTTCCAAGAATTCCTGTCTGAACTGGAATCTGCGCACGGCGATGTGCTGTACTACACAGAGGTCCGATGGTTGAGCCGGGGCAGAGTTTTGATGCGTTTTTACGAGCTGCTACCTCAAATTAATGCATTTCTTCATTCACAAAACAAAACGGTGCCAGAGTTGATCGACCCAGAATGGAAATGGCACCTCACATTTTTAACAGACATGACAGAAATGCTGAACAGCTTTAACTTGCAGCTACAAGGCCAGGGGAAACTCATTTGCGAAATGTATTCCCACATAAAAGCATTTGAGGTGAAACTAGAGCTGCTTTTGGGACACGTGAAAAAGCACAGCTTCATCCATCTCCCGGCTACACAAAACCTCTCTGCAGAGAACCCAGCGGTCCCGTTTCCAGCTGAAAAGTGTGTGGAAGCACTGGAAATGCTGAAGGCGGAGTTCGGTGCGCAATTCCGTGAACTACATGTTTATGCAAAAGAAATCCGTCTTTTCCAGAACCCCTTTGTTGCCGACATTGACGAAGCCCAGCCTTCTTATCAGTTTGAGTTGGCCGAGTTACAGAACTGTGATGTTCTGAAAGACGCGTTCAAGCCCAGCGGTCTCATTGACTTCTATGCCGCCCTCCCAAACGACACGTACCCTAACATCAGAAAACACGCAAGGAAGATGTCCACACTTTGTGGCAGCACATATATTTGCGAGCAAACCTTTTCACGCATGAAACTGCTGAAAACTCCAACAAGATCAAGATTGACAGATGAACACCTGCATCAGTGTTTGAGACTGGCAGTGACTAGAATGGAACCTGAGATTCAACTTCTCACCAGCCAGATACAGGCCCACAGTTCACACTGATGAACATACAAAGGTAAGCTCACTTTTCTGACTTGAATAAGTCATTCTGACTATAAAAAATATAATCAAAATAATCCTCTCTGTCAATACCCCAGAGAGGATTATTTGGTTAATATTTATTTCATAAATAGTGTTATTTACTTCCTGAATTTTGTTCTGTGAAGAACCCAGAGAGGGTTATTTGGTTATTATTTATTTCATAAATAGTGTTATTTACTTCCTGAATTTTGTTCTGTGAAGAATCCAGAAAGGGTTATTTGATTGTGCTTTCTGGAAAACAATAAATTTTTACCCTGATGCATGCTCAATAATCCAGGTAGAAAAATCCAAAAAAGTTCA
>NC_056508.1:49629695-49637786 GCF_014905685.2 Nematolebias whitei
ATATAAATATCTTCTTCTGTTTTTGGCTTTTCCCTCTTCAGGGGTTGCCACAGCGAGTCATCCTCCTGCACCTCACTCTGTCCTCTACATCCTCTGTCCTAACTCCATCTACTTTCAGTCCTCTCTAACTGCATCCATATCAGTTTCTCTGATACTCCCTCAACATATGGAATGACCACTGGTCTGGGTCTGGGTTCCTCCTTTTCACCTGATGGCTGACTGGAGTCCAGTTTGGGTTTCTTCTCTGCTTTCAGGAAGGCCCAGTTAGGATATCCACATTGCTCTCGAGCCTGTCTTGTGTGGGATTTCTCCTTCTGCCTGGCTCCTGAGCTAGTGGGGATGCTGTATAACTATATTTATGGCATCGGAGAAAACTGAGCTTAAGTTATCAACATAAAGTAAAATGTCATCAGCATGAAAATAAGGAATGTTAAGTTTGAGATTAATCCAGTTTCTGATGTTTGACCAAACACTTTGTAGTGACATTAAAAAAAAAATTTGCTCGAGGGATTCATCTTCTGATTTACAAAGGGCACACAAATCAACCTCAAATTTAAATCTTATTTCAAGAAACATGGCTACAGGATACATCTTATTTATTATTTTAAAATGATTCTCCTTCACTTTAGGAGATTTAGACCATTTGATAAATTTAGAATGAGCAAAAGTCATACTGGTTTTATGATTTATACTGGGAGGTTTCTTGACGGAATCTTTGTTATAATCAATAAATCCTTTGTCGCAAACATTCATTGATAATCTTATTTCATTTGAAGTCAACTAAGTTACACACATTTAATTTTAATGTGGGCATCAAATCATCACTTTTGAATATATAATATTTTTAATTCATTGAATCAGCTGTTGGTCAGGTTACTTCTTGTTGTGCCATTAGCTCTAAAATAGTTACTGAATCAAGTGTTTACTTCCAACCATCCGGGGGGGTACAGCCTAAGTGGGGAGGCCCAGACTTCCCTTTCCCCAGACACTTGGACCAGCTCCTCCAGGGGAATCCCAAGGACTTCCAAGTGTTTTCTTGTGTAGGTAAAACTAGATGTTAAACAACCGTTAAAATACACCAGAATGCAGGAAATGGCATCTACTTTATTCAACATTTTTCTGGGGGAGGACACCCAGACCCCCCCAGGAGTGTGTCCCCCCCCCCCCCACACACACACACACATTTTAAATGCTTCTGACACCAGTGGCCAACACGTTACTAAACAAGTACACATATGATGTCATGTGGTGTTCAAAGTGCGTTCAACTTAATTCAGTCTTGATGATTTATGTCAATGAGCATTTGGAGTTTTATACATAAAAATACACTGATAGTTAGAATTTGAAGTATATTTACTGTATATTATGGTAATTTATTCTGTATTTTGCCAGATTATGGTGATTCTGGGGTCGTGATGAGGGGGCCCTTGAAGATTGTTGCCCAGGGTACAGCGAAGTGTTAATCTGGCCTTGGCACCAGCGACCCCTGTGACCCAAAATGGAAGAAGCCGGTAAAAGATAATGGATGGATTGATGGATTTCGTTCATTGTTCAAAAAGAACTATGAAACAATAAATATATTTACACATAAGATATTGTAAGTAATTTACTTTGCTTGTATTCCTATTTTTTCAAAACAAGTGTTGGATTTAATATTTTATACCTTTTTATAATTCCTATCAAGCACTCAAATGTCAGGTCATATAAAGTGTGTGTGTGTCTTTCTTCCAAGGTTGAACTATGTTTATAGAAAGTGTTTGCGAAGTCTAACTAGTTGACCTTTAAATATAATCTCATAGTAGCTAAAGATAATTTTACAAGTTCACATTTGATAAATTACAAGCAATCAAATCAGGCCAGAGAGCAGACTGATTAACATAAATAAAGCTAGAACACATCTCTTTAAGTTAGACAGTATAGTTTGACTAAGTAAAATCAAATTAAGAGTATAACCATGATCCAAATAAAAACACGAACATAAGTTAGATAATATAATTATTCCTAGAAATAAACAACTATTTCAAATCAGTGTTATCACTAAGGTATAATCACGTTAAACAAACAGTGTTAACGGTTTTAAACGCAGACACAGAAACTAAGATGATTCTGCCTTAAAAACAGAATCACCAGACCTCCAACAGATAGTGAATTAACACCCAGGAGATAGGTAATAATTAATAGTTATTAATTATTACGCATAAACAATTTAGACACGAATCATTTTATATCCCTAAAGTATAATAGCAAGTTAAACTTTAAACAAAAGCCGAACCAAAACTTATCTGAAATATAGACGTAACGTCCTTGAGGGGGCGGGCTACGTCGTAACCATAGCGACAGAAGCTGAACCAATCAGGAAGCTAGCCTTCTCAGACGGGGATAAAAGGCCGGGAATGACGCACGCGCACTGAGCATTTTCAGGGAGACACGCAGGAGGCGGTTTGTTCTTAATGCTCCATTTATATGCATATATCTTATTAATGTAACTGTTTGTCTCTGAATATCTGTAACCCATGTTGTGTCAAATAAATCTTTTATACGAAGGGCGACGCCTCCGCCGTTTTGAACACGACGTGGTATTCTATCCACAACACAAGATTATCCAATCGTCAAAAAGCAGTTACAAAAACGATATATTATAGTAGTTTGTTGGTTTTACTCTTAACACTGAGCTGCAGGAGGTCAACTGAGCCAAAGCAAAAGGAAAATAAAAAAATGTAAATGTACATAATATTTAAAGAACACATTTTGTAAACAAACAAAAAGATTAATGCACTATTTCAAAGGCCTATGGATTTCACAAAAAATGATTTAAAATGGCTTTTAATACAATTTATTAATACTAATGATCATGAAAATAGCGCCCCCTTCAGTTCCGGAATCCCATTTCCAAATATGGTATGAGACTGACCCTGCTCTGTCCACGCCCCTTCCTGTTTGCTGCAGGATCCAGCATGGCGAATGACACGGCGGCCTCACGGGAACTCCTCATGAACGGAGTTCGGACGGTTCTTCACACGTGGCCCGTTTTACAGGTGAGCTCATTCACCGGGTCCGGGTCTGAGTGGGCTGGGCGGTACCGTGGGGTTAAAGGCACGTGACATTCAGGTTGACGGACACATGAATAACTGAAGCTAACGCAGGCTAACGCTAACAGCTGAAGCAGGTTTTATTTAGTTTTGTAGTTTTTGAACGAATTGTTGTGAAAACTGAAGTTATTACGGAAACGAACATATTTTCCATCAGTATTCAAAGGAAAATATCATTAATAAGCTTGATTTAATTTCACCAAAGATGCTGTCTCTACATGTCCCCAGCCAGGACACCATAGGGACATTTGTCAAAGTTTCCTTATTTGTCATACATACACACCTCATGTGGTACATGTGGTGGAACGAAAGTGTGTACACAGGGTCCCTGTTACATCCACCTAAAGTATAAAATGTCAAAAAAACCAGTAATAAGATCCAAGATATGAACTAAGAAAACGTTAGACTAAAAACACAATAAGCACTAGTAGTACAAAAACATTACACCGGACAGCATCTCTAGAGGATGTGATATAATGGTAATGTGAAAAAATAAAATGTGAGCAGGTAAAGGTGCAACTTCACCTAAAAACGAGGCAGAAATATATGAATAATATAAAATATACAAAATGTCAAATATCCTAAAGTATCAAATGTTTCAATTCAGTTTATTTCTATAGCACCAAATCACATCAAAGTTGTCTCAGGACACTTTACAGGAACATTAGAATAGAATAGAATAGAAACGGCCTTTATTGTCCCACGGATGGGAAATTCCAGTGTATCAGCAGCAACAGATAAAAAGATTTAAAGATTTCACACAAAAGTTCCTAAATGTTAATAAACAACACAATATATAGAAATAAGATAAACAATATCAATAATAATGTTCAATATGTGTTGGAACATTGATAAGGACAGACTATTGACAGCACAGTGTTACAGGCAGAGTGTGTGTTTCAGCAGAGGTCAGCATGTATTTAATCCTTATTGAGTTTGTTGGAGCAGTGATGGTTGTAGAGTCTAACAGCTGCTGGGAGGAAGGACCTGCTGGAGGAAGGACCTGCGGTGACGCTCCTTTGTGCATTTAGGAGCAGGAACCTGTCACTGAACGAGCTCTCCAGTTCAGCAGCAGCTTCATGGGGTGGAGACGTTGTCCAGCAATGATGTTATTTTAGGAAGAAACTAAAATTGTGGAAAACTGAAAAAGTGCCTCCGTTTAAAATGTGGTTAACTGAACTCACTGAGATGCTCCATATGGAGAAACTGCGGTATGATACCTTGGGTTCCACTAATAAATTTGGCAGTATATGGCAGCCTTTTTGGAACCTTCTTACCCAGTCTAAGGTTGACCCAAATGCTTACTCAGCGTCTTAGGTCGTTTTCACACCAGATAGTCCGGTAGACTCGATTCAGTTCAGGACCAATATTCATGAGCTTTTGTTACATTTGAGCTGGTGCGTTTGCATTCACACTGCACTGTGCAGTCGAGTCAACCTGTTGAACCAACCTATTCCCCCGCTCGCTTGTGGGGGCGCTGCACCTAGAAATAGTGAAAGAAACCACACAAAAATCTCCTAAGACACGTCTTCTTCTTCTTCTGTAAATAAAAATAAAAACAAAGTGGCATCAAGTTTTAGCAGTTTTAGGAGTTATATTTTGTCATTTTTCAAAAATGGACTTAGCATGAGCAGAAGATGAGACAGAAGACCATGGAGTATATTGTTTTTCACACAAGTCAGCTGACGGCTCCATATAAGTAAAAGCAATGCGTGTTTGTTTGTCCTGCGGAGCGGGGCCCGGTCTGTTTGCATTCACACTGTACTCGAACCGCGCTGGAGTTCTCTTCTACCGGACCGAGACCTAGGTTTTAGCCCGGGCCACAGTTCGCCTTTTTGTTCCAAGACAGAGTTCAATGGTGCGTTCACACCTCCCCAAACGAACCGGACTTTCTAGGAAAACGAGCTAGAGTTCGATTAAAGCGGACTAAACAGGGCTCATGTGAATGCACCCTACCTGTACCTTTTATAGACAGGTAGTACCATTCTAAAGTGTAAACAGGTAATCAGTGCAATGTAATCAGTTATTCAGATAAATTGTCCTGACTTGTTTTATTTATTTAATTATTTTTATTTTTTGTTTTCATTTTGTTTTATTAGTATCAGTGTTTTTTTTTCCTTTGTCCAGTAATTTGTTATATGTATGTATGTGTGTATGTATATGTATATGTATGTATGTGTGTATGTATATGTGTATATACAAACCGGATTCCAAAAAAGTTGGGACACTAAACAAATTGTGAATAAAAACTGAATGCAATGATGTGGAGGTGCCAGCATCTAATATTTTATTCAGAATAGAACACAAATCACAGATCAAAAGTTTAAACTGAGAGAATGTATCATTTTAAGGGAAAAATCTGTTGTTTCCAAATTTCATGGCGTCAACAAATCCCAAAAAAGTTGGGACAAGTCCATTTTTCCCACTGTGTGGCATCCCCCCTTCTTCTTCCAACACTCAACAGACGTCTGGGGACAGAGGAGACCAGTTTCTCCAGTTTAGAAATAGGAATGCTCTCCCATTCATGTCTAATACAGGCCTCTAACTGTTCAATCGTCTTGGGCCTTCTTTGTCGCACCTTCCTCTTTATGATGCGCCAAATGTTCTCTATAGGTGAAAGATCTGGACTGCAGGCTGGCCATTTCAGTACCCGGACCCTTCTCCTACGTAGCCATGATGTTGTGATTGCTGCAGAATGTGGTCTGGCATTATCGTGTTGAAAAATGCAGGGTCTTCCCTGAAAGAGATGACGTCTAGATGGGAGCATATGTTGTTCTAGAACCTGAACATAGTTCTCTGCATTAATGGTGCCTTTCCAGACATGCAAGCTGCCCATGCCACAAGCCCTCATGCAACCCCATACCATCAGTGATGCAGGCTTCTGAACGGAGCGTTGATAACAACTTGGGCTGTCCTTGTCCTCTCTGGTCCGGATGACACAGTGTTCCATAAAGAACTTCAAATCGTGACTCATCTGACCACAAAACAGCCTTCCATTTTGCCACACTCCATTTTAAATGACTCCTGGCCCAGTGCAAACGTCTGAGCTTGTGGAGCTTGCTTCGAAATGGCTTCCTCTTTGCACTGTAGAGTTTCAGCTGGCAACGGCGGATGGCACGGTGGATTGTGTTCACTGACAATGCTTTCTGGAAGTATTCCTGAGCCCATTCTGTTATTTCCTTGACAGTGGCATTCCTGTTTGAGGTGCAGTGACGTTTAAGGGCCCGGAGATCACGAGCATCCAGTAGAGTTTTACGGCCTTGACCCTTACGCACAGAGATTGTTCCAGATTCTCTGAATCTTTTGATGATGGTATGCACGGTTGATGATGATAACTTAAAAGTCTTTGCTATTTTATGCTGGGTAACACCATTCTGGTATTGCTGTACTATCTTTCTGCGCAACAATGGTGGAATTGTCCTGATACATGCTCAATAATCCAGGTAAAAAAATCCTAAAAATTCAATCTGGTCCTCTGGACATTCAAAAAACAAGAAAACAAAAAAGACGAAAAACAAAACAAAGCAAAAAAATGTAGAAACGTTTCATCTCTCATCAGAGAGACTTCAACTGAAGATGTTTTAAAGAAGTATTTGGACACCCAGATAATAAACCATTGCAAGTCCAGTCTAGACGTGACAAATGCATGGACCAGTTTTTCTGCATCATTTTTATATCAGATGTTTCTAATGTTAGTGATATTACGCAGGTGGAAGAAGGCAGTTCTAGTAACGTTTTTAATGTGGGAGATAAAAGACATGTCCTGATCAAAAATAACACCAAGATTTTTAACATTAGAGCTGGAGGACAGATTAATGCCATCCAGAGAAAGTGAGACTGAAAAATTTATTCCCAAGATGCTCAGATCCAAATACCACAACCTCTGTCTTTTCTGAGTTTTAAAGCAGAAAAATAAGGGTCATTCAAGTTTTTATGTCTTCAAGATTGTCACTTAACTGTTTGTAACTGATTGTAACTTAACTGATTGGATTCATCTGGTTTCATGGACAAATATAACTGTTTATCATCAACATAACAATGAAAATGTTTCCCATGCTGTTTAATAACTTTACCCAATGGAAGCATATATAAAGTGTAGTGAACTTGACCTGATGTCAAATCTGACCAGATGGACAGAAACTGTTATTTCATTGATCTGATCCAGAAATACAGTTTGACCCATCCGGAGACTTTCTTTTTTGAATTAATCAAGTAGAAATGACAATTCTCTATGATCATTACTACTTTACAAATGTTTTAATAATCAAATTGTGTTAGTTCAAACAATGTTTACAGGTTGAAGAGAACTACTCATTTTTATTTACATAAACAGTAAGTAATGATTTTTATTCCTCATTCAAAGAAGAAATCAGGGTAATATGCATTTCTTGATTTTTCTGTCTTCAATGAGCAAGTTTGTAAGTGTGTGTTAAAGTTCAGGTTTCGGTCAACTAAAAAGTTTACTGAAAAGAAATGTCATGTTTAACTTTTACAGAAGATACAGGAGAGTTTGACTCCACGAAGTCTGGTTTTCTCCAATAATCTTTCTGTCTGTTTTAAACAATCTTAATCTCTATCCTTGAATTTTCATAACACCTTACATCACAAACCACACCTCTGTTCTGGTCCATCCACCAATTAGAAAGCTCTCAAATGAACCGGAAGTCGACCCATTTAAATGTGGCAACTTCCCAGTTCAACGCTCGGATGCAGCTCATGGAGAAGTGTCAAAAAAAGGTCTGATGTCTGTGTCGAGTCTCTGTCGAAGAGAGACGCGACGAGATGAAAAGAGCTTAAAGGAGTAGAGCTCTGAAGGAGTTCAGAGTTCTTGAATCCAGAATGCAGGGACGATTTTGGGAATTATAACTTCTGTTTGGATAACCTCGCACGACTCTCGAAGTATTTTAGCTGTTCTCAACGGAGACGCTGAAAGAGTCAAAAGAAGGACTTCACGCCGACCTGATCTATCATCAACCAGGTAAAAGTTCTATTTCGACCAAGC
>NC_056508.1:49637886-49638939 GCF_014905685.2 Nematolebias whitei
AGATCTGAAGGAGCGTGCCCGTTCTGGTCAAACAGATAAATTCCCTCTCACATCTCTCTGTAAGATAAATCTTCATTTTCCATCTTAAACTCTCCTTTCTCCTAAAATCATTACAGATATTTTAGAAATGTCTGAAGCAAAGTTCTCAATCACCGCCGTGTGATTGATGTCTGCTGTTCTGCTGAAAAGTGAGGATAATCGCCGTATTGTTCCCACTTCCTGTGAAACTAGCCATGTTATTGTTTTCATATTTTGCCAAATTAATGTAAATGTTTGATGTTAAACTTTGATTCTGCAAATAAATGACCGCATTCATTTTGATGGGTCAAAGATAAATAACGTCTCTCGTTACATTTCTGTTAGAGTCAATGCACAACATTTACACAGTCAGAAAAATGAAGAACCCGTAAATGTATGAATATATCCTGCATATGTCATACTACAAAAGTAAAGAGTTTGGGTCCAAGCACTGAACCCTGAGGAACTCCATTACTAACTTTGGTGTATAAAGAAGATTTATTATTTACATTTACAAACTGGAATCTATCAGATAGATAGGATTTAAACCATTTTAGAGCTATTTCTGTAATTCCAATATCATATTCAAGCCTCTCTAGTAAAATATTGTGATCAACTGTATCAAATGCAGCACTGAGGTCTAACAGGACCAGTATAGACACAAGTCCATTGTCTGAGGCCATGAGAATATATTAGTGACTTTTACTAGTGCTGTTTCTGTGCTATGATGAGCTCTAAACCCTGACTGAAACTCTTCAAACAGATGATTTCTTTGTAGAACCACAACCTGTCTGTCTGGAAGCCTCTACTGAACTTTGTAATGACTTCCTGCAGTTTTTTATAAATAAGGTTGTTACCACAAGGGCCCTTATTTCAGCCCCTGCTTTTGACCCCTCTTGCTTGGTCCCCTGCCTGGCTGTGTTTGATAGATTTGAACCAGTGACCCTGACCTTTTTAGAGGATGTGGTCGGCCATATTAGACCATCAGGTTCTCCTCGTGACCTTGTCCCCCCTCGTCTTTTAAAAGAGGTGTTT
>NC_056508.1:49639039-49657053 GCF_014905685.2 Nematolebias whitei
TATACTGTATGTATATAAATATATAGTCGTTGCACGAAGGCCCGGTGTTTTTTTTCTCTCTCTCTCTGGACCCCATCGAACTTCTCATCTGGACCTTGTGGTACTACCTGGCTCCGACACGAATCGCTGGGTGGTAGTTTGCTGGTTTTTTCGCTGCCTTTTGCTGGACTGGCCCCTTGTGGTGTCTTCATTCTGTGTGGGGGAAGTGTTATCTGTGTCCCCCGAACAGGTCCAGCACTGAACCGAGTTGGCTGTGGGGGACTTCGTCTTCAATAGAGCCGGTCTCAGCCTCAGTGAGCAGCCCATGACCTTTAAACGAAGGACTTTCCACCTTCGTGGGAATCGCTGTGTTCGCCTGGAGGAGACGCTCCCATGCTTTGAAGTGCCGCCGGAACTGGATCGGAGCAGAACCGGGCCAGAGACGACTTCAGCCTCTCCGGTCAGTCTCATCATTTTTCACTGGGGGTGCCTCTCGTGCTGTGGGGTGTGGAGGTGACGTGCAGAGAAGAGGAGTGAAACGTGCAAGACCAGCGCTGTGTAGTACTCAAGAGAAGTCCGGAGTTTACATTGGAGTTGCTGCAGGCTTCCATCCAAACTCACCTGGATAATAAATAATTTTTATTCCGGATCACGCTGTTGTCCTCTGTTGACCTGAAACGAGCTAGGACCATGCCTTTCATTTTGGGAGGATTTTCTGGCAGCTCGCTCTGCTATTTGCTGCAAATGATCTGTTTCTACCTGTTGATTCTGGACCCAGCTTCTGTTTCCCATGGGAGCATCCATGCATCTTCGCAGGGGGCTGGAGCCCCCCTCAGCCCAACACAAACTGGTTCGTCTGTCTCTCCTTCCTCTCCCTGTCCTCTCAACCAGCCGGTCAAAGCAGATGGCCGCTTGTCCTGATCCTGCTGGAGGTTTCTTCCTGTTAAAGGGAGTTTTTCTTTCCACTGTTGCCACTGTGCTTGCTCAGGATGGGAGACTGCAACAAAGCCAAGATTCAACTTGTCTGCTGGATTCCTTAGATAGAGAACTTTACTAATTGGCTTTTATGTGAATGTTTCTGTAAAGTGCCCTGAGACAACTTTGTTGTGATGTGGTGCTTTATGAATAAACTGAAGTGAATTGATTATTGAGCAGCATCAGGATCATCTGCTCATGATGCTGCTGATTTAAAAAGTTTATTCTTGTAACTTTTTCAGAAAAAAAACGGATATTTTGAATTTGTTGTTAATCTGTTATGATTGTGGTTTTGGGTTTGAAAGAAGTTTTAATTTTTTCTCTAAAATAATAATAATAATAATAAACTTTATTTCTATAGCACCTTCCAACAACGCCTTGCATTGACCAAGGTGCTTTACAAGATAAAACAAGATTAAAAACAGGACACAATAAATCAGTGCAAATTAAAAACACAGCGAGAATAAAAGAAGGTAAAAGAGATCAAATAAAAAAATAAATACTAAATACTAAACTACTAAAAGTTAAACATTAAAAGCCCTTTTAAATAAGTATGTTTTCAGTTTGGCTTTGAACAGAACCAGATCAGAGATGGCACGCAGCTCATAGGGAAGAGTATTCCAGGCTGCTGGGCCTGCAACAGACAAGGACCGGTCCCCCCATTGTTTGCACCTTGAGCAAGGCACCTCCAGCAGATTTTGACCAGCAGACAGTAAAGCTCTGCTGGGCTGGTGGACTTTCAAAAGTTCTGAAATATAAGGTGGTACAAGGCCATTCAAAGCTTTAAAAACAAAGAGCAGCAACTTGAACTGTGTCCTAAACTGAAGTTGTTTATTGTCGAGCTAAAACAGTTGCTAAGGCTTTCCAGCTTTTGAAATCTGCATTTAACATCATCCAGACTGATTTGGTCCGCCTCAAACTTGTCCTAAATGCCGACAAAACCAAAGGGATGCTTTTTTCAAATAGGAAGTTGGTCCCAGCAGTTCTTCCTCCGATTTTATCCTCAAATGGTGTCCCCATTGAGTTTGTTGATTCCTATAAATATTTGGGTATCTTGGTCGACTCACATCTCTCTTTTAAGCTCCATGTGGAAAACTTGGTAAAGAAACTGAAAGTTAAACTGGGTTTATTTTTCAGAAACAGATCCTGTCAGATGTTGGATGCTGTCTATCATGGTGCACTAAGATTCATAACTGGCTGTAACTACCGTACCCACCACTGCACCCTGTATTCACTGGTTAACTGGTCACCATTAACTTCACACAGACTCTCCCACTGGTACATTTTTATCTTTAAATCACTTCTTGGTCTGCTGCCTTCTTACATCTCCTCCTACACGTCTCTGCATGAGTGCAGCTACAGCGTGCGCTCTCAGTACATTATTACCTGCAGTGTTCCCTGAATGAGGACTGAACTAGACAAAAGGACCTTCTCCTACTCCGCTCCTGTTTCCTGGAATAGCTTACAAAAAGATTTGAAGCTCTCGACCTTTGACCTCTCTAAGTGTCTTTAAGAATCTGTTGGACACCTGGCAGGGTCCAATGCTGACATGTTCCTGTTTTTAGTTTTCTACATTTGTCTTGGAATCTAGCTGTTTTTTGTTTTGTTACCTTTTCCTTTTAGCCATCCTATTTGTTAAAAAACACAAAAAACTGTAGTATGCTTTTTTTTTTACAATTGTTTATTGTTGTTGCTGTTGTCCATTGTTGTCATCTTTCTTTGTTGCAATCAGGTCTCTCTTGTAAATGAGTCCTCGAGGCTCAATGGTATTTACCTGTAGAAATAAAGATTGATTGACTGAACTGTATCCTAAACTGAACTGGGAGCCAGTGCAAAGAAGAAAGGACAGGAGTGATGTGTTCATATTTACGTGTGTTAGTCAACAAGCGAGCAGCAGAGTTTTGTACAAGCTGTAAACGGAAGATAGAAGATTGATTAATACTGACATATAAGGCGTTACAGTATTCAAGCCTAGAGCTCACAAAGGCATGGATGGCCTTCTCCAGATCACTACGGCTAAGGAGTGATTTTACTTTGGAAAGCAGACGGAGCTGAAAGAAGCAGGTTTTCACAACAGAACTCATCTGTTTATCTAGCTTTAAGTTAAAGTCGAGCTCCACTCCTAGATTTTTTACCACCTGGTTGGCGTGGGGGAGTGGAAAACCTAGACTGGGAGAGATGTTGCATGAATTACTGGAAGCACCAAATAAAATCCATTCAGTTTTATCGTTATTTAGGTGGAGAAAATTCTGAGACAGCCAGTGCTTTTCATTCATTCAACCTTTATTTAAACAGATAAATCACATTGAGCCTCAAAGACTCATTTACAAGTGAGACCTGTTTGGACAGACAAAAACAGTGGTTAACTGGACACATGGAGGAGTTGGAGGCGAAAAAAATTCCTATCAGACTTTTTTCTTGGCTGAGAAAAACCCCTAATAATGAAAAAACACCTCTCACAAACAAACACATATTTACAAAGACATTCTGCGAGCAGGAAGAAGGAAGAGACGAGAGCGGTCAACAACGCTTATAGATGCTCTCGAGGTCACTGTAATCAGTCAATGTCCTCCGGTGAGATCATAAACATTCTCGAGGTATGTCGAGAAATGGCCAAGGATAACCTCTATGAGAATCCAGAGTCCTGAAATGATGATACAAAGTTTATTCAGCTGGTTCATCTGGTTATCAGTTGGAAATTCCTCAGGGAGGGTGTGATGAGCGTCAGATTACATGTTCTCCAGGCGACTTTAGATAAGATGGCCTTCAAGACCAGCCAAGGCGACCAAAATTTAGATAAACACACAGTTGTTTTGGGGACAGGAAGAACTTAATGACATCAACCTTCAGTCTGTGTCGGTCTACGCAGTTCCGAAATGTCCAAATTAACATGGCCACACCGATGGAACGTGACTGAGTAAAAATCTCCAAGATCTGATGCATTCAGCCCAAAGCATTTGAGTCCGGGTGCTCGAGACATGAACCAAGCCATCATAAAGGCAAGCAGCGTGATCGGGTCCAAATTTGCTGCAGACGACTTCCTTGATTGTAGATAAAACCAGCACAAGCTGAATCCAAAATGCAGGAACCAGTTATGGAAAATCCAATTAAATATGCATCCTTAAAATCCACAGATGGCAGCAGAGATAGACACATCATCAAGTCTTCCAGTCGATGACATATCCAGCTGCGTACGTGCCAACAGGGTAAATCAGCTCGTCTAAAGCCTGTCTTCTCTTCGAAGAAATGTTGTAAATTGAGATGAGGGACCAACTGGTCAAAACAAGTCCATAATTATGGTTCGGAAGAAATGCAAGAGAGGCTCAGAAGCAGTTTCACAGACAGACAGAGCAGCAAAGCAAAGCGGAGAGGGAGGGAGAGAAGCATCCGATCTCGTGGGAAGCGAGTGGTGAGTGGTGCTTAATGTCGTTTAAGCAGCTGGCAACAGAGTTTAAATTGAGTGAGGAACTGGGAGTGACCGGCAGATAGATTTGTAGATCATCTGCATACAGATGAAAAGACAGATTATGGCGTGTAATGGTGGGTCCTAACGGTAGCATGTAAAGTGAGGGTATGCAGGGATCCATTCTGGGGCCTGTCCATTCTAAAATAAACTCAAAACATTTTTCTGTGGAGAAAAGCTTTGATTTCATATGTTGATATTTATGTTATTAGAAATACTTTAATTGTTATGAGAACACTTTTGTTAAAAAGTGCCTTTTTAATATATAGAACATTTTTTTATATAAAACAGTACTTTAAAAATGTTCTAAACATCTTTAAGTTATAATTTAATTTTGCATATAATAATGAGATTAATCAGAATAATGTTTGAGATTAATCACGATTAAAAATTTTAATCTTTGCCCAGCACTAATTTTTACATAATTTGGGCTTCCAGCTCATGAAACCCACGAAAACAGGATTTCAAAACATTAGAATACTGTGAAGACATCAGCCCACACTACTTCTCAGTTTTTAAGAAAAAAAAAAAAAAAAAAAATTAGGATAACAATAAATCAATCAATATGTGGTTCTTTCAAATCAATATGTCAATCTTCAATAGTTGGTTGTGAATCTCTTTGTCTTAATCTCTGCCTCGATGTGACGTGGCATTGAGACAATCAGCCTGTGGCATTGACTGGGAGTTATGGAAGCCCAGATTTCCTTGATGCTGTCAGATCTTCTTTGTTGTTGGCTCTGGTGCTCCTCGTGTTCCTCTTGAGAAGACCCCATAGATTCACAATGGGGTTTAGGTCTGGCCAGTTGGCTGGTCAGTCAAGCACTGTGGCATCAAACCAGGTATTGGTGCTTCTGGCAGCATGGACAGGGACCAGATCCTGCTGGAAGATGAACTCTGCATCTCCATACAGATCCTCAGCAGAAGGAATCATGAAGTCCTCTAAAACATTCTGGTAGACTGTTGCGGTGACCTTGGATTTAAGAAAGCAGAGTTTACCAACACTTGCACCGGACATTGCACATAGCATAGCAGGAGTGTCTGCCTTGAGCAAGAGCCAGAGAAGAAATTTACCCATTCATACAGCACTCTACTAGATCTCTACAAAGCTAATTGAACAATTATTCTAAAGAGACTAATCGTTGCTTTATCACATTCATACTAACATGGTTGTTGTTATTAAATGACCCCAATTGGCAGACCAAAAACACGAGGACAACAGGGATACAAAAAAGATAGTTTATTTACAGTGCGGATGTGATCTTGGCTGTGGAAGGAAAAGAGGAGATGAGATGAGTGTCTTGATATGGATGGTCTTTGATAACTGAGATGATTTTAAGTGGTTTGTCTTACGGTCGAATGTGGTTGCAGATGGCGTTGAAGTGGTGTGAACATAGAGTTCAGAATCCAGAGAAGGCAGGGAATCCAGCGGGTGAGTATTGATCGATGATGCAGTCTTGGTTGAAGGATCCAGAATGTAGTTTCTTAATATGGTTCGTGTGCAGGATTGGCGACCAGACACAGCCACGAGGAGACCAGACAAGCAGGATGAACGGGAAACTGAACAGACGGGCAGAAAGGCAACAGGTTAGTATAAAACTTGAACACACTTAGGTTTGGCTGGCTGTCACAACATTACCAAAGGCAATAAATGTTCCGAGTGTCGGCTGAATGTCTGGTTGCGGCTTAAGTAGAGCAGGAGGTGGAGATGCAGGTCTTGGTAGCAGGTGCAGATAATCAGCCAATTAGTTGGAGAGAGTGAGATGGTTAAAGGAGAAGGCAGAGAATCCTACAGTGCCCCCTCCTCAAACATCGCCTCCAGGCGATTTCTTCTTGTCTGGGTGATCCCTGTAAAAAGTGGTGATTAGGGAGGAGTCCAAAATGAAGGATCGAGGAACCCAAGATCGCTCCTCTGGCCCATAGCCTTCCCAGTCCACAAGGTACTGAAGGTTTCGACCCCTGCGACGAACATCCAGCAGGCGTCTAACAGAATAAACAGGGTCGTTGTCGATGAGCTGGGGGGGTGGAGGGAGGTTGGCAGGTGGGTTGAGCGGGCTGACAGAGACGGGCTTAATTTGGGAGACATGAAAAGTGGGATGTATCCTCAGGGTGGGAGGTAGTTGGAGACGGACAGCTGCAGGGTTGATGACTCTGATTATGGGGAAGGGGCCGATGAACCTGGGGGCTAGTTTTCTGGGCGTATCTTTTAATTTGATGTCTTTAGTGTATAACCATACCTTCTGCCCCACCTGATACTTCGGTGTGGAGGAACGGTGTCGGTCAGCAAATCTTCTATTTTGTTCGGCTGTCCGAAGGAGGGCTGTTCTGGTCTGGCGCCAAATCCTGCGACACCGACGTAGATGATGCTGAACAAAAGGAACAGAGATGTCAGACTCTTGGGAGGGAAATAAGGGTGGGGAGTATCCCAGAGAGGCTTCAAAAGGAGACAGACCTGTGGCAGACGAAGTTTGAGAATTATGGGCATATTCAACCCAGGGCAGGTGTCTGCTCCAGGAGGTTGGGTTGTGTTCAATAACGCACCTTAATGCGGCTTCGAGCTCCTGGTTGCTGTAATGTTTGCGGTGTACCCAGAATGAAAGACCAGAACTGAACAGATACCAGGACTCAGATAATAATTTAAAGTGTTTATTTACAAGTTGGTGATAAATAAAACATCAATGAGGGGAACGGGAACACCTGGAGAGAGAGCGGTAATTTAAAGGGCTGTGGTTGGATAAGAATATATCTTGTTGAATTATTCTTACGGTGTGAAGCAGGAAAACAGAAGGTGAAGGTATTTTGTCCAGATGGTGTCCAGTGGCACAAGGTGAAGCAACAAGTAGATTTAGGCAAGTGGTGGAAGGCATCCAACAATTGTAGATAGGCAGGAGGAGTTCATGTGGAACTCAAGCAGGGCAGGTACAGCAAGATCCAAACTCTGAGGAAGCGCAGAGGAAAAAACACAATATTAGTTTTTACTAATATCACTGAATAACTGGCCAGAACACAACTACCGTTGGTAGGCAATGTCCCAGCGCCAGCAGAGTGGTTCCTGAATCTTCTTATACTCCTCCTGGGTGTTGAGCTGATCATCTGCAGCTGGAGCCAATTAGGAGTGTAGAGGAGAGAGAAAGGCAGGGTGCAGGGTAGGATCCTTACAGTTGCACCTCTCAGTCTGACCGTTAGACTGAGGGTGGTATCCCGACGTCAGGCTTGAGGTGGCTCCCAAGGCATGGCAGAAGACCTTCCAGACTTGCAAAGTGAATTGTGGACCTCTGTCTGAAACTATGTCAAGGGGTATGCCATGTAACCGAAAAACATGTTTAATCAGGATCTGGACTGTCTCCGATGCTGAGGGTAGTTTAACCAGAGGTATGAAGTGTGCTGCCTTGGAGAAGCGATCAATGATTGTACATACAGCAGAGTTACCTTCAGAAATTGGTAATCCAGTGACAAAATCCAAAGCTATGTGAGACCATGGACGCCCAGGCGGAGGAAGGGGATGGAGGAGGCCCGCCGGGGTTGATTATTGCTCTTATTACAAGCGCAGGTGGTGCATGCGGACACGCACTCCCTGATATCCTTCTCCATGTTAGGCCACCAGAAGTGTCTCTTTGCGAGTGAAATTGTGCATCTCATGCCTGGGTGACAGGAAAATCTGGCAGAGTGAATCCAGTGTAGAACCTTACTTACGATGGCAGAAGGGACAAATCTCTTCCCTGGGGGACCGGTGCCGGGGTCAGGTTCACTCCTTTGGGCCTCAAGGATCTCCTTTTCAATGTCCCACGTCATGACTGCCACCATGCAGGACTGGGGTAGAATATGACCAGGTGACTCTGTCTTGGATGATGAGAACTGATGGGAAAGAGCATCAGGTTTAACGTTACGTGAACCAGGGATGTATGTGATAGAAAAATTAAATCGGGCGAAAAATAATGACCAGCGAGCCTGGTGGGCGTTGAGTTTTTTAGCCCCTTGAATGTATGCAAGGTTTTTGTAATCTATCCAAATTACAAAGGGTAATTCTGCTCCCTCCAGCCAATGCCTCCGTTCTTCTAGGGCCAGTTTTATAGCCAGAAATTCTCGGTTTCCCACATCGTAATTTCTCTCAGCGGGAGACAGCCGCAGAGAGAAAAAGGCACAGGGGTAGATCTTACCATCCATAGAGGATCTCTGAGAGAGTACTGCACCCACCCCAGTATCCGATGCGTCCACCTCCACAATGAACTGCCGATGGGGATCTGGGTGGGAGAGGATGGGGGCTGAGGAGAAGAGTGTCTTAAGTTTCTGGAAAGCATCCTCAGCTTCTGGAGACCAGACAAATTTTCGGAGAGAGGAGGTGAGTTGGGTTAGTGGTGTGGCTACCTGACTGTAGTTCCTAATAAAACATCGGTAGAAATTGGAGGAACCCAGGAATCGTTGGAGCTGTATCCTATCCTGGGGAGTAGGCCACTCTGCTACTGCTTTAATCTTCTCTGGGTCAGACCGGACCTGTCCTTCTTCAAAAATAAAACCCAGAAAAGTTACAGATGACAAATGAAACACATTTCTCAGCTTTGACATAAAGTTTGTTTTCCAAGAGTCTCTGAAGAACAGCCTTGACATGACTAGTGTGTTGAGCCGGGTCTTTGGAAAAAATCAAAATATCGTCGAGATACACAAAGACAAATACATGCAGAAAATCTCTTAGGACGTCATTGATAAGGTTCTGAAAAACTGCTGGGGCGTTGGTGAGGCCGAAAGGCATGACCAGGTATTCAAAATGTCCAAGGGGGGTCTTGAATGCGGTCTTCCATTCGTCCCCCTCTTGGATTCTTACCAGGTGGTAGGCATTGCGTAGGTCTGGCTTGGTGACAATTTTGGCATCTTGTAGCTGTTTGTATACGGAGTCGATATGGGGCAGGGGATACTTATTCTTAATGGTAATCTTGTTAAGGCCTCTGAAGTCGATGCAGGGTCTCAGAGTCTTGTCTTTTTTTGATACAAAGAAGAACCCTGCACCGAGGGGAGAAGTGGATGGACGGATTATGCCTGATTTTAAGGACTCTTCTATATACTGCCTCATAGTCTCCCTTTCTGGGCCCGACAGGTTGTAGAGTCTGCTGGACGGCAGGGGGGCACCAGGAAGGAGATCTATAGGACAGTCATAAGGTCTGTGGGGTGGTAGAGAGATGGCCTCCTGTTTGCTGAAGACCGGGGCAAGAGCATGATATATGGGGGGTACTTTGGAAAGGTCAATTTCTTCCTGGACGGGGGGAGAAGGACCCTGATGAAATGGCCGAGTGTAAACAGTCAACAGAACAAGTATCGCCCCAACGTTCAATCAGGTTATCCCTCCAATTGATTTGGGGGTTGTGTTTAACTAACCAGGGATAGCCTAAAATAAGTTGAGGTCTCGGGGAGTCAAAAATAAAAAACTCACATTTTTCATGATGGTTGCCTGAAAGAACCAGGTGAAGGTCTCGAGTCCAGTGAGAGATGGAGGTAATGGTCTGGCCGGTGAGACCTGAAACATTGACAGAATTATTTAAAGGAACCACGGGTAGATTAAGATGTTTGACGATATCTTGAGAAATAAGGTTCTGTTCAGCTCCGGAATCTATCAGTGCTTGGATGGGGAAATTTACATTCTTAAAACAAATTATTGCAGGTAGACAAAAACTTTTCTCAGAAGAAGAGGTCACACTACCCACCAATATCTCCTGACCTATTGAGGGTTTCTTCCTTTTAAACGGAGCTGACAATTTCTAACATAATGGCCGTGTTTGCCACAGTAGAGACATTCATTGGCAGAGATTCTCCGTTGTTTCTCCTCGGGGGATAGTCTTGCCCGAACCACCTGCATTGGTTCCGGTTCGGGGAGCGCCGGTGTCCAGGAACTACTTCCAGTTGAGGGGCGGTCCCAAGGTTTGTAGTCTTTCTCCAACTCCCATTCCTTATATTGGTTATCAATACGAATGGCAAGATTAATGAGTTCCTCTAGGTCCTGAGGAGGTTCTCGTGTGGCGAGCTGGTCTTTAATGTTCTCATTTAATGCGTTACGAAAAGCACTCTTTAACGCCATTTACCCCCATCCAGACTCTTCCGCGATTACCCGGAAGCGGATGGAGAACTCAGCGACTGATCTTGGCCCTTGTTTGATGGTAAATAATCTTGGTTGGGCTTACTCTTGTAGTAAAGGGTGGTCGAAAGCTAGCTGAAAACTTTTGATAAAAGAAGCATACGGTAGAGAGGCTAAGGGACGAGAGCGAAGATGAGCATGGGCCCATTGTAGAGCTTTGCCCTTGAGGGCGCTGACAATACAAGAAATACGGGATGCATCGGAGGCGTACCTGATGGGAGCTTGGTTAAATGCAAGCTCACACTGAAGAAGGAACCCACCCACCAGTTTGGAATCTCCTCCAAAGAGCTCGGTACGTCGGACATCGGGTTCGTGTCAAAACATAGGAGCCGGAACTGGTGTTGGTTCGTTAAGACGTGGGGGTTCGGGGTCCTTGGTAGCCATGGTGGCGAGTTGTTGTCCGAGGGCATGTATCATGCTACCAAGTTCGTTCTGTTGGGCAAGAATTTTTGTTAGAGTTCGTTCATTATTTTCAATCCGGGCGTTTTGTGCTAAAATAGCTTGATCCCTCTGAATGTCTTTGGTCTGGCCTTGGGGGTCTGATTGGCTCGAACATTCTAACATGGTTGTTGTTATTAAATGACCCAATTGGCAGACCAAAAACATGAGAACAGGGATACAAAAATTATAGTTTATTTACAGTGCAGATGTGATCTTGGCTGTGGAAGGAAAAGAGGAGACGAGATGAGTGTCTTGATATGGATGGTCTTTGATAACTGAGATGATTTTAAGTGGTTTGTCTTACGGTCGAATGTGGTTAAAGATGGCGTTGGAGTGGTGTGAACAGAGAGTTCAGAATCCAGAGATGGCAGGGAATCCAGCGGGTGAGTATTGATCGATGATGCAGTCTTGGTTGAAGGATCCAGAATGTAGTTTCTTAATATGGTTCGTGTGCAGGATTGGCGACCAGACACAGCCACGAGGAGACCAGACAGGCAGGACGAATGGGAAACTGAACAGACGGGCAGAAAGGCAAGAGGTTAGTATAAAACTTGAACACACTTAGGTTTGGCTGGCTGTCACAATATTACCAAAGGCAATAAATGTTCGAGTGTCGGCTGAACGTCTGGTTGCGGCTTAAGTAGAGCAGGAGGTGGAAGTACAGGTCTTGGTAGCAGGTGCAGCTAATCAGCCAATTAGTTGGAGAGAGTGAGATGGTTAAAGGAGAAGGCAGAGAATCCTGCACATACACTGATGGGACACACATCAGAGGCAGTGAGGGGTTCAGTGTCTTGCCCAGGGATGCTTGTGACAACTGCAGGATTTGAACACCCAACTTTTGCATTGGAGGACCACTACTCAAACCACTCAGCCACAGCTGCCCACACACGCACACACACACACACACACACACACACACACACAGGTTTGTTTTGCTATCTTTGTGGGGCCTTTGCATTGACTTCCATTCATTTTTCATTCATTTCTATAGCCTAACCATGACCTTTATCCATAACCTAACCATTACCAATACATACCTAACCCTAAACCTAACACATCCTCAATTCACACCTTAGTCCTAAACCTAGCCCCTAACCCACCAACGGGACTTCTTATTATGGGGCCCGGGCTTTGGGCCCCATAAGGAGCAGTTGGTCCTCACAATGCAGTATAAGTTGGAAAAATGGGCCTCACAAAGTAACATAAACAAGGACACACACACACACACACACGCACACACACAAACACATACATACAGGTCCTTCTCAAAAAATTAGCATATTGTGATAAAGGTCATTATTTTCCATAATGTAATGATAAAAATGAAATTTTCATATATTTCAGATTCATTGCACACCAACTCAAATATTTCAGGTCTTTAATTGTTTTAATACTGATGATTATGGCATACAGCTCATGAAAACCCAAAATGCCTGTCCCAAAAAATTAGCATATCATGAAAAGGTTCTCTAAACAAGCTATTAACCTAACCATCTGAATCAACGACGTAACTCTAAACACCTGCAAAAGATTCATGAGGCTTTTAAAAACTCCCAGCCTTGTTCATTACTCAAAACCACAATCATGGGTAAGACTGCCGACCTGACTGCTGTCCAGAAGGCCATCATTGACACCCTCAAGTAAGAGGGTAAGACAGAAAGAAATTGCTGAATGAATAGGCTGTTCCCAGAGTGCTGTATCAAGGCACCTCAGTGGGAAGTCTGTGGGAAGGGAAAAGTGTGGCAGAAAACGCTGCACAACGAGAAGAGGTGACCGGACCCTGAGGAGGATTGTGGAGAAGGGCCGATTCCAGAGCCACCGTGCACAGGCGTGTGCAGGAAATGGGCTACAGGTGCCGCATTCCCAGGTCAAGCCACTTTTGAACCAGAAACAGCGACAGAAGCGCCTGACCTGGGCTACAGAGAAGCAGCACTGGACTGTTGCTCAGTGGTCCAAAGTACTTTTTTCAGATGAAAGCAAATTTTGCATGTCATTCGGAAATCAAGGTGCCAGAGTCTGGAGGAAGACTGGGGAGAAGGAAATGCCAAAATGCCAGAAGTCCAGTGTGAAGCACCCACAGTCAGTGATGGTCTGGGGTGCCATGTCAGCTGCTGGTGTTGGTCCACTGTGTTTTATCAAGGGCAGGGTCAATGCAGCTAGCTATCAGGAGATTTTGGAGCACTTCATGCTTCCATCTGCTGAAAAGCTTTATGGAGATGAAGATTTCATTTTTCAGCACAACCTGGCACCTGCTCACAGTGCCAAAACCACTGGTAAATGGTTTACTGACCATGGTATTACTGTGCTCAATTGGCCTGCCAACTCTCCTGACCTGAACCCCATAGAGAACCTGTGGGATATTGTGAAGAGAAAGTTGAGAGACACAAGACCCAACACTCTGGATGAGCTTAAGGCCGCTATCGAAGCATCCTGGGCCTCCATAACACCTCAGCAGTGCCACAGGCTGATTGCCTCCATGCCACGCCTCACTGAAGCAGTCATTCATGCAAAAGGATTCCCGACCAAGTATTGAGTGCATAACTGAACATGATTATTTGAAGGTTGGCGTTTTTTGTATTAAAAACACTTGTCTTTCATTGGTGGGATGAAATATGCTAATTTTTTGGGACAGGCATTTTGGGTTTTCATGAGCTGTATGCCATAATCATCAGTATTAAAACAATTAAAGACCTGAAATATTTCAGTTGGTGTGCAATGAATCTGAAATATAGGAAAGTTTCATTTTTATCATTACATTATGGAAAATAATGACCTTCATCACAATATGCTAATTTTTTGAGAAGGGCCTGTAGATGACAGATCAAAAGTTTAATCTGAATAAATGTAACATTTTAAAGGAAAAATATGTTGATTCAAAATTTCACAGTGTCAACAAATACCAAAAAAGTTGGGACAAGTAGCAATAAGTGGCTGGAAAAAGTAAATTGTGCATATAATGAACAGCTGGAAGACCAATTAACACTAATTACGTCAATTGACAACATGATTGGGTATAAAAAGAGCTTCTCAGAGTGTCAGTGTCTCTCAGAAGTCAAATGGTAAGAGGATCACCAATTCCACCATTGTTGCACAGAAAGATAGTGCAGCAATACCAGAATGGTGTTACCCAGCGTAAAATAGCAAAGACTTTTAAGTTATCATCATCAACCGTGCATAATGTTTTGTCAAATAAATCTTTTATACGAAGGGCAACGCCTCAGCCGTCTTGAACACGACGTGGTATTCCAGCCACAACAATAACATCATCAAAAGATTCAGAGAATCTGGAACAATCGCTGTGCGTAAGGGTCAAGGCCGTAAAACTCTACTGGATGCTCGTGATCTCCGGGCCCTTAAACGTCACTGCACCTCAAACGGGAATGCCACTGTCAAGGAAATAACAGAATGGGCTCAGGAATACTTCCAGAAAGCATTGTCAGTGAACACAATCCACCGTGCCATCCACCGTTGCCAGCTGAAACTCTACAGTGCAAAGAGGAAGCCATTTCTAAGCAAGCTCCACAAGCTCAGACGTTTGCACTGGGCCAGGGGTCATTTAAAATGGAGTGTGGCAAAATGGAAGACTGTTCTGTGGTCAGATGAGTCACGATTTGAAGTTCTTTATGGAACACTGGGACGCCATGTCATCCGGACCAGAGAGGACAAGGATAGTCCAAGTTGTTATCAACGCTCTGTTCAGAAGCCTGCATCACTGATGGTATGGGGTTGCATGAGCGCTTGTGGCATGGGCAGCTTGCATGTCTGGAAAGGCACCATTAATGCAGAGAACTATGTTCAGGTTCTAGAACAACATATGCTCCCATCTAGACGTCATCTCTTTCAGGGAAGACCCTGCATTTTTCAACACGATAATGCCAGACCACATTCTGTAGCAATCACAACATCATGGCTACGTAGGAGAAGGATCCGGGTACTGAAATGGCCAGCCTGCAGTCCAGATCTTTCACCTATAGAGAACATTTGGCGCATCATCAGAATCAGAATCAGAATCAGTTTATTATCGCCATGTCAATGAACGAGGTTCACAAACTAGGAATTTGCTTCGACATAAGGTGCGAATAGTAGTAAAGTAAAATAAAGTAAAAATAAAGTAAAAATTAAGTAAAAATGAGAACATTACATAAGACATAAGCCTGTGTACACCCACAAATAAAGTAAAATTAAAACCATAACATAACCAAATGTACACCCATACAATAGAAAACAATAAAAAAGCTTCGAAAACAGTACAGATGGAGTATTCAGTTATAATACTGTAGATGAACAGATGCTGAGATATATTCATCAATTAAAACGGATTCTTCATTTTTCTGGACTGAATAAAACGTGCATTGAATTTAATAAAATGTAACGTGAGACGTTATTTATCTTTGACCCATCAAAATGAATGTGGTCATTTATTTTACAAAATCAAAGTTTAACATCAAACATTTACATTAATTTGGCAAATTGAAAAATAACAACATAATTAATCAGCAAGCTGTACAATTAGAAAACCATACGGCGATGGTTGAAACTTTACACAGACATTTCTAAAATATCTGGAAATGATTTCTACTTGATAGAAGAATTTTAAAGATGGAAAGATGGAGTTTAAAGGAAGTAAAAGATGGATGAGGGAGAATGTTTATGTCGGCACTCAGAAACAGCACTCTCCATTCGAACCCAGCTTTTCCTCGGTACGCTCGGTAGTAAACTTGACTCGTTACCTCTCTGAAGATGAATCAGCGGTTACGGAGTTCCAGTTAACGCTACCTGTCCAGCGTCTCCATAGGATGGCTGTGACTCGTCCGAAGTAGTGACGAGATTCCGTCCGACACAAGCTCACCTCAGCAAGTGGACTTCACATGAGTGGAGTCCTTCAGAAGTTCCACTCAGAGGTGGAAGATGTTATAATCCAAACTCGGAAGAGCCTTATCATGGCTGGACTTCTGTTCTCCCAAACGACTGGAGCTGCAAACTCTCCAGCCCGACTCCAACGGCAACTCACAGAACAACGACTTCACAGAACTGCCACTTCACCGAACTGAGAGAACTAGGAAGTACCGGCATTTAAAGGGCTCTATTTCCGGTATATTTGAGAGTTCCTGATTGGTCAATATCAACCAGACAGGGGTGTGTTTTGTGATGTAAGAGGTTATTAGAAGTCAGAAAACAGCAAGAATGTTATTGGAACAGATTGAAAATGTTCCCAGACAGGCGAGAGAAATATTTTGGCGAGTTTGGAGAAACAGGTGCCAACTTCTCTGTTGAAGTCTGAGAGGATGTAAAACAACGCAGTTGTTCCAACACATGTCTGCTCCGACTCATGACCTTGGAAAACGTACACTGCTCATTCAAAGACAGAAATCAGAAAATGCATAATTACTCTGTAACAGGCCTTAACATGAATTCTACTTTGCATAAGCAACTAAAAAATCATTGTTACTGTTTTACAGTTAATAAAATTGATTAGTTCACTGTAACATCTAAAATGTTTGAACTAAAACACTTTGATTATCAAACATTTGTAAAACAGGAATGATAATAGAAAAGAGAGTGTTCTTTCACTTGAGTTTTCAAGAAAGAAAGTCTCAGGATGGGTGAACCTGTATTTCTGGATTCAAATCAATGAAATGACAGTTTCTGTCCCACAAGGTTCTTAAGGTCAAGGGTTTTGACCTTAGGCTTAGTTTTGACATCAGGTCAAGTTCACTACAATACAGATGTAATGTGACCAAAGCAGACATTATGAGGTAGCATTATGAGTGTTCAGGAGTCCAACAGCAGAGGGGAAGAAACTGTTCTTATGACGGGAGGTTCTGGTCCGAATGGACCGAAGCCTCCTGCCTGAGGGGAGTGGTTCAAACAGTCCGTGTGCAGGGTGAGCAGGGTCAGCTGTGATCCGACCTGCTCGCCTCACAGTCCTGGAGACGTACAGGTCGTGGAGGGATGGAAGGCTGCAGCCGATCACCTTCTCAGCTGAGCGCACAACGCGCTGCAGTCTGAGTCTGTCCCTGGCAGTGGCCCCGGCGTACCACACCGTGATGGAGGAGCTGAGGATAGACTCGATGATGGCCGTGTAGAACTGCACCATCAGCTTGGCCGGCAGCTTGGCCTTCTTCAGCTGTCGCAGGAAGTACAGTCTCTGCTGGGCCTTCTTGATGAGGGAGCTGATGGTTGGCTCCCACTTGAGGTCCTGGGTGATGGTGGTGCCGAGGAACCGATAAGAATTTGCAGTGGTGATGGGGGTATCCTTACAGGTGAGGGGGGGGGCAGAGGGGCTGTGGCTTTCCTGAAGTCCACAATCATCTCCACTGTCTTCTGGGCATTGAGTTCCAGGTTGTTGCTGCTGCACCAGGTCACCAGCCGGTCCACCTCCCTCCTGTATGCAGACTCATCACCGTCCGAGATGAGCCCGATGAGGGTGGTGTCATCTGCAAACTTAATAAGTTTTACAGAGTCATGGCTGGAGGTGCAGCAGTTGGTGTACAGGGAGAAACCATAACCCTCAGCACTGGCTCTCCTCAGGGATGTGTGTTGAGCCCCCTTCTGTTTACTCTGCTCACATATGATTGTGCAGCTGCCCATCCAGGCTGTCACATTGTAAAGTTTGCAGATGATACAGTGGTGGTGGGATGCATCACAAACAATGATGAGTTCAGCTACAGGCAAGAGGTGGAACACCTGGAGAGCTGGTGCAGAGAGAATAACCTTCACATCAATGTGAAGAAGACAAAGGAGATGATTGTGGACTTCAGAAGGAACAAAAACACCTACACCCCCCTGAACATAAGAGGATCTGCGGTGGAAGTGGTCTCCAGCTACAAGTACTTGGGTGTACACATGAATGACAACCTCAGCTGGAGCAACAACACCACCAGCCTAATCAAGAAAGCTCATCAGAGACTCTACTTCCTCAGACGGCTGAGGCGAGCTGGTCTGGGAAGCTCAGTCCTCACCTCCTTCTACAGGTGTGCAGTGGAGAGCATCCTGTGCTCCAGCATCAACGTGTGGCATGGAGGCTGCACAGCTGCA
>NC_056508.1:49657153-49663624 GCF_014905685.2 Nematolebias whitei
TGGGGGACTTCAATGCTCATGTGGGCAATGACAGTGAGACCTGGAGGGGTGTGGTTGGGAGGAACGCCCCCCCTGATCTGAACCAGAGTGGTGTTCTGTTGTTGGACTTCTGTGCTCGTCATGGATTGTCAATAACGAACACCTTGTTCAAGCATAAGGGTGTCCATATGTGCTCTTGGCACCAGGACACCCTAGGCCGCAGTTCGATGATCGACTTTGTCATCGTCTCATCTGATCTGCGGCCACATGTCTTGGACACTCGTGTGAAGAGAGGGGCGGAGCTGTCAACTGATCACTACCTGGTGGTGAGTTGGCTCCGATGGTGGGGGAGGATGCCAGTCAGACCTGGCAGACCCAAACGTATTGTGAGGGTTTGCTGGGAACGTCTGGCAGAGTCTCCTGTGAGACGGAGTTTCAACTCCCACCTCGGGGAGAACTTTGAACATGTTCCGAGGGAGGTGGGGGACATTGAGTCTGAGTGGACCATGTTTCGTGCCTCTATTGTCGAGGCGGCTTAAAAGAGCTGCGGCCGCAAGGTTGTCGGTGCCTGTCGCGGCGGCAACCCTCGAACCCGATGGTGGACACCGTCGGTGAGGGATGCTGTCAGGCTGAAGTAGGAGTCCTATTGGGCCTTTTTGGCCTGTGGGACCCCGGAAGTAGCTGATGGTTACCGGCAGTCCAAGCGACATGCGGCTCGGGTGGTTGCTGAGGCAAAAACTCGGGCGTGGGAGGAGTTCGGAGAGGCCATGGAGAACGACTTCCGCATGGCTTCGAGACGATTCTGGTCCACCATCCGGCGTCTCAGGGGGGGAAAGCGGTACGCCACCAACACTGTTTATAGTGGGAGTGGTGTGCTGCTGACCTCAACTCGGGATGTTGTGGGTCGGTGGGCGGAATACTTTGAAGACCTCCTCAATCCCACTGGCACGTCTTCCACTGAGGAAGCGGAGCCTGGGGACTCTGGGTCGGGCCCTCCAATCTCTGGTGCTGAGGTCACCGAGGTGGTTAAAAAGCTCCTCGGTGGCAGGGCCCCAGGGGTGGATGAGATTCTCCCAGAGTTCCTTAAGGCTCTGGATGTTGTAGGGTTGTGTTGGCTTATGCAACTCTGCAATATTGCGTGGACATCGGGGGAAGTTCCCCTGGATTGGCAGACCGGGGTGGTGATCCCCCTATTCAAAAAGGGGGACCGTAGAGTGTGTTCCAACTACAGGGGAATCACGCTCTTAAGCCTCCCTGGTAAGGTCTATTCGGGGGTTCTGGAGAGGAGGGTCCGTCAGATAGTCGAACCTCGGATTCAGGAGGAGCAGTGCGGTTTTCGTCCTGGCCGTGGAACACTGGACCAGCTCTACACTCTCAGCAGGGTCCTGGAGGGTGCGTGGGAGTTTGCCCAACCAGTATACATGTGCTTTGTGGACTTGGAGAAGGCGTTTGACCGCGTCCCTCGGGGGGCCCTGTGGGGGCCTTATGGGGGGTACTCTGGGAGTATGGGGTACCGGGCCCTTTGATACGGGCTGTTAGGTCCTTGTATGACCAGTGTCAGAGCCTGGTCCGCATCGCCGGCAGTAAGTCGGGCTTGTTCCCTGTGAGAGTTGGACTCCGCCAAGGTTGCCCTTTGTCACCGATTCTGTTCATAACTTTTATGGACAGAATTTCTAGGCGCGGCCAAGGTGTTGAGGGGATCCGTTTTGGTGGCCTTAGGATTGCGTCTCTGCTTTTTGCAGATGATATGGTCATATTGGCTTCATCAGATCGTGATCTACAGCTTTCGCTGGAGCGGTTCGCAGCCGAATGCGACGCGGCCGGGATGAAGATCAGTTCCTCCAAATCCGAGGCCATGGTCTTGAGCCGGAAAAGGGTAGAGTGCCCTCTCCGGGTCAGGGAGGAGGTCCTACCCCAAGTGGAGGAGTTCAAGTATCTTGGGGTCTTGTTCACAAATGAGGGAAAAATGGAGCGTGAGATCGATAGGCGGATAGGTGCAGCGTCTGCAGTGAAGTGGGCGCTGTACAGGTCTGTCGTGGTGAAGAGAGAGCTGAGTCAAAAGGCGAAGCTCTCAATTTACCGATCGATCTACGTTCCCACCCTCATCTATGGTCATGAGCTTTGGGTTGTGACCGAAAGAATGAGATCTCGGATACAAGCGGCCGAAATGAGTTTTCTCCGCAGGGTGTCTGGGCTCTCCCTTAGAGACAGGGTGAGAAGCTCGATCATCCGGGAGGGACTCAGAGTAGAGCCGCTGCTTCTCCACGTCGAGAGGAACCAGTTAAGGTGGCTTGGGCATCTGTTTAGGATGCCTTCTGGACGCCTTCCTGGTGAGGTGTTCCGGACACGTCCCACCGGAAGGAGGCCCATAGGAAGACCCAGGACACGCTGGAGGGACTATGTTTCTCGGCTGGCCTGGGAACGCCTCGGGATTCCCCCGGAAGAGCTGGCCCAAGTGGCTGGGGAGAGGGAAGTCTGGGCCTCCCTACTTAGGCTGCTACCCCCGTGACCCGACCCCGGATAAGCAGAAGAAAATGGATGGATCGCCTCTTTTATGACTGTCCTTTGTTGTCATCATTCTTTATTGAAATCAGGTCTCTCGTAAATGAGTCCTCGAGGCTCAATGGGATTAACCTGTCTAAATAAAGGTTGAATGAAAAATTATAGCAGCTGACTGTCTTCCCTGTTTTCTTCTGTTCTATTGTCCACTGATGTCCTTTTCTGTCTTCAGCCTACAGCTGGCGGTGGATGTCCAACTCCCCCAATGTTTCGGAGGCCTCGAAGGTCAGGTTATCTTTGTGGACACTGAGGGCAGTTTTGTTCTTCAGAGGGTTGTAGAAATTAGCGCCGCTGCTGTCAGACACTGCTCCATGTTAGCCGAGGATGAGGAACAAATAGCTGCCTTGGGAACCTTCACTGTGGAGAACATCCTATCCAACATCTTCTTGGTAAGATCAACACCAACTGGTACATCCAATTACTCATGACCCAGTAGATCACAACACAAGTCGGTAGAATGTTTACATCTTGACCCAGTGGAACCAACTTAGCTCAGTAGAACCACCACCACCACAACACAAACAGGTTGAACCATCACAACATAACCAGGTAGAACCATTAGAAAACAACCCAGTGGCAGCTCCAAATTTGATCCATGTTGTTCTTGGTTAATGTCCATGCTACCATGAAAGCCATGTATTGGTTAGTTCAAAATATTTTGATTGGTTGTCTTTCTCAGGTGCGTTGCCATGACTACGTGGAGCTGCTGGCTGAACTCCACCTTCTACCCACCTTCCTGCAGAAGCAAACCAAGGTCCGCCTCCTTGTCATTGACAGCATGGCGTTTCCATTCTTGCAGCTGTTTGACGACCTATCTGAAAGGACACGCCTCCTCCGAGGCCTTGCCCAGCAACTCATCACCATGGCAACAAATCACAACATTGCTATTGTCTTCACCAACAACATGACCACTCGGCTGACAGGCACCCAATCACATCTGGTGCCGGCACTTGGAGACAGCTGGGCGCACGCCCCTACCACCCGGCTCCTCCTACAGTGGGAAGGGTCACAGCGGCTAGCGTTAGTCCTTAAATCCCCAGGTCACATGGAGACCATCGTCCAGTACCAGATCACCTGCGAGGGCTTCAGGGATGCTGACCAATCACAGCAGTGACAGAGCAAAAGGTCTTGAACGCTCATCTACCAATCAGCTTCCTCCTCATTAAACGGCAGTCTTTGTCATCTGACTGGACAGACATTCAGTAAATCAGGTGTTCTACCTATTTGCCTCTCATTGGCTGATGGGGTTATGTCATCATGTAACACATCAAACCTCTCATCAGATTTATTGATTACTGATTATTAAAGTTCAGTTATTGATGAAAAGTTGGTTTGTTGATTATAAGATGGACAGATAGAAAGAGACAGATCAAGTAGGGATATATATATATATATATATATATATATATATATATATATATATATATACATATCATAAACTGGTCTTTTTTTAATGCTAAACTACAAATTTCTAGATATCAGTCATCTCGAACTATTTATTTCCGTAATCAAGAACACTGATTCTTCTTACTCTTTAACAAACTGGATGTCTCCCTTAATTACAGTAATCTATCTTGTCCTAATAGCCTGGTTTCGTACTACAAACCGGATTCCAAAAAAGTTGGGACACTAAACAAAATGTGAATAAAAACTGAATGCAATGATGTGGAGGTGCCAACATCTAATATTTTATTCAGAATAGAACTCAAATCACAGATCAAAAGTTTAAACTGAGAGAATGTATCATTTTAAGGGAAAAATCTGTTGTTTCCAAATTTCATGGCGTCAACAAATCCCAAAAAAGTTGGGACAAGTCCATTTTTACCACTGTGTGGCATCCCCCCTTCTTCTTACAACACTCAACAGACGTCTGGGGACAGAGGAGACCAGTTTCTCAAGTTTAGAAATAGGAATGCTCTCCCATTCATGTCTTTAACAGGCCTCTAACTGTTCAATCGTCTTGGGCCTTCTTTGTTGCACCTTCCTCTTTATCTGGAGGGTTTCTAGCTCCTCCGCGCTGACAGACAGCGGGAACTTTCCGGAGGAAAGAAAAAAGGCGGAGGAGTCTGTTTCTTTATCAACAAAGCCTGGTGCTCCGACGTGACAGTGATCTCCCAGCACTGCTCTCCTTCTCTGGAATATCTCTTCATAAACTGCAAACCGTTCTACTCTCCACGTGAGTTCACTTCATTCATTCTGGCCGCTGTTTACATCCCACCGTGCGCGGACGTGCACGAGGCTGAGCGCGCGCTCGCGGACCAGATTACGAGTGTAGAGCAAACTTTTCCGGACTCCCTTGTTATCATCCTTGGAGATTTTAACAAAGCAAACCTCAGGCATGAACTACCTAAATATAAACAGTTTATTAAATGCCCGACAAGAGAAGGAAACACGCTGGATCACTGTTACACCACAGTGAGCGGTGCTTATCGTGCTGTGCCTCGTGCTGCCCTGGGTCTCTCAGATCATGAGATGATTCACCTCATACCTGCATACAGACAGAGACTGAAGCTCTCAAAACCTGTGGTGAGGACATCCAAAAAGTGGACCAGTGAAGCTGTGGAGGAGCTACGCACGTGTTTGGACACCACAGACTGGGACTTGTTCAGGGCTTCTTCAGACAGTCTAGACGAATACACAAACACTGTGACGTCATATATACATTTCTGTGAGGACAGCATCATCCCATCACGCTCCAGAGTCATTTTCAATAATGATAAACCCTGGTTCACATCCAAACTAAGACAGCTTCGTCAGCAGAAGGAGGCTGCTTTCAGAGAGGGGGACAGAGACAACTACAGACGTGCGAAGTATGGATTTAGCAGGGAGGTGTCGAAGGCTAAATCCAGGTACAATGCACGGCTGCAACAACAGTTCTCTGCAAACGACTCTGCCTCTGTCTGGAGGGGGCTGAAAGAGATAACTAATTACAAGCCCAGAGCACCTCATTCTACAGACAATCTCAAACTGGCAAACGATCTGAACGACTTCTATTCACGCTTTGAAGTCATGGACTCACATTCCTCCATCCTCCACACCACCCCCAGCCCAACTGGTTTAACCACTTGGGACTGCCCCCGACAACCCCCTGCTATCTCTGTACAAGAGGATGAAGTAAGGAGGCTTTTTAAAAGGCTGAATACACATAAGGCTGCAGGCCCAGACGTTGTGTCACCCTCCACGCTGAGACATTGTGCTGGAGAGTTGGCTCCAGTCTTCACAGGGATCTTCAACTCTTCACTGGAGTCATGCCATGTCCCAGCCTGTTTCAAGTCCTCCATCATCGTCCCTGTCCCCAAGAAGCCACGTGTCACAGGACCAAATGACTACAGACCTGTAGCTCTCACGTCTGTAGTCATGAAAACCTTTGAACGCTTGGTTTCATCTCACCTCAAGTCCATCACCAACCCCCTCCTGGACCCCCTGCAGTTTGCCTACAGGGCTAACAGGTCTGTAGATGACGCAGTAAACCTGGCTCTTCACTTCATCCTGCAGCACCTGGACTCCCCAGGAACCTACGCCAGGATCCTGTTCGTGGACTTCAGCTCCGCATTTAACACCATCCTCCCTGCTCTGCTCCAAGACAAGCTCTCCCTGCTCCATGTACCTGACTCCACCTGCAGGTGGATCACAGACTTCCTGACAGACCGGAGTCAGTGCGTGCGGCTGGGGAGAGCTGTCTCGGACACTCGGACTATAAGCACAGGATCTCCACAGGGCTGTGTGCTTTCCCCCCTGCTTTTCAGAGTCAGAGTCAGAGTTTCTTTATTGTCATTCGCACCTCATGTGGTACATGTGGTGGAGCGAAATTATGTACACAGGGTCCCAGTTACATCCAACAATAAAATGTCTAAGAAAAACAGTAATAACATCTAAGATATGAACTAAGAAAAACATCAACTAAATATACACTAAGCACTCATAACATAAAAC
>NC_056508.1:49663724-49665261 GCF_014905685.2 Nematolebias whitei
AATAATAATAATAAAAAAATTGAGTTTTCTTTTAGTTTGACTGAAGATTTGTACTGATTGTACATCACTTGCAGACATATGAGTGCTCAGCAGAAAAAAATCAACTCAATTCAGTTTATCAATCAATCAATCAATCAATCAATCAATCAATCAATCAATCAATCAATCAATCAATCAACTTTATTTATATAGCACATTTTAAAAACCACAAGGGTAGCCAAAATGCTGCACAATAAAACAATAAAAACAAACAAAACAATAAAAACATACAAAGCATACACAAAGAAACATAAAAAAAACATTCACTTATTATATTCACTTATTTATGTAGTTCCAAGTCCCAACAGAAATCGTCTCAGGGCACTGTACAAAAACGTTCACACATATTATAAAAGCGTATTAGTAAATGTTATTTATCTAATGAAGCAGCAGATTGTGTTGAATCTTCACTTTGTCACAGTCTCCCATCCTGAGCAACACAAAGGAGACAGGAAGAAACCTTCAGCAGAACCAGGCTCAGGACAAGCAGCCATCTGCTTCGACCAACTGGGTTTGAGAGGACAGGAAGGAGAGACAAATGAGCACAGAATGACAGGTCCAGGTATACATTCTATAGGAGGAAAGACAAAAAAAGTACATGTTAAGATAGAAATAATTACAAATACAGACAGGAAGAGTAGAGAAAGTAAAGACAGGAGCAAAGAGGAAAAGTGGTCATATGTCCTCCAGTGTCTAAGCCTATAACAGCATAACTTTCATTCAACCTTTATTTCTATAGGTTAATCCCAATGAGCATCGGGGACTCGTTTACAAGAGAGACTTGGTTACTTCAACAAAGAATGATGACAACAATGAACAACAACAAAAATAGACGGTCACAAAAGAGGCATACAAATTTAATTTATTATTATTGTTTTTTTTACAAATCAAAACAAAATAGCAACCAAACGGACAGTCAAGAGGATAAGTAGCGAAAATACAAAAACAAAAACAAAAACAAAAAAACAACTAGATTATAAGGCAGTGTATAAAACTAAAAACGGGAACATGCCTGCAGGAACTGAACAGATGTTTGAAGACACTTAGAGAGGTCAAAGGTAGAGAGCTTCAGATCTTTTTACAAGATATTCCAGGAAACAGGAGCGGAGTAGGAGAAGGTCCTTTTGTCTAGTTCAGTCCTCACTGAGAGAACACTGCAGGTAATAATGTCCTGAGAGCGCACGCTGTAGCTGCACTCACACAGAGACATGTAGGAGGAGATGTATGAAGGCAGCAGACCAAAAAATTAATATTACATTTCATTTGTATAGCGCCAAGACGCTTAAATTATTTAAAGATGAAAATGTACCAGTGGAATAGTCTGTGTGAAGTTAATGATGTCCAGTTAACTAGTGAATACTGGGTGCTGTGATAACTAATGGGGCTTTTGGTCTGCTCCTACTCAGCCCCCGACTCTACTCAACACCCCACGGAAAAATCGTTATTCCACAGTACATTTTAACTGATTCGAGGCTGATTCACGACCTTGTTTGGTTCC
>NC_056508.1:49665361-49686210 GCF_014905685.2 Nematolebias whitei
GTACATTTTAACTGATTCGAGGCTGATTCACGACCTTGTTTGGTTCCTGCTTCTCTGGTGGGACAGTGCGAGCTTAGTCGAGACTGAAACGTGAATGCAGGTCACTGATTGGTCAGGGGGAGGAGTCACTAGATCTCAGAAACTTTTCACAGATCCGTCATTTGCAATTTCTCGGAATGTGGAGCAGCGGCTGGATCTATTTTTAAGATTTTAAAAACAATAATGACAACACCGTGTTTAATGCTGAAATCCAGGCGTTTTTTGTGTTTGGTGACCGACGACAAAATTCGAGCGAGCGGAGTCACCGCAGAAGATCATACGAGCTGCCGACCTGTTGAAGCACGCGAGGCTGCACCCTGAGCCCCGGCTTTGCCTGCTCACAAAGGCCGGATTCCGAGCCCTGGCAGGCGGGAGAACCGGGACAAAAAACTTTTTTTTTTTTTAAACATTTTATGTATACTTTTTTTTTTAAATCAGTGAATAACAAAAATAATAAACGGTGCCTGCTTTATCATGAAATCCTGTTTTCACTTTGACTTTATTAAATAATCTGTAAATTAAAGTTAACTCAGCTGAAAAATCATAAAAAAACTAAATTACTGAATCTCTCAAGAATATTTTCCTAAAACATATTTAAAGACGAGACGTAGCCTTTAGTTCAACTTTATTCTAACCCACAGATGTACAAATCACAAAACAAGAATTAAACTTTAAATCACTGTTTGATTGTTCCTTTCTCTACAAATGAGGATTGCCAACTTTTTCTTTCTTTATTTTATAGACAAAGTCAATAAGGTGAGAAATAACACTGATCACTGATCATCACTTAAATCACTAAAATAAAATCTGTATACAAGAAACAAAACCACGTATCAAAAACGAGTGCAAATACATTAAATGATGAAGAAAAATATGGAATTTTAAATATAAATGTTTTTATTGAATCTGGTTCTTCAGAGAATTAATTCAGTTTATTTATAAAGCGCCAAGTCACAACAGAAGTCGTCTCAGGGATTGAACAGAAATATTCATATATAAAATAAGTTAACAAAAACATTCATATTTAAAAATAACCATTTAACATTATTTATCTGAGGAGCAGACTGCTTTGAGTTTAACTCCATCACAGAACTCTCACTCTTAATGGTGAACTAAAGTTCATTAAAAGTCCATTAGCAGGATTTTGGATTCTAGACTAGAGGATGACATTTTTTCGGGAGTACCGCGGGTCACGTGATTCCGGCCGGATTCCGGCGGGACCGGAGTCAACCTCGTTATAACTCACGTGACCGGGACGTGACCGGACTGAAAGCTAACGGGAGCAGACAGGAGCGGAAACCGACCAATAACCAAGAATGAAAATGAAAAAAAAACAAAAAACACGGGCGCAGCTATTTTGTAGTTCTATTTTGTAAAAGCTTCGCCCTTTAAGGCTGTTGCTGATGGGTTTATCCCGATATGCAAAGCATTGCACTGAAAAATTTAGTCCACGCCCACCTGCTGTGTAGGCCCCACCCAGTCCGTATAAATTACGTTAAGAGCGGGAAATCGGCTCCCAGTTTTTCTTCAGCAAGCTAATAGCACTGTCAGAAGAACGAAGAAGGAAAGTTGTGTAGATGACCAATCTTTGTTAAGAATGCTTGGCCCGGCACGTCGACCTCCGGTCGTCCGGTGAGCTCTCCTCCCAGAGGAGAAGCTGATGAGCAGTCTTGTTTCAAGGTAAGCGCCGAGGAATATTTCTCAGTGACAGGTCGCTACACGCTGGACAACGCCATCTTGTAATTTTCTTCTTATCGCCGACCCTCAGAGCAAATCGGATGGTTCCTCCGGGACAGGCGGCGCTCAGCTGCAGCCCCCCGCTGCTCATTCCCTCCTGGAGAGCGTAGTGTCGGTGGAGGGGGGCTGAGCGAATGCTCACCTCATCTCACTTCGTTTCGCATCGGCGATCACACCGCTCCCGGCCGACGGCGCCCTCTGGGGTTGCCCGGCGTAACCCAGGAGGCGGCTGACATGAAGGGACCCTCTTTAACGTCCCACGCCTTTTCCCACCAGTTCGGATGATCCGGCGGGAAGGTTGTTTTTACTAGGTTCCATTCCGGCTCACCGTCTTGATCCATCTGGCCTCGTTTTCCCAACAGGACGTCCTACGGGCGAGGCCACAGCCGGTTTTTCCTGGTAGATTGGGGGGGGGGCGGTCTCCACAGTCCGCACCCATCTCCAGAGCAGGGGTTCACCGAGCGGAAAGTCCCTCGGTGCCCCTTGGAGCCAAGCCTGACGGGGGCTTCATTGGAACAAGATGTTCCAGGTGGACCAGCGTCCCGTGCCTCCGGTTAGCGTAACCGAGACGCCAACTGAGCTCACCAGCATGCGTTCTAGACGGCCGCAGCAAGCAACACGTTACACTGTTGGCGTACACGTTCGGAGGCGGGAAGAGACGGTGGGCCTTCTGACCTTCGGCTCGCTCCGCTCTCGTAGCGGCTGCTTGCTAACGACGCTATCGGCCCCTGCGGTACGCTCCGTCTACAGGGCAGCTGACGTCATCCTCAACCGGTGCGCCTTTTTTGCTGTCTGCCGCCCCTCATCGCAGCCAGAGAACGAGGTCCCAGAGGTTCTCCTGGCTCGTCACTCCACCTTCCTCTCAGGAGAGCTGCAAAAGCTTTTGTTGGAGGGGCTTTTCATCAGTGAGAGATCATTTCAAGATGCTCCACGGCTGCACAACGCCTCCCCAGCCCCTCCCGTCAGATGTCCCCGGCATTCGGAAGTTCATTTTTTTCCCGGATTTCGCCAACAGGGGGCCCTCTAGGATAACAAACAGAGCTCAAGGGAGGATAACCAGGTGTCGGTTTGCTGGAGGTGTGTTGATGACACGATGTGAAATAAACATCATTTTATGATGAAGTGTCTTTTAGCCAGGCTGTCAGCACGGATGATCTGACAAGCGGCCCCATCACACACACTTATCACGAATGAGCCTTTTAAGGTTGTTTTCATTCACTGCCAGCGGTGCCAACACGCGCTCCCACGGCATGAAAGCGCGCACGCAGCTCTCAGCGCCCGCCGTTTCGTCAACGTTAACGTGAGACCGTGGTACGAGCCCAGTAACGTATCTCGCTCTCGGCAGAAGCAACACGCGTTTTTCATCACAGTGGTGTCAAACGCGCGCTCCCGCGGTGTCAACAGTTTCACAAGCCTCACAGCGGCTCTGCACCTTCATCCTCGAAGAAGGTTTTCTGAATTAATACTGTAGCTCGTGGAATCACTCAAAAGCTCACGTGATTCGATGCCAAGAATGAACGTGTTTTCTGCAGACCGAGCCCAGTGGTAACCTCGCCCCACCGATGCCGCACGCTGCTTCCTGACCACACCAGTGTCAAAAGCTCGCTCCCGCGGCAATCCTGGCTTAAGGCGTCGCTTGAATGAGGGCGCGCACACACGACTCTTCAGGGCACGTCGGCTCATACGTGCACCCGCTTCCC
Organism: Nematolebias whitei; assembly: GCF_014905685.2. NCBI lineage: Eukaryota > Metazoa > Chordata > Actinopteri > Cyprinodontiformes > Rivulidae > Nematolebias > Nematolebias whitei. The sequence goes on from NC_056508.1 coordinate 49,668,838, forward strand.
GAGCGTTTACACAGATCAGCTGTACACAACGTGAGCACAACACATGAGCTGCGTCCCGCAGCATCAGCAAACGCACAAACGATCTGCATGCTTGGGGGCGCGCATGTTTTCTTTCTCCTTCAGCGCGCACCAGCTCACATCAGCATGCATGTGAGTTTCACAGCATAAACGCGTGCCCGCTTTATAACTTTATAAACGAGTGACAATGAGCGCGCGCTCCAGACGGATAGGCGAACCGTTTTTTCATCCAGGGATTCACGCTGCAGTACAGCTCAAACCTGGTGCGGAGGAACTCTAATGACGTTTTCTGTCATTTCTGAACAGATCTTGTCCCCTCTCGCAGAAGCTCAGGAAATTCTGATTTAAATGAAATTTTCCAGAGTCTCAGAAGGAGAGGAAACGCAGGGTTCTTCTCTCGTCACTCCCTGGTCCCAACGAACTGGAAAGATGAGATTTATTCTAGATTTGTCAATTTTGAACTGTGAGAAACAACATTCCATTAATGTGCCCGAGCCGCTCTGCAGCCGCCGCACAGAGCAGGGAGGAGAATTCTGCTTATCTGGACACCTGCTGCTGCTGAGTAGTTTGTACAGACAGGTGGCAGCAGTGCAACTCACGTGAACCGTTTGAGTGATATCAGCCGTTTTCCGTCAGCAGACCTATGTCACACATGTCAGATTTCACAGAGGCACACACATTTAACAAGCTGTGGGGGCGCTGTGGTTTTCCACACAGCAGCTCATTTAAATGTTTTTGGAGTGTCACACAGCACAGGGTTTTTTGAATGTGATTCAACACTTTTCCTTGAGCTGCGAATCATCAGAGTTTTTGATTCACACAGACAGCAAGTGACTGTTGCATACATAACTGGCAGGAGATGTATGCGATCAGCCCATATGCCACATTGTGAGACAGATGCTGTGTGGGGCACACCCAATCTGCTCTCCATTGGAGTGGGATGGACGTGTCTGCTCACAGCCTGTGGTCGTAATGTTTCTTCACCTCCCTCTTTCCCTCTTATATCACGGTTTTCTGAACCGAGCTCAGGAGGAGGGACTGACAGCTCCTCTGTCTCAAGTGCGTGAACGCATCATGGTTCCCAGGCCTACGACACTTGTTATCGGGGCGCTCGTGGAACCTGCCGTGGAGGGAGGACGCTCTTCTCCAGGCGGGAGGAGCGATCAGGAGTTAATCAGAATAGGCCTGCACCTGTGGTCTGGCCGCTGTGCGGATCTTTTTGAGGAGATGGAGCTCTCTCAAGATGTAGTGCATACGATTCAGGATTCACGTGCTGCAACCACCACAGCGCTGTTCACATCAAGTGGTCAGTTTTTCAGCGCTGTTGTACAGAGAAAGGTGTAGAGGCCATTTCATGTTCACAAGGTGGTGTGCCGTCCTTTCTGCAGCAGCTGATGGACAGAGATTTGGCGTTCAGCTCGTGTAAAATGTTCACTGCGGCCATCTCTTCCTGTCACGAAATTTTCGAGACAGAACAGCTTTAATCATCTGCTGATGAAACGTTTTGTAAAAGGTGTACAGAGAAGGCGTAGAGGCCACTTCATGTCTACTGGACGACATGCTGTCCTTTTCTGCAGCAGTCGGTGGACAGAAATCTGGTGTCCAGCACAATTATCGTATGCTGCGGCCATGTTTTCTTTTTGTCTCAAAGTTGTCGGAGACAGAACAACCTTTAATCATCCTCAGACAGAGTATTTTGACTCAGATTGAAATAGCAGCTGTGGGCCTGTTTGTGACACGAGAAAACGCTCAGTGTCAATTATGGTTTTCTCTGAGCCCGCGAGACGAACCACCGCTGGGGATGGATGCGTTTGCCCACAGCCCATGGCCCAAAATGCTTCTGTACGCATTTTTCCTCCACCTCCTCTGATTTTATGGTTCCTGAACCGAGTTCAGGAGGAGGGATTGACAGCTTTCCTGGTGGCCCCCGAACGCGTGAGCGCACCATGGTTCCCAGTCCTGCAACGCCTGCTGTCGGGGCGCCCGTGGAAACTGCCGTGGAGGGAGGACGCTCTCCTCCAGGCAGGAGGAGCGATCAGGAGTTACCCAGAAATAGGCCAGCACCTGTGGTCTGGCCGCTGAACGGATCCGCTTAGAGAGGATGGGTCACCCACAGGATGTAGTGTAGGTTTCACGTGCTGCATCTACCACAGCGCTGTACACATCAAAGTGGACAGCCTTTCAGCGCTGGTGTACAGAGAAGGGTGTAGAGGCCACCTCATGTCCATTAGGTGGCATGCTGTCCTTTCTGCAGCAGCTGATGGACAGGAAGTTGGCTTTTCAGCACAATTAAAACGTACGCTGCAGCCATCTCTTCCTGCCACGAAGGGTTCGGAGACAGAACAGGTTTTAATCATCCGCTGATGAAGTGTTTTCTAAAAGGTGTACAGAGACGTAGGCCTGTTTCACACCCACTTGTTCCACAGTGGGATTTAACACTGGTCCTGCAGGTCCTGATCAAAACTACATTTGAGCCTCTGGATCAGATTCCAATTAAATTCTTGTCTCTTTAAACAGCTCTGCTGCTGGCTTTAACATCCGCTAAGAGGGCGAGTGATTTATCTGCCCTCTCTGTTGCGCCGTCATGTCTCAGAATTCACGCTGACGGCAGCTCAGCTGATTTAAGACCAAACCCAGCTTTTATGCCTAAAAACATCACGAGCTCCTTTAAATCAAGAGTGATATCGTTGGAGGGGTCCCCCCCCCCCCCCCCCTCACACACAGATCAGAAGAAGTAGCGTCTTTTCATTTCCTCTGTCCGGTGCGGGCGTTGACGTTTTACATAGCGTGCACAGCTGCAATGTGTCAACATTTGTTTGTGCATTATAGAGATGCATCTACAGGTCGCCCGTTATCCACCCAGCTCCTGTTACACTGACTGTGTGAGGCCATTTCTGAAGCCTACAGAGCATCAGATTTAGAGTCTCCTGACAACCTCAGAGCACACTTGACCAGGGGTATCGCATCTTCGACTGCCTTGCATAATGGTGTAGATGAACATATCCTGAGATATTCACCTGATTAAAACGGATTCTTTCATTTTTCTGGACTGAATATAAACGTGCATTGAATTTAATAAAATGTAACGTGAGACGTTATTTATCTTTGACCCATCAAAATGAATGTGGTCATTTATTTACAGAATCAAAGTTTAACATCAAACATTTACATTAATTTGGCAAAATATGAAAATAACAACATAATTAATCAGCAAGCTGTACAATTATGATCAATTATCCACACGGCGGTGGATGAGCACTTTACACAGACATTTCTAAAATATCTGGAATGATTTCTACTTGATAGAAGAATTTAAAGATGGAAAATGAAGTTTAAAGGGAGTAGAAGATGGTGTGTGAGGGAGAGTGTTGACCAGAAACGACACTCTCCATTCGAACCCAGCTTTCCTCGGTACGCTCGGTAGTGAACTTGACTCGTTACCTCTCTGAAGATGAATCAGCGGATACGGAGTTCCAGTTAACGCTACCTGTCCAGCGTCTCCATAGGATGGCTGTGACTCGTCCGAAGTAGTGACGATATTCCGTCTGACACAAGTTCACCTCAGCCAGTGGACCTCACATGAGTGGGGTTCGTCCGAGTTCCACTCAGAGGTGGAAGATGTTATAATCCCAATCTCGGAAGAGCCTTATCATGGCTGGACTTCTGTTCTCCCAAACGCCTGGAGCTGCAAACTCTCCAGCCCGACTCCAACGGCAACTCACAGAACAACCTCAAAATCTGAGAGAACTAGGAAGTACCGACATTTTAAAGGGCTCTATTTCCGGTTCATTTGGGAGTTTTCTTATTGGCCAATGTCGACCAGACAGGGGTGTGGTTTGTGACGTAAAAGGTTACTAGAAGTCAGAAAACAGCAAGAATGTTATGGAACAGATTGAAATTCATTTTCAGACAGGCGAGAGAAATGTTTGGGCGAGTTTGGAGAAACAGGTGCGAACTTCTCTGTTTACGTCTGAGAGGATTTAAAAACAAGACAGTTGTTCCAACACTTGTCTGCTTCGACTCCGACCTTGGAGCAAACGTACACTGCTCATTCAAAGACAGGAAATCAGAAAATGCATAATTACTCTGTAACAGGCCTTAACATGAATTCTAACTTTGCATGAGGATTAAAAAATCATTGTTACTGTTTTCACAGTTAATTAAAAATGATTAGTTCACTGCAACATCTAAAATGGTTGAACTAAAACACTTTGATTATCAAACATTTGTAAAACAGTAATGATAATAGAAAAGAGAGTGTTCTTTCACTTGAATTTTCAAGAAAGAAAGTCTCAGGATGGGTGAACCTGTATTTCTGGATTCAAATCAATGAAATGACAGTTTCTGTCCCACAAGGTGCCTAAGGTCAAGGTTTCGACATCAGGCCTAGTCCACTACAATGGTATGACAATGCAGGACATTTTGCACTGCGGCCGCGTGGTCAACACCCTGCTCATTCATTCACTTTTATCTATGTGATGTGACGGCTCGTTCCATGACATATTCTGTCCTTAGTGTTTACAGAATGAATACTGTTGTTTCATGGAACTCCGTTTAAACTCACATCTGTCTGCATGCATTACAGTGTGAGATGTTGTTATCAATCACAAATTGTGATTGTTATTTTGGTTCTGTTGTCACTAATCAGTTCACGACTATTGTTACCAATCAGTTCATTTGATTAATAATCAGCTCTCCTGTTATTATTAATCTGTTCATACTGTTCAGCCGTAAACCGGTTGGTTCATGGCTCTTTCAGCATTTTTCCCTCCACGTTGAATTTTCCGGGGCGTTCATGCATTCAGAATGCATAGTTACACAACATGCGTCTGTGCATGGCACACATAATTACGCAATGCGTAATTACGCACATGGGGAGCTGAGTGACAAGACGTTTTTTGGGCAAGCTTCTGCTTCATACGGTGTTCGGTTGGACCCAGTGAGGCGAGGACAACATCGGCTTCGCCCTTAACCCATCAGCGACAGCCTTAAAGGGCAAAGCCTATACGAAATAGAACGTTGGTTACGTACTGTAACCCCAGATTCTATGAGTATAAGCGTAGCCCTTAAAGCATCGGGCCTCACTGGCTCCTAAATGGCTGAAGAAAAAGCTATTTTGGGAGCCGATTTCCCGCTCTTAACGTAATTTATACGGACTGGGTGGGGCCCACACAGCAGGTGGGCGTGGACTAAATTTTTCAGTGCAATGCTTTGCATATCGGGATAAACCCATCAGCGACAGCCTTAAAGGGCTACGCTTATACTCATAGAATCTGGGGTTACAGTACGTAACCAACGTTTTCTTTCAGTAAGCCTTCACTTTAACACAAGTCAAAAGAACTACATTGCCCATAAGTCACCTGTTCAAGCCGTAGCTTTTCATCGAAACGGTGGGAGGAGCAGCAAAGTCTCCAGCAAAGAAACCGAATGGCTGAAATAGTTTACAACGCAAGGTAAGAAGTAACTGTCTGTCTGCTCGCTTTTATGGCCTTATCAGCTCAACAGAGTTCAACGTGGTACGGGGGGGTCCTTGAAGCCAACTGCAGTCTTCTTTGTATGTTTGCACAAAGATATATCACTTCAGGTTCCTGCAAGCTGATGGATGGCAGCTCCCTCCGGCTTCTCTGCAGTCTTTTATCATCAAACTGACCCGTTTTTCGAAGCGGACTGAAGTTGGTTCCCCTTCCAACCGAATTTGGTGTTCAGTGACTCAGAGAGTTGGACGGGATCGTCCAAAAGATTATTTCGGACCAGGACCGGCCGCTCCCACCCCACCGGTCACTCTGAGCGCACCCTGCCGGCCAGGTGACCCCTCGAGCCGGGGAGTCATTGCACGAAGGTCCGGTGTTTTTTTCTCTCTCTCTCTCTGGAGCCCAACGAACTTCTCATCTGGACCTTTGTGGTTCTAACTGGTTCCGACAAGAATCGCTGGGTGGTAGTTTGCTGGTTTTTTCGCTGGCTTTCTGCTGGACTGACCCCTCGTGGTATCTTCATTGGTGTGGGGGACGTGTACCTGTGTCCCCCGAACAGGACCAGAACCGAACCGAGTTGGCTGTGGGAGACTTTGTCTTCAATAGAGCCAGTCTCAGCCTCAGTGAGCAGCCCGTTACCTTTCAACGAAGGACGGTCAACCTTCGTGGGAATCGCTGTGTTTGCTTGGAGGAGACGCACTGATGCTTTGAAGTGCAGTCGGAACCAGACCGGAGCAGAACCGGGCCAGGGACGACTTCAGCCACTTCAGCCTCTTCGCCTCTCGTGCTGTGGAGCGCCGGAGCCGGACTGGAGCAGTACCGGACCGGACCAGTGACGACTTCAGCCTCTCCGGTCAGTCTCGTACTTTTTCACCAGGGGTGTCCTCTCCTGCTGTGGGGTGCGGAGGTGACGTGCAGAGAAGCGGAGTGAAGCACGGAGTGAAGCACGGAGGAGCAGCGTTGTGTGGTGTTCGAGACAAGTCCGGAGTTTGCATCGGAGTTGCTGCAGGCTTCCATCCAAACTCACTAGGATAGTAAATAACTTTTATTCAGGATCACGCTGTTGTCCTCTGTTGACCTGAAACGAGCTAGGAACATGCCTTTCATTTCAGGAGGATTTTCTGATAGCTTGTTTTCTTGCAGCTCGATCTGCTATTTGCTGCAAATTACCTGTTTCTGCCTGTTGATTCTGGACCCAGCTTCTGTTTCCCATGGGAGCATCCATCCATCTTCGCAGGGGGGCTGGAGCCCTCCTCAACCCAACTCAAACTGCAGTTGGGCCACCTCGTCGGATTTGTTTGCCCATTTGATTTGTGACACTTTATGGTCTGAGACTTTTCTGCACCATTCATATTATTGCCATTATTTTCAGATCCCAGACTATCTGGAGTCACTGAATCTTATTAATACACCTGGATCTGCCCATCTCTGCAACTTACACGTTTTTTGGGTTCTGAATGATTGCGTCTTCATTAATGTTTCTCATGGTTCAGTTATGGGGACTAATTGTCACACTGTTAACTCCTGTAATTACACATCAGTCACGAAAAACTCAAGAAAATGTCTGTTAATGCTCTCAGGGATTCAGCCCAACCCTGGACCCCCCACTAATTACAGCACACCAAAAGACTTTAAAAACATGTCAGGACTTCATTTCCTGCATGTAAACGCATGTAGCCTTCTGAGAAAACTTGATGTCTTGAAAATTCTGGTCAGTTGTTCTGGGGCAGATGTAATCTTCATCTCTGAAACCTGGCTCAACAAATCTATACTGAATAATGACCTGGCAATCAATGGATTTAACATCTATCACTGTGATCATCAAAAAAAGGGGTGGGGGGTGGAGTCGCTATTTACATCAGAGATTCTCTGGTTTCTAGTGTTGTGTCAGCTAAAACAATCCCAAACCAGTTTGAGGCCTTAGCTGTAAACATCACTTTGAATGGAGGCCAGATTTTATCTGTAGTGGGTTGCTATCGTCCTCCCTCAGCAACATCTGAAACTCTGTCCTCCCTGATAAAATTCCTTGGAAATTTAAAATTCAAAGAGATTTTTTTGGCAGGAGATTTCAACATTGACTGGGATGTTGACCCCCCTCTGTGATAAATTCAAGGAATGTTGCCTGTCACTAAATCTAACTCAACTGATTGACTCTCCCTCTAGACCAAACAAAAACCGTCCTGAAAAATCTTCCATCTTAAAAAAAAAAAAAAAAATTGTATGACTTTTTATAACTGTTTATTGTTGTCGCTGTTGTCCATTGTTGTCATCATTCTTTGTTGAAATCAGGTCTCTCTTGTAAATGTGTCCTTGAGGCTCAATGGGATTTACCTGTCTAAATAAAGGTTGAATGAATTAAAATTTTAGACCTGTTTCTAACAAATATGCCTCGCAAATTCCCAGGTACAGGTGTATTTGCTGATATTTTAAGTGATCATTGTGTAATAGTGGCTCTCAGAGATATTAAACTTCGAAAACAAGCCACTAGGGAGCACAAGCCAGTGTATCTCTTGTGCCAGTCCCAAGCCCGGGTAAATGGTGAGGGTTGTGTCAGGAATGGCATCCAATGTAAAACACTTTTGCCAAAACCATAATGTGAGTTCATCAAAGCGAAACCATACCAGATCAGTCGAGGCCCGATTTAACAACGACCGCCACCGGTGCTGCTGACAAACATGGTGCCGGCGGAAATTGCGCTACTGTTAGTCAAAGACCACAAGGAAGGAAACGTGGCAAAACACAGAGGGAGAAGAGAAAAGTGAAGAATGTAGGACTGAGGGTTGCAACTCCAAAAGTGGGGACAATGATAGGTAAAGGTAGAGAACTGGCTGACATGATGCAAAGAAGGAAGGTAGATGTTCTATGTGTCCAAGAGACCAAGTGGAAGGGCAACAAGGCTTGCAGCATTGGAGCGGGGTTCAAACTTGTTTTACCATGGTATGGATAGAAAGAGAAATGGAGTAGGGGTGGTCCTGAAGGAAGAGTTGGCAAAGAATGTAGTAGAGGTGAAGAGAGTATCAGATAGGGTGATGTACCTGAAGGTAGAAGTAGATGGTCTGATGCTAAACATCGTCAGTGGTTATGTTCCACAGGTTGGATGTGATGAGGAGGAGAAAGATACATTTTGGAAAGATCTGGATGAAGTGATGGAGAGTATTCCCAGGGAGGAGAGAGTGGTGACGGGAGCAGACCTGAATGGACATGTTGGTGAAGGAAACAGAGGGGATAAAGAAGTGATGGGTAGGTTTGGTGTCAAGGAAAGAAAGCAGGAAGGACAGATGGTGGTAGATTTTGCCAAGAGAATGGAAATGGCTATAGTCAATACCTATTTCCAAAAGAGGGAGGAGCATAGAGTGACCTATGAGTGGAGGAAGGAGTACGCAGGTCGACTACATTCTTTGTAGAAGAGGAAACCTGAGGGAGATTGGAGACTGTAAGGTTGTGGCAGGAGAGAGTGTGGCCAGACAGCATCAGATGGTTGTGTGTAAAATGACTGTTGTTGTGAAGAAAAGAAAAAGAGCAAAATCATAGAAAAAGCCCAAATGGTAGAAGCTGAAGAAGGAAGAATGTTGTGAGAAATTCAGAGAGGAGCTGTTAAAGGCTCTGGGTGGTAAGAAAGAGCTTCCAAATGACTGGACTACTACAGCAACAGTAATTAGAAAGACAGGTAGGAAGGTACTTGGTGTGTCATCTGGAGAGAGAATGGATGATAAGGAAACCTGGTGGTGGAAGAGTGAAGTGCAGGACGCTGTTCAAAGAAAGAGATTAGCCAAGAAGACATATGACAGTGAGAAGACTGAAGAGAGGAGACAGGAATATAAGGAGATGGGACGTAGAGCAAAGAGGGAAGTAGCTAAGGCAAAGCAGAAGTCAGTCAGATTTATTTATAGAGCACATTTAAAACAGAAACTGTAGGTGTATGATGAGTTGTATGGGAGACTGGACACTAAAGATGATGAGAAGGACTTGTATCGATTGGCAAGACAGAGGGATCAGGCTGGAAAGGATGTGCAGCAGGTTAGGCTTATTAAAGCTAAGAATAGTAATGTTCTAACAAGTGAGGAGTGTGTGACGGGAAGATGGAAGGAGTACTTTGAGGAGCTAACGAATGAAAAGAAGGAAAGAGAAAGAAGAGTAGAGGTCATGGAAACTGTGGACCCAGAAGTAGGAAAGATTAGTGAGGGTGAAGTCCGGAAAGCTCTGAAAAGAATGAAGAAGGGGAAGGCAGTAGGACCTGATGACATACCAGTGAAGGTTTGGAAATGTCTTGGAGAGATGGCAGTAAGGTTTTTGACTCAAATATTCAATGGTATATATGAGGGTGAGAAAATGCCTGAGTAATGGAGAAGAAGTGTGCTGGTGCCCCTTTTTAAGAACAAGGGTGATGTACAGAGTTGTAACAACTACAGGGGAATTAAGTTGATGAGCCACACAATGAAGATCTGGGAGAGAGTTGTGGAAGCAAAACTTCGACGAGAGGTGACTATCTGTGAGCAGCAGTATGGATTCATGCCAAGCAAGAGCACCACAGATGCCATCTTTGCTTTGAGAATGCTGATGGAGAAGTACAGAGAGGGTCAGAAAGAACTCCATTGTGTTTTTGTGGATTTAGAAAAAGCATATGACAGAGTGCCAAGAGAGGAGGTGTTGTATTGCATGAGGAAATCTGGAGTGGCAGAAAAGTATGTTAGACTGGTACAGGACATGTATGAGGACAGCAGGACAGTGGTGAGATGTGCTGTAGGAGTGACAGATAGCTTCAAGATGGAGGTGGGAATGCATCAAGAATCAGCTCTGAGCCCCTTCTTGTTTGCTCTGGTGATGGACCGTCTAACAGATAAGGTCAGGCAGGAATCCCCATGGACTATGACAATAAGAACAAGAATCATTTTATTTAAAAAGCGCCTTTCATGACACCCAAGGACACTTTACAGTAAGAACAAAGATCAACAGGAATAAATTACATAAAGAATATAAAATATATACAGAATATAAAATGCATAAAGAATATAAAATACATACAGCAAAGTTAAGGATAAGCGAGTCTAAAGAGATGTGTTTTCAGAGCAGTTTGGAATATAGAAAGAGAGGTGGTGTTTCTTAAGTCAGGGGGTAGAGAGTTCCAGAGATGAGGAGCAGAGCAGGTGAAGGCCCTTCTCCCCATGGTGGAGAGGCGGGCAGAGGGTGCATTGAGATGTAGTGAAGAGGAGGATCTGAGAGAGCGAGAGGGGATGGAGATGTGTAAGAGGTCAGATAGGTACGGAGGGGCAAGGTTGTGGATAGCTTTGAAAGTGAGAAGAAGAAATTTGGACTAAGCGTGATTTAACCGGGAGCCAGTGGAGCTGCTGCAGGACAGGAGTGATGTGGTTATAGGAGGAGGTTTGAGTTATGACACGGGCAGCTGAGTTCTGGACCAATTGCAGCTTCTGGAGAGATTTATTGGGGAGGCCATAAAGAAGGGAGTTGCAGTAGTCAATCCGGGAAGTCACAAGACTGTGAACAAGGATGGCTGTAGAGCGGGGTGTGAGAGAAGGGCGGAGACGGTTAATATTTCGGAGATGGAAATAGGCAGACCGAGTGACGTTGTTGATGTGTGAAGTGGTGTCGAGGATGACACCAAGACTCTTGACCTGAGGCGAGGGGTATAGCAGAGAGTTGTTAAGGGGGATGAGAAGATTTTATGATTTTGAAAGAGAGTTTTTGGTACCGACAAGAATGATTTCTGTTTTGTTACTGTTTAGGTGTAAGAAATTGTTAGAAAACTAGTGATTTAGATCATTGAGACAGTCGGTGAGGATGGAGGGTGGGTGGGTGGAGTTTGGTTTTGTTGACAAGTATAGCTGTGTGTCATCAGCGTAACAGTGAAAATGGACACCAAATTTACAGAAGATGTGACCTAGAGGAAGGAGGTAAATGATGAAGAGGAGGGGTCCGAGGACAGAGCCTTGGGGGACACCCGTGGAGACGGGGATGACTGGGAACGAAAGGATTTGAGCTGAATGAATTGAGTGCGGTCAGAGAGATATGATTTGAACCAGTCTAACGGAGTACCTGAGATGCCAATGGAGGTTAGTCTGTTGAGGAGGATAGAATGACAGATTGTGTCGAAGGCAGAACTTAGATCCAGTAAAATGAGGATAGACAGAAGAGCAGAGTCAGCAGCAAGAAGAAGGTCATTAGTTATTTTTATTAGAGCTGTTTCGGTGCTATGGTGGGGGCGAAAACCAGATTTAAACTCTTCATAAATGTTACCATACCATACCAATTTATTTATAAAGCACTTTCAATCAACCTTTATTTATACAGGTAAATCCCATTGAGCCTCGAGGACTCATTTACAAGAGAGACCTGACACTTTAAACAGTGACAAAGCACACCAAAGTGCTGTACAGGGACAAACAGAACAAGCACACAGCAACAGGACACCAAAAAGTAGAAACCAACAAAAACAATAATGGATAACAACAACAACCGCAACATGACCAACACAGCGTGACGCACACAGACTCAGCACAGATCACACAGTGCTGAAAGCCAGGGAATAAAAGTGTGTTTTTAAGCGAGATTTAAAAACTGTGAGGGAGGGGGCCTGTCTAACGAGCAGAAGTAACTCATTCCAAAGTCTTGGGCCTGCTACAGAGAAGGCTCTGTCACCTCTGCGCTTGAGACGGGTTCCTGAGACTGTTAGGAGCAACTGGTCTGCTGATCTGAGAGAACGTGGTGGGACATATGGCTGGAGCAGATCAGTAAGATAGGAGGGGGCAGAGCTGTTCAGTGATTTATAGACATACAAGAGTATTTTGAATTTGATTCGAAGGTGAACCGGAAGCCAGTGTAGGGAGGCCAAAACAGGTGTAATGTGCTCTCTTTTGCTTGTGCTGGTCAAAAACCAGGCTGCTGCATTTTGGACCAGTTGAAGTCTAGCTATGGAGGTCTGACTGATACTAAAAAGGAGTGAGTTGCAATAGTCGAGCCTGGATGTAATGAATGCATGAATTACTGTCTCCAGGTTATTTTTGGACAATATGGGCTTCAGCTTAGACAGTCGCCTCAGCTGGAAAAAGCAGGATTTAACAATCATATTTACATGATTGTTGAGTTTCAGAGAAGGGTCAAGTATCACTCCTAGATTAGTGACTCTTTGTTTCACTAAGGGTGACAGAACGGATAGGTCGATGCAGTGGTTGGTGATTGTGTCATTGGGAGGAAACAGCATAACTTCAGATTTCTTCTCGTTGAAACTCAAGAAATTTAAAGCCATCCAATCTCTGATGTCAGCCAGGCAGTCCAGTAACAGTTGAAGAGAGCGAGTACCAATGAGTCTGAGGGGGAAGTAGATTTGGCAGTCATCGGCGTAGAAGTGAAAAGGTATGTTATGTTTCCTGAAAATAGCACCTAGTGGCAGCAGGTATAAAGAAAATAAAAGAGGACCAAGGATGGACCCTTGCGGTACCCCCCATTTAAGCGCTGCCGAGGCTGAACTAAAATCTTTGATGGAGACACAAAAGGACCTGTCAGTGAGGTAAGATCTAAACCATTCGAGGGCTGACCCAGTGATGCCCACCCACTGCTCTAACCTCGCAATGAGGATCTCGTGGTCGATTGTATCAAAGGCAGATGTGAGGTCCAGTAAGAGAAGGAGCACAGAATCACCAGCGTCTGTGAATAGGAGAATGTCGTTAAAAACCTTGAGTAGAGCAGTTTCAGTGCTGTGGAGAGGTTTAAAGCCAGACTGGAATAGCTCTAAGATGGCATTATCCTCTAGAAAGCATTTCAGCTGGGACTCCACTATTTTTTCCAGTATTTTGGCGACAAATGGGAGTTTGGAGACAGGCCAGAAGTTGGACATGACTGAGGGGTCAAGGCTAGTTTTTTTCAGGAGAGGTTGGACAGCAGCATGTTTAAAGGTTATTGGCACCACACCTGAGGCTAAGCTGCTGTTCACAATGCCAAGAACAGGAGGGCCCAGAACAGGAAGAAGCTCCTTAAGGAGTCGAGGGGGGACAACGTCAAAAGGGGAGCCAGATGGCTTCATGCCACACATGACCTGCTCCAGGGAAGACAGAGAGATGGGCTCGAAGTGGTCAAGAACAGCAACACAATGAGATGGGATGGACGGATCATGAGCAGGTGGAGAAATGAGTGCCCGGGTGTTTGCAACTTTTTCAGAAAAGAAATGAAGGAAGTTTTCACACAGCTCAGTTGAGGCTTCTAGAGTTGATGGTTCACTGAGGTGTAGAACTGAGTTCAGGGTGGAAAAGAGGGCTCGGGGGTTGTGGGAGTTTGAGGCAATTATCGCAGAAAAGAACTTCGATTTGGCGGCTTTAACTGCCTTCTGATAATGACGCCAACTCTCCTTTAGGATTTGAAAAGAAACCTGCAGCTTGTCTTTCCTCCACCTGCATTCTGCTCTCCTACACTGCTGTCTAATGGCTTGAGTGACGTCATTAAGCCATGGTTCTGATAAAAGTTTTGTTTTTCTGGTTTTAACGGGAGCAACACGGTCCAGAATATTGAAGCAAACAGAGTTAAGCTGAGAGGTTAGCTCCTCGGTGGAGAAAGACAATGAGAGCTGATCGATCCTCTCAGAGCTAAAAGCTTCAGTAAAACGTGCAGCAGTGAAACGGTTAATGGCGCGTGAAGTACGAGCAGAATCACATGACTTAGCAGTAGGACAAGGCGGGATGTTATTGTTGGATAGGTGAGAGTGAATTTGACTAGCAACGGCTGTTTCAAGAACTTTGGAAATAAAGGGCAGATTAGAGATTGGACGAAGATTACTGAAGTTGGTAAAGTCAAGACCTGTTTTCTTGATGATGGGGGTAATGACCGCAGATTTGAAAGCTGTGGGAACAATGCCAGAGGTTAGGGAGGAGTGGATGATGTTAGTGATGATGAGGAGCAGAGACGGGAGACAGGATTTAACAAGAACTGTGGAAAAATGGATTGAGCTGACAGGATGAGGACTTAGACTTGCTGATAATGTCAGCAATGTCATCAGCAGAGGGGAGGGAGAAGACAGAGAAGGAGAGGGAGAGAGGGGGGAGTTCAACATAGATGCTGGGGGCGGTATTAGGTCCAAGGTGTTTATGAATTGAAAGAATCTTTTCATTGAAATAAGACATCAGAGAGTTGCAAAATTTTGTGTAAATCATGTGAGAGGGTAATGAGTTAGGAGATGAGACTGAACGGTTAAGGAGAGAGAACAAAGTCTTTGAATTGCCAACATTGGAACTGATGATGTCAGAGAAGTAGCTGGATTTGGCTTGAGAAATACTGTCCTTATACTGGATGACGTGGTTCGCATAGAGTTCCTTGTGAATTGAGAGACCGGATTTCTTGTAGAGTCGCTCCAACCTCCGACCTTTGGATTTCAGAGAACAGAGTTCTGGAGTGAACCAGGGTGCAGAGTTCGAGAAGGAGACGGACCGGGTTTTCAGAGGAGCGACAGAGTTAAGGATGTTGGTGAGGCTGTTATTGTAGAATGTGACAAGGTCATCTGGGTTAAAAGAATTGAAGGTGAAGATGTTATTATTAATATGAGACAAAGGAATGTCATGGTTGATATTCTTAATATTACGGAAGGAAAGAGTGCATTGAGGTTTCTCTGAAGAAAATTTAAGATTGACACTGAATGAAATCATGAGGTGATCAGTAAATGGAAGTTCATCAGAAGAAAAGTTAAGAGGAGAGAGTCCAGAGCAGCATAATAAGTCCAAAGTGTGGCCCTTTATGTGGGTTGGAAAGTTAATGAACTGCTGGAAGCCACAGCTGTCGGGGCAGGATGTGAAGTCTCTGGTGAGGGAGTTGTTGTCTTCATCCATATGAATGTTGAAGTCTCCAAGCAGAATAATGTTGGGTAAAAGAGCTGAGAGATGGGCGATTAGAGCAGCAACGTCATTTATAAAAGAGTTGTTGATTTTGGGCGGACGGTAGAAAGTGGCAACAATGGTGGGGGTAGGGCCGGAGAGTAGACACACAGTGTGCTCAAAGGAGGGAGAGGGAGGTGTGTGAACCGGCGTGACCTTCCAGTTCTCACGGTGAATTATCGCGAGACCTCCTCCGCGGCCGGACTCGTGGGATTTGGCGATGTAAACAAACCCCGGTGGGGTAGATTCATTCAGGTGGAAAAAGTCATTTTGTTGTTGCCACGTTTCTGTTAGACAAATAAAATCTAGCTTACGGTCGGACATTAGGTCTTGAATAAGCTGACCTTTGCCAGTAAGTGAGCGAACGTTCAGAAGGCCAAACTTTACGGAGGAGGAGTTGGTAGCGACCGGAGCATTAGCCGACCGAGCTAGGCTAGCTAACATGCTACTACTGTTAGCTGCCCGAGTATTGTGGCGTGAAGAATGGTGAGAGTCAGACCAGATGGAGTTTATGGGATTAGTCTTGTCAGCGTGGAGTCTACGGCGGGAGCCACGGTGAATGTATCTCCGGCGAGGATGGAAGGCAATGTCCTGAAGAGGGAGCACAGGTGGCATGGCTAGTAGGAAACGAAGGCGAAGGAGCTCGACCACTGAGTAATGGAGAAGACCAGACACCGGGTGGTGGTGGATGAGCAGCTGGAGAGTCCAAAGCAGAGCAGGCAGCAGGTAAATCCTAATGAACCGCATGGCTGATATTGAGACGGATCAGAGACTTGATGTAGTGGAAAAGGCAGGACGTACTGAATAAAACAGAAAAAAGCAAAAAAAAAAAAAAAATAAAAGCACAACGAGCAGCGGCAGCCAGGATGCGCCAGCGTTCACTCACCGGAAATTCAAGATGATGTTTGCAGATGGCATTGTGATCTGTGGTAAGAACAGGGAACAGGTGGAAGAAAACTTGGAGAGGTGGAGGTATGCACTTGAAAGAAGAGGAATGAAAGTCAGCTATAGTAAGACACAGTACATGTGTGTGAATGAGAGGGAGGACGGTGGAACAGTGAGGCTACAAGGAGCAGAGATCACAAAGGTGCAGGACTTCAAGTACTTGGGATCCACTATCCAGGAAAATGGGGAATGTGGGAAAGAAGTGAAAAAAGAGTCCAGGCAGGATGGAGTGGATGGAAAAAAGTTTCAGGGGTGATTTGTGACAAAAAGGTGTCAGCAAAGGTCAAAGGAAAAGTTTACAAGACAGTGGTGAAACCAGCTATATTGTATGGTCTGGAGACAGTGGCACTGACAAAAAGACAGGAGAAAGAACTGGAAGTGGCATAAATTAAGATGTTGAGGTTCTCCTTAGTGACAAGGATGGATAAGATTAGGAAAAAGATCATCAGAGGTACAGCACAGGTTGAACAACTGGGAGATAAAGTTAGGGAGGCCAGACTGAGATGGTTTGGACATGTCAAGAGGAAGGGTCATGGGTATATTGGTAGAAGGATGTTAGAAATGCAGCTGCCAGGAAAAAGACAAAGAGGAAGGCCAAATTTGAGATATATGGATGCAGTTAGAGAGGACATGAAGGTAGATGGAGTGAGGACAGAGGATACAGAGGACAGAGTGAGGTTGAGGAGGATGACTCGCTGTGGCGACCACTGAAGAGGGAAAAGCCGAAAGAAGAAGAAGAAAGAAGAAGATATATTAAACTTCCACCTTCTAAGCCCAGATGAATTTAAAAAAGGGATTTGAAGCGTTTTTGTGAACAGTCATTCCTCTCGGATCTAGCTCACTTTGACTGGCATCATATTTTATTAACTGACTATGTGAACTCTGCTTGGGACCATTTTCATAATAGTTTCCAGTGTTTCCCCTACCATTATACAAGCGGGGCGCCCTGCCCCGTCAACAGAATCGAGTGCCCCGTCTACCGAACCCCACCCCCAACCACCTGTCTGCACTGACGTAACGCTAAACTAGCAGCTCGCAATGCAGGTGCACTAGCTAAAAAGCTAAAGGCA
>NC_056508.1:49686310-49694669 GCF_014905685.2 Nematolebias whitei
AACTAGCAGCTCGCAATGCAGGTGCACTAGCTAAAAAGCTAAAGGCAGCCTCTTCCTTCATGCTGAACCCTCACGCTGAACGCACCCCCGCCACCCGAAAACTGTCGGTATAAACAGTGCACGGCTCAGATGTGCATCTGTTTCTCCCCTGTAGTGAACTTAATCTGAGGTCAAGACTAAGCCTAAGGTCAAAACTCTTGACCTTAAGAACCTTGTGGGACAGGAACTGTCATTTCATTGATTTGAATCCAGAAATACAGGTTCACCCATCCTGAGACTTTCTTTCTTGGAAAGTCAAGTGGAAGAACACTCTCTGTTCTATTATCATTACTATTTTACAAATGTTGATAATCAAAGTGCCTTAGTTCAAACCATTTTAGATGTTGCAGTGAACTAATCAATTTTATTAACTGTGTAATGATTTTTAATTCTCATGCAAAGTTAGAACTCATGTTAAAGCTGTTACAGATTTTTATGCATTTTCTGATTTCTGCTTTTGAATGAGCAAGTGTGCGTTTTCCAGGGTCAGGAATCGAAGCAGACATGTGTTGGAACAACTGTCTTGTTTATATCCTCTCAGACGTCAACAGGGGGGTTTTGGCACCTGTTTTTCAAACTCGCCAAAACAAAACTCTCTCTGTCTGTGAGAACATTTCTGATCTGTTCCATAACAATTCTTGCTGTCTTCTAACCTCTTACGTCACAAAACACACCCCCGTCTGGTCGGTTCTGACCAATGGGAAGACTCCCGAATGAACCGGGAAAAGAGCTCTTTAAAATGTCGGTACTTCCTGGTCTACACAGTTCTGACAGTGCTGGAAGTTTGGAGAGTTCTGTGAGAGTTGAAGTGAGTTCAGTTCTGCGCGGAGAAGCCCAGTTCTGTGGGGTTCTGTTGGGAGATCAGCAGTCCAGCATGATAGAGCTCTTCCGAGTTTCATGGGATTATAACATTTTCCACTGAGGTGAGCTGTGGCGGACAGAATCTCGCCGCTACTCCGGACGAGTAACAGCATCCTACGGAGACGCTGAAAGGGTGCGTTGGGTGGAATCTCGCCTGAGACATCTCCAGGTAAAAGAGTCGATTTCACCACCTAAGTGTACTGTAAGGAAGAAGCTGAAGAAAGCCCGGAGAGTGCCGTTCTGTTCAACACTCTACCTCAAACACCATCTTTCTCCCCTTTAAACTTCATCTTGTCATCTTTAAACTCTTCTATCAAGTAGATATTCTTCCAGATATTTTAGAAATGTCTGTGTAAAGTGCTCATCCACCGCCGTGTGGGTAAAAGATCATAATTGTACAGTTTTCATAAATGTCTGTGGTGAAGCAACGGAAAAATCATGGCCGTATGATTTTTCCTGATCGATTGCTTTTGTTGTTAATTTCATAATTTGCCAAATTAATGTAAATGTTTGATGTTAAACTTTGATTCTGTAAATAAATGACCGCATTCATTTTGATGGGTCAAAGATAAATGACGTCTCACGTTTGCATTTCCTTAAATTCAATGCACGTTTTATTCAGTCCAGAAAAATGAGGAATCCGTGTTAATTGATGAATATATCTGAGCATCTGTTCATCTACACCCCCCACCTAAAAAAAACCCCTGTCGGTTCAGACAGTTCGCGGCTGAGATGTGTGTGTCTCTCTCCTCTCACACACCCTGGTCTAAAACTGTAAAACTGTTGGTTTAAACAGCGCGCTGCGCAGCTTAGGTCAAGTCTCCGTTCACCCCCCACGGACAAAAATCACGGACAAAATGAACGCCCCGCCATGGCAAGTTATTTAGGGGAAACGCTGGTTTCATTTATTTTGTGAACAAACATGCTCCTTTTCGTCAGTTCAGAATAAAGGGATGAGACAGCCCCTGGTTTACTCCAGAGCTAGCTGACCTCCTGCACAGGAGAGATCATCTTTGGGCCACAGTGAGAAAATCTGACTCAGACACTGATTGGTTGAGTTTTCGGTAGATGAGGAATAAATGCACAACTGCCATAAAAGCTGCAAAACATAACTATTTCTTATCTCAGACCTCCAAAAATCTAAATGACCCTAACAGATTCTGGAAAACCATCAAATCTCTCTCAGGCAGGCCCCAATC
This sequence comes from Nematolebias whitei, assembly GCF_014905685.2. Classification (NCBI taxonomy): domain Eukaryota; kingdom Metazoa; phylum Chordata; class Actinopteri; order Cyprinodontiformes; family Rivulidae; genus Nematolebias; species Nematolebias whitei. The sequence goes on from NC_056508.1 coordinate 49,688,410, forward strand.
ATCTGACCTCCCATCGCAACTTCTTGTTAACTCTGTTCCTGTGTCAAATAAGCACGAGATCCTGAACTGTTTCAACAAACATTTTGTTGCTTCTAGTTCTTTATTTGACACAGTTACTAATGGAAAATCAGCCAATTCACTTAATAACCAAACTTCTACAAATCAAATCCCTCCTATAAGCCAATCCTCAGTTAATCACACCTTCTCATTTTCTCCGTTCTCAGTCAGTGAGGTTAATAAACTGTTAACAGGTCTTGATCCTAAAAAATCTGCAGGTCCAGATGAACTCCCACGTTATTTCCTAAGGCTGGCCGCTCATATCATCGCAGTCCCTGTAATCCACATCTTTAACCTGTCCTTAAGCCAAAACTCCATCCAGACTCTTGGAAAACAGCCTTTGTTCTTTCTTTGCTGAAGGGAGGTGACCCCACCTCACTGAACAACTATCGGCCAATCTCTAAACTCTGCATTTTAGTCAAGGTTCTAGAAAAACTGATAAACTCTCAAATCAAAAATTACCTGGACTCATTTAACATCTTACTTCTCCATCAATCTGTTTTCAGGAAACAACACAGCATAATGACTGCTTCACTGAAGTTTCTTAATGATGTCGTTAAAGCATTGGATGCTAAGGATTATTGTGCTGCACTTTTCTTAGACCTGTCTAAAGCTTTTGACACTGTGGATCATAACATCTTGTGCCATAAGCTCTCAGAAATTGGTTTCTCAGATCATACCATTGGTTGGTTCTCAAATTATCTGTCATATCAGAGGCAATGTGTTCAACATAATGGTACTTCCTCCAGTTATTTAACAGTCAACAATGGTGTACCACAAGGCTCAGTCTTAGGAATCACCCTCTTTACAATCTACATAGGTAATATAGGTCAGAGCATCCCTGATGCAGCCTTACATTTCAATGCTGATGACACAGTTGTTTCTTGTTGAGCTAAAATAGTTATCAAGGTGTTCCAGCTTTTACAATCCGCATTTGACATCATCCAGTCTGATTTGTTCCACCTCAAACTCGTCTTAAATGCCGATAAAACCAAAGGGATATCTTTTTCAAACAGGGAGTTGGTCCCAGCAGTTCTTCCTCCGATTTTATCCTCAAATGGTGTCCCCATTGAGTTTGTTGATTCTTAAAAATATCCTTGTAACTGTGACTTTCCTTCCCTCCATTGATTACGGTGACATTATTTACATGAACGCTCCTACAAGAACCCTGCAGATGTTGGATGCTGTCTATCATTGTGCACTAAGATTCATAACTGACTGTGAGTATTGTACCCACCACTGCACCCAGTATTCACTGGTTAACTGGACATCATTAACTTCACACAGACTCTCCCCCAGGAACATTTTCATCTTTAAATCACTTCTTGGTCTGCTGCCTTCATACATCTCCTCTTACGTGTCTCTGCATGAGTGCAGCTACAGCGTATGCTCTCAGGACATTATTACCTGCAGTGTCCCCTCAGTAAAGACTGATCTTGGCAAAAGGGCCTTCACCTACTCCGCTCCTGTTTCCTGGAATACCTTGTAAAAAGATCTGAAGCTCTCGACCTTGACCTCTCTAAGTGGCTTTAAGAATCTGTTGGACTCCTGGCAAGGACCAATGCAGACATGTTCCTGTTTTTAGTTTTCTAGATTTGCCTTATAATCTAGCTGTTTTTGTTACTGTTTTTGCCATCTTATTTTAATTTGTAAAAAAAAAAAAAAAAATCTGTATGCCTTTTTATAACTGTCTATTGTTGTCATCATTCTTTGTTAAAATTCAGGTCTCTCTTGTAAATGAGTACTCGAGGCTCAATGGTATTAACCTGTCTGAATGAATGAATGAATGAATATCAGTGTTTCCTCCTACCGTTATTCAAGGAGGGCGTCCCGCCCTTTCAACAGAACTGAGCGCCCCACCTACCAAATAACCACCCCTGACCCAATGCAGGCCCACAACTTCCTGACAGGGAGGGGAGACTGTAACAGCTCAAACTCCAAACAACACGCAGTACAAACGTAGCACCCCCCCCCACACACACACACACACCACCACCACCACCGAATGGTTGAGAACTAACAGCACTAACATAGCGCAAAGCCAACCAACACCCACGTGCAATACAAACGTAGCCCCCAGCCCCCGTCAACCTGTCGAGAACCGACTGCACTAATACAAAGCTTACTGTTAGCAGCGCTAAGCTCACCAACCCTTTGGTGAAATACAGAGACGTAGCGCTCTGCTTCTCTCCATTTCAACCACCCGCAAATTAAAAACCAAATCGATGACAGAGAAGAGGTTCAGATGAGCTGAGTGTGTTTCTCACCACAGCTGGGTTTTTCCCACTCCTGGAACTCCACAGATTTCTGTTATCTTCTCAACAGGAAGTCCTCCTCCAAGTGCACTGTCCAGCTGTGAGCAGAAGGTTATGATGCTTCTGAAACTCTCTTCCTTCTGAAGGAGCTCCAAAGCACTCAGAGAGGCTCCACCACATCCTGTCCTAACAGCCTGAAGCACCTGTAGTGCCTCTTGTTGGGAAACTCCAGCCTCTGCAACAAAGAAAATCAGAGGATAGGAGTATATATGTTACAGTGGTTGTGACCTTGTAACTTTGATTTGTGCACCTGTAGAAAAAAGGTTTACATTAATACTTTAACCCAAATTACCAGAAAAAGAAATTACAGATGTGTACAATTATATTTACATAGAAATAATTAGACTTACAGGTTTGTAATTCATCATTTACTTGTGTGTATTTTATTTATTTATTTGTTGCTTTTCTACATTTTAAGTTCAACTGCAACAAAAAGTTACAACTTCTCAAATATGCTGGTGAAGATTCTCAGTCATCCAGGACATGATGAATTCAAAAAGCGTTCAATACAAAAACAACTGGACTTTACTTGTAACAGAAGACGTTTCGCTCCTCATCCGAGGAGCTTTCTCAATTCAAAGAGCAGAGAGTGAGAGATTCAGGTTATAAGGCTGAGTGAGATAAGGCACACACACATATGTAGATTGGCAATTCACACCTAAACAACCTTAACAGTAAGAGTCTTTTGTTCCTCTAATGGACTATATGCCACGGACTTCCGTTCTAGCGCTTCCGCATTCATTAGCCAGGCTGCGCACTTCCGGCTCTCAGGCAACACAGTGTTAGCAATGGCGTTCTTCACGCGTTCGCTGTAGGACTTGCCGACAATGTCTGTTAATGATGTCTACAGAATTATTCAGACGTCCTCGAAAGCGCCCACATCCAAAAAGGACAAAGGATTTAAGCTTTATGTTTCCAACTACATAAATAACTATGAAGGTAAGTCGGTATTTGTTTTTCAGTTCACCAAACTGCCTCATATAGGCTACATATAGCACAGCTAACATGGCTAATCTTGCGAAATTGTTGCGTAAACGTTGTGTTTTGTCTCTACAATGTTTCTGTTTAACACAAATCTTAGTTTCAAACAAGGAGGCAGGAGAAGTCACAGTTAGGGCTGAGTGTTTCCGTTCCATGAAGAAGAGCCAGAAGCCCCATTGTTTGAGTGTAAGTCAAAGAGACCCGACATGTTCACTACAGGGCTGTGTTTTAAGAAGCTAGTAGGACTTTGAAGAAGTACACATTTTATATATGATAGTCAAACTAAATCACATAACATTAACTGGCTACTACACAAGTTATCTCTGATTGATTAAAGCAACAAAAAAAGCCCAACTTGTGTTTATTTTATTTATTTATTTCTGAGGTACACAAAGGAACAGTTGCTTCAGGTTTGTTATTTTCAAATCAAGTTTCTGTGAATTCTGTCACTGCAAAAAAAAAAAAAAAAAAAAAAGAAGAATATGATTGAACTGCATCAAATGGAACCTGGGTTGTCATGTAATACATAAACTTAGGGAGTATCAGAAAGAATATAACAGTGATGGTTCTCACAGAAATGAGATTGTGTTTTGAGTTCTTTTTAGTTTAATGAGTAAAGTGAGCTTAGACAAAATATATTTTAATATATTTTACATGCTAAAGGTGTCTTAACATTTTTTCTCATTTCACTTTGATCATTTTTAATGATTACTTAAAAGCTTTATTAATGGTTTTATAATTATGGTTGTCTTTTTATAATAGCACTTGGAGCTGGTACATTTTGGTCTCTTAACAAATATTTGGTATTGTACACAGATGGTGCTGAGGGAATCAAAGCCGGTGGAGTTTCAGGGGTGCCAGTGCACCTGTGTGGCAGGTACAGTCTTGTGCAGCCATGTGGCAGCTCTGCTGTTCCAGATGGCTCACTACTCCCAGTTCAAGCTTCCAGCTGTACCTCCAGTCCGAAGCTGCACAGATACCCAACAGAAGTGGCATAAACCAAGGACAATGGTAACTACATATACATGAGTCTTTAATCCTGTTTATGAATTTTAGTTCAATATTTACAGCAATGTTGTTTTTGGATGCAGGGCATAAAACCTGGTCCAGTAAATGACATGGTCGTCCTGTCAGCAAGACCAAGAGAGAGGAAAATCTTTGAAGGAATTAGGTTTGTTTTAATTTAAAGACCACAGACACACATGCACAATAACACACATGCACAATTTTTTTAATTTAATTTAAAAACAAAACAGAACACATATGTACAACAAAAACTTAATTGAACCATTTAAGTTTATTTTGTGGGCAGCACGGTGGTGCAACTGGTAGAGCTGCTGCCTCTCAACAAGAAGGTTGCTGGTTCAAATCCCAGTCCGGGGGCCTTTCTGGGTGGAGTTTGCATGTTCTCAGTGACCCAAAATGGAAGAAGCGAGTAAAAGATAATGGATGGATGGAAGTTTATTTTGTACTATATTAGAAATACTTTAAAAATGCAAATAAGTAAATAATTCAACTTTGTTTTTAAACAAGACAATAATTTGAATCCCTAAAATACAATAACATAGGCTTCATTTAATATTAATTTTATCATTTGAATATTCATTTCTTGTTTATGACAGTTTTCTTTTTCTCCACAGAAGCAACTTGTATAAAGGTGCTACCAGCCCTCTTCCACTCATCTCCACCCTAAGGATACAGGATGTGTACAAGGGACTTCCAGCTGAAGAAGCTCCAATGATAACCACAATGGCTGTCTCCAACGATGTCCCTCTTGTTGACTCTTTGTTTGGTCCGGTACAAGAGGGAAGCGTTCGGTCATATCAGCTGCCAGCAAGGATAGTTCCCAGGACCCGTCCACACCAAGACGCACCTTCTCCCCCACAGCTTCCACTCTTCAATTACAGGCTTGAACCCTCCACCTGTGAGTATGTTTGTTCAGAACAAGAGCACCACCATATGACGTCCCTTGAGACAACATTAGAGATGTCTCACAAAATTGAGAGCAGCACGCGGGAGCAGAGTTTCTGTGCAGAGTGGCACCAACTAAGAAAGTGTCGTGTTACCTCAACAAGATTTAGGGAGGTCTGTCACACCAGGGGTGACAGCTCTTCTGAAAATCTTGCCAAAAGGCTTCTGAGGCCCTCCAGTCAGACTGCTGACCTGCGGCGGGGGCTTGCCTTAGAGCCAACAGCAGTAGAGGAGTACTGCAGGGTAAGGGAAGTCAACCACTACCCCTGTGGGTTCCTGATCCATCCTGACGCACCATGGATGGGGACATCACCAGACGAAATTATTTACGATCCTGAGGAGCAACAACCGTTTGGCCTTTTAGAAATAAAATGCCCAAATGTGACAAGCTGGGTGGACTGCTGTTACATAATGATTAGGGATGGTAGGCAGACACTCAAACGAACACATCCATATTACTGGCAGATCCAGGGACAAATGTTGATTTCAGGGTGTGACTGGTGTGACTTTGTCATTTACACAGAAAATGACATGTTCATTGAGAGGGTTCCTCGTGACATGGAAGTACTGCAAACCATAAAACAAAAGGTTGACCATTTCTTTTTTTATTTTTACCTCAGTGCTTGCCTGGTCAATTAAAGTGGCATTGTAAAGCTAAACCTTTGAATATATGTGATTAAATATATTGTTAATACCTGAGTCATGTTCCTTTTATTTTATTTTAGTTTTAATCAGTTAGTTATTTCTGTTTAAGGTCTGATACAATTTATTCTGTATGAAATTTGCTACTTGACTGTCGTAATCGTACCCTCTTTGCAAACTGTTTCTGTTTCAACATTTTGTGCTCTAGATGAGTGGCATTATTTTTTTTAGCAAGAACAGTTGATACTTTTTGGAGTTCCAGGAAGAGCCATTGTTAGTGCATTTACTGTAATT